>NW_012105098.1:1368923-1373375 GCF_000951045.1 Mandrillus leucophaeus | reverse complement strand
GGGAATAGAGGGATGAATGAGATATGGTTTCTGGATTTTATGCTCAAAGTATATTGGTAGGCAGGTAGGCAGATAGGCAGATACCATGTAGAAACTGACCTTCTAGAGTTGTTTATATGGTGCTAGGAAAACCGAGAGGAGGCCAGTATATTCACAGCATAGTTTTTTCTTTTTAGCAATATTTTTTCCTATATTTTCAGGAATGGTATGGGTAGGCTAAGGAGTTCTCACATTTTCATGACTCTTCATTTCCTTTGGAAATTATTTTCCAAAAGATTCCATTTCCTCAGGTTTGCTTTTCTCATGCCTTTTTGCCCATGTCACTTTCTCTTTTTTATTTGGTATCTTGAAATATATTTTTGGAACATATTATATAATCTCCCTATATAATTGCAGCAGGCAAAATTCTAAGATGTTCTTCAAGATTCTCCATACTTCCCCCACCAGGATACAGGCCCTGAGTAATCCCTGGGGCTGTAAATTTCATGGATTTTACTTCCATGAGTAGGTAATATTATATAGCACATTTAAGAAAGGAAGATTATCAGGATGGGTCTGACTCATCATCGTCATGGTTATGACTACATTAATCCTTTGAAAGCACAGTTTTCTCTGTACTTCTGGTCTACGAAAATGCGAGCTAATAAATGAATATTGTTTTAAGCTCTCGAGTTTGTGGCAATTTGTTATACAGCAATAAAGGTGAATTAATAGTATATTAACCATTTGTGGTATTGGCTACATATATATTTTTTAGTTTATCTTGTTATAAGTTTTGTTTGTACAAAACTTGGCTTCCTCATATAATTGCATCTACTGAACTTTTTTCTTTATGTTATGTTTTCTAGTATTTCTTCAAAGTTTAGAAGGCATTAAACAGAGTAGTGTTGGTAGGACTCACAGAGGATTTGAGTCTGAGTGTCAAACAATTAATTTGATTAGACTCTGCCACTGGCATTCTTTCTGCATAATAATTTATAACCTTTCAACCTGAACATTGACTTTCTCCATTGCTATTTAGCTGAGGAGAAATACAAATTCTCCTTTGGAAAAGTTTGGGGATTTCTAGAGCATTAAACCATTCTTTTTGATGATTGAAAGGAACTTTTAAATCTAATATTTCAACACTAATGAGGATCTCACAATGGAAGGCAGCTCCCCAGAACTATGCTGTTAGCCCTTTCCTTCACCATAATACTTGGCAAGACAACTTATACAGACTTTTCATTTTTATTCTACCCTTCTTCCAAATTCTCTGGATGGCGTAGCCTATATTGCCTGTTGTTTTCAGTGTTGTTCTGATCTCAAATGGGCTTCCACAAGTGGCTGGAAGGTATTAGTATTCATATTTCTTCCATTAGTTCAGTATTGAACTCAAAAGCATGGTTATAAATGACAACTCTAATCACCTTTTTTTTTTTTTTTAAGACAGAGTCTCACTCTCTCACCCAGATTGGAGTGTAATGGCGTGATCTCAGCTCACTGCCACCTCTGCCTCCCAGGTTCAAGCAATTCTCCTGCCTCAGCCTCCTGAGTAGCTGGGACTACAGGCTCCCGCCACCACGCTCGGCTAATTTTTGTATTTTTTTTAGTAGAGATGGGATTTCACCATGTTGGCCAGGCTGGTCTCGAACTCCTGACCTCAAGTGATCCACCTGCCTCAGCCACCCAAAGTGCTGGGATTACAGGCATGAGCCACCGCGCCTGGCCAAATGACTGTGATTTTTTTTTTTTTTTGAGATACAGTTCACTCTTGTTACCTGGGCTGGAGTGCAACGATGCAATCTTGGCTCACTGCAACCTCTGCCTCCTGAGTTCAAGTGATTCTCTTGCCGCAGCCTCCCAAGTAGCTGGGATTACAGGTGCCTGCCACCACACCTGGCTAATTTTTTATATTTTTAGTAGAGATGGGGTTTCACCCTGTTGGCCAGGCTGGTGTCAAACTCCTGACCTTCAAGTGATCCACCCCTCTCAGCCTCCCAAAGTGCTGGGATTATAGGCATGAGCCATCACGCCTGGCCATGACTGTGATTGTTAACACCCATCCACATTATTGGTCACTGTTGGTGCTTCAAGTGTTTCTGTAACATTCCTGGATTGACACTAAAAAAAATCCTAAACAAGAGAATCGTTACTATTATGGATACATTTGTTCTTTCAACTTATAAATATTAAGGACCTAGCTAGCTCTACAGGCCTCGCCATTTTTTGCCTTTTCCATTTGACACTTATATGTCAAATAGCCTGTGCTAAGAAAATCCTTAATGCTACAAAGGAAAATAAATGTACTTATATTTCTTGCCTGACTTAACAGGTATATTAGGCAAAAGCTAGTAATTATGCTGAATTTAAGACAGTATGTTTGATCTAATATCCAGAATTCACAAGGAACTTAAACAAATTTACAAGAAAAAAAACAAAAAACAAAAAACGAACAACCCCATCTACGCAAAGGATATGAACAGACACTTCTCAAAAGAGGACATTTAAGGCCAGGCTTGGTGGCTCACGCCTGTAATCCCAGCAGTTTGGGAGTCTGAGGTGGGTGGATCACTTGAGGTCCGGAGTTCAAGACCAGCCTGGACAACATGGTGAAACCCCTTCTGTACTAAAACAAAACAAAACAAAACAAAAAAACAAAAAATTAGCCAGGTGTGGTGGTGGGCAACTGTAATCCCAGCTACTCAGGAGGTTGAGACAGGAGAATTGCTTGAACCCAGGAGGCAAAGGTTGCAGTGAGCCAAGATCGTGCTACTGCACTCCAGTCTAGGTGACAAGAGGGAGACTCTGTCTAAAAAAAAAAAAAAAAAAAAAAAAAAAAACATTTATGTGGGCAAAAAACACACAATAAAAAACTCAACATCACTGATCATCAGAGAAATGCACATCATAACCACAATGAGATACCATCTCACACCAGTCAGAATGGTGATTATTAAAAAGTCAGGAAACAAAAGATGCTGGCAAGGCTGTGGAGAAATAGGAACACTTTTATGCTTTTGGTGGGAATGTAAATTGGTTCAACCACTGTGGAAGACAGTATGGTTATTCCTCAAGGATCTAGAACCAGAAATACCATTTGACCCAGCAATCCCTTTACTGGGTATGTAACCAAAGGAATATAAATCATTCTATAAAGACACATGCACGTGTATGTTTATTGCAGCACTATTTACAATAGCAAAGACATGGAACCAACCCAAATGACCATCAGTGATAGACTAGATAAAGAAAATGTGATATATATACACCATGGAATACTATGCAGCCATAAAAAGGAATGAGGTCATGTTTTTTTCCAGGACATGGATGAATCTGAAAGGATTCATCCTTAGCAAACTAGCACAGGAACAGAAAACCAAACACCACATGTTCTCACTCATAATGAGTTGAACAGTGAGAACACATGGACACTAAGAGGGGAACAACACACACCAGGGCCTGTTGTGGGTGGGGGGTGAGGGGAGGGAACTTAGAGGACGGGTCAATAGCTGCGACAAACCACCATTGCACACGTATACCTATGTAACAAACCTGCATATTCTGCATATGTACCGTTTTTTTAGAAGGGAAAAAAGTATTTTTATTTTTATAATGTAAATGTGTGGTAATTTGTTTAAATCTGATATTGTTTCTATTAGCTTAAGCATTGAGACAAAAATTGGAAGCATGGAAATGAGAAAACTAGTTTAACGATTCTGTCAGGGGTGCACAGTCATTGTGTATAGATTAGGAGGTAGAAAGTGATACTGTCTTATGATTTTAAAGTTTGAAAGGAACTGAAAGATAATCCAGGCCAAATGCTTCATGTCACAGATGGGGAAACCAAGCCCTAGAGAGAGGAAGTAATGTACCTAAGGATGTGCAGGCCCTATGTGGCAGAACCATGAGTAGGACCCTATTTCCTGTTAATCACTTCTTTTCCTTTCCTTGATTTGGGTTGCTTTGTTACTGGTACTTAATAATTCAGTAGAAACTTGACATGTACTTCATGATATTAGATTGATATTGTAGGTTGAACTCTGGAGGGGTTTTAGGACTCCTTGTCTTTCTGTGGTATTGAAACAATATGGTTTCTATTAAAATATTCAGTGAACCTTCTATCTTTTGAAGTATTTAGTTAGATGAAACTCTATAAGTAGTATTATACTTTGGTCTGATTGAATTTCTGAGCAGTTTTGTGTTATTCTTGTTGAGTATTTTTGGTTTGTTGGTTTGAAAAAGGAAACAGTTCTGCAGATGTGTTTTTTTTCTAGTAACCTCTGACTGCTTTTCTATTGATCTCCTTTTTACTTGAAATGATAAAACTAAAAGAAGCTTTCTTATGTCTTTTAACAAAATATTGATCTTTCATTGGTATGAAAACATCTTAGTTGCTAAATTGCTTTATTAATTTTATACCTCTTTTATATTGAAAGTCTGTAATTGTTTGGTGTAAGAGTTACCCCAGTT
>NW_012105098.1:1365560-1368718 GCF_000951045.1 Mandrillus leucophaeus | reverse complement strand
TTGTGTATTTTTTCTATATTGGCTACATAAATAAATGGCCATAAATGGTAAAACCTGAGAATAAAGGAAGACCAAAAAAAAAAAAAAAAAAAAAGCAAAATAAAATAAGACAGAAATACACAAATTATAGTGATTCTAATTTTCCTTATGAAACTTGACATCCAGTAAGTAAACTTCGGTTGGAATTATTGGGCATTCAGACATTATCCTTCACGTAAGAAAAAGGCTCCCCATCAGTAAGCCGAGATATTAGATCTGTGAATATACTGAGCCATCTGTGGAGACATTGATCAGATTGCCCTGCATTGTGATAGAACTGATGTAATTTGAGAATCAGCTGGGGCTGATTCATGAATCTTGGAAAGACAATTACTTGACAGCAATGATAGATTTTGACCCTGTTGTAATTGGTATACTTGAGGTAGGAAGCAATTCTATTCATTCTGTCAAACGGAGGCCTCCACTCATAAAGTGAACTATTATTTAGAGGATCTTATCTTCTTGGCTATTATTAAAATGCAATTTTTGTCTAATCATCTATTATTAAAATGCATTTACCAAATAATATATTCCTCTCACTACAGTGATTTAACAGAACAAAAGCTTTCTGAGGGCAGAGACTGTGTTATCCATTTATGTATCTCCAGTGCTGTTTATCATATCTGGCCCATTGTTAGTACTCAAGAAGTGTTTGCGGAATTAATGAATGGTTGAGTAAGTTGCTTCCTATAATCAAGACTTTTAGTTAGAATGGTGGTAAATAGATTTAGACGTAGAGGTTTTCTACTTTGTATCGACGGGGCTGTCCTAACTGGTGGATTTATTTATTTTTTAATGCAATTTTTTTCTTTTTATTTAAAATTTCTTTGGAAGCACAGATGATATTATAAACATAATAATGTAAATAAAGTAAGAACAAAAAAATTACTGATTACTCCACCTTCAAGCACACTGTGTTGATTTTTTCCTGTTCATCTCTATGAATTTATATACTTTTTTGTTTGCATTTTTATGACTTAGAACCCAGATCTGATGTGGCATACTGAGTTTTCTACTTAATATTAACATTTTTAATGTAGTATTTAGGCCGGGCACAGTGACTCACACCTGTAATCCCAGCACTTCGGGAGGCCGAGGCAGTTGGATCACGAGGTCAAGAGCTCCAGACCATCCTGGGCAATATGGTGAAACCCCATATCTACTAAAAATATAAAAATTAGCCAGGTGTGGTGTCATGCACTTGTATTCCCAGCTACTTGGGAGGCTGAGGCAGGAGAATCACTTGAACCCGGTAGGTGGAGGTTGCAGTGAGCCAAGATCATGCCACTGCACTCCAGCCTGGCGACAGAGCAAGACTCTGTCTCAAAAAAAAATAATAATAATTACAGCGTATAATTTTACATGGCTACATAGTATATTCTTTACTTCCTATCCTCCCCAACAATATTCTATTTCCCTATCTGCTTTATCTTTCTAGTGAATTCCTACTCAGCTTTCAAGGTCCCATTTAACTTTGCAACAATCCTCCAATTTCTGTTGACTCTTATGATCCTAGTACTTTATGTACAATGACTATAGAACTTTTGATACTTTAACTCTTTTCTTTTTATGAAAATTATGAGAAATAAGGTACATCAGAGCATAGATTACACAACTGTGTGTCCTGATGCCTAACTCAGTGATGGTCATGTAGTTGGCACTCAACAAATACTTGCAGATAACGTTCTAAGGTCTGGGAATAGAGGGATGAATGAGATATGGTTTCTGGATTTTATGCTCAAAGTATATTGGTAGGCAGGTAGGCAGATAGGCAGATACCATGTAGAAACTGACCTTCTAGAGTTGTTTATATGGTGCTAGGAAAACCGAGAGGAGGCCAGTATATTCACAGCATAGTTTTTTCTTTTTAGCAATATTTTTTCCTATATTTTCAGGAATGGTATGGGTAGGCTAAGGAGTTCTCACATTTTCATGACTCTTCATTTCCTTTGGAAATTATTTTCCAAAAGATTCCATTTCCTCAGGTTTGCTTTTCTCATGCCTTTTTGCCCATGTCACTTTCTCTTTTTTATTTGGTATCTTGAAATATATTTTTGGAACATATTATATAATCTCCCTATATAATTGCAGCAGGCAAAATTCTAAGATGTTCTTCAAGATTCTCCATACTTCCCCCACCAGGATACAGGCCCTGAGTAATCCCTGGGGCTGTAAATTTCATGGATTTTACTTCCATGAGTAGGTAATATTATATAGCACATTTAAGAAAGGAAGATTATCAGGATGGGTCTGACTCATCATCGTCATGGTTATGACTACATTAATCCTTTGAAAGCACAGTTTTCTCTGTACTTCTGGTCTACGAAAATGCGAGCTAATAAATGAATATTGTTTTAAGCTCTCGAGTTTGTGGCAATTTGTTATACAGCAATAAAGGTGAATTAATAGTATATTAACCATTTGTGGTATTGGCTACATATATATTTTTTAGTTTATCTTGTTATAAGTTTTGTTTGTACAAAACTTGGCTTCCTCATATAATTGCATCTACTGAACTTTTTTCTTTATGTTATGTTTTCTAGTATTTCTTCAAAGTTTAGAAGGCATTAAACAGAGTAGTGTTGGTAGGACTCACAGAGGATTTGAGTCTGAGTGTCAAACAATTAATTTGATTAGACTCTGCCACTGGCATTCTTTCTGCATAATAATTTATAACCTTTCAACCTGAACATTGACTTTCTCCATTGCTATTTAGCTGAGGAGAAATACAAATTCTCCTTTGGAAAAGTTTGGGGATTTCTAGAGCATTAAACCATTCTTTTTGATGATTGAAAGGAACTTTTAAATCTAATATTTCAACACTAATGAGGATCTCACAATGGAAGGCAGCTCCCCAGAACTATGCTGTTAGCCCTTTCCTTCACCATAATACTTGGCAAGACAACTTATACAGACTTTTCATTTTTATTCTACCCTTCTTCCAAATTCTCTGGATGGCGTAGCCTATATTGCCTGTTGTTTTCAGTGTTGTTCTGATCTCAAATGGGCTTCCACAAGTGGCTGGAAGGTATTAGTATTCATATTTCTTCCATTAGTTCAGTATTGAACTCAAAAGCATGGTTATAAATGACAACTCTAATCACCTTTTTTTTTTTTTT
>NW_012105098.1:1335378-1360255 GCF_000951045.1 Mandrillus leucophaeus | reverse complement strand
AGATGGGGAAACCAAGCCCTAGAGAGAGGAAGTAATGTACCTAAGGATGTGCAGGCCCTATGTGGCAGAACCATGAGTAGGACCCTATTTCCTGTTAATCACTTCTTTTCCTTTCCTTGATTTGGGTTGCTTTGTTACTGGTACTTAATAATTCAGTAGAAACTTGACATGTACTTCATGATATTAGATTGATATTGTAGGTTGAACTCTGGAGGGGTTTTAGGACTCCTTGTCTTTCTGTGGTATTGAAACAATATGGTTTCTATTAAAATATTCAGTGAACCTTCTATCTTTTGAAGTATTTAGTTAGATGAAATGTGGATAGTAACCAAAAACTCTATAAGTAGTATTATACTTTGGTCTGATTGAATTTCTGAGCAGTTTTGTGTTATTCTTGTTGAGTATTTTTGGTTTGTTGGTTTGAAAAAGGAAACAGTTCTGCAGATGTGTTTTTTTTCTAGTAACCTCTGACTGCTTTTCTATTGATCTCCTTTTTACTTGAAATGATAAAACTAAAAGAAGCTTTCTTATGTCTTTTAACAAAATATTGATCTTTCATTGGTATGAAAACATCTTAGTTGCTAAATTGCTTTATTAATTTTATACCTCTTTTATATTGAAAGTCTGTAATTGTTTGGTGTAAGAGTTACCCCAGTTACTGCTTATTTTAAAGTTGATTTTCCTTTTAATTTAGAGACATAAATGAATAATTTTTCCCCTTTAATTTCTTCCTGCTGTATAAAAGACATTAAAACATTTTTAGGCTATCAATAACATTACATAGGTCTTCTTGGATAATACAGTCCTATGTTGTTGGTGAAGGTTCTAAACCTGCTAGTCTTGCCTAGTTTCAGATATTGTTTGGTAAAATAACATAACTATATTATGCATGCAACTACTCCAACACATATGGAATTCAGGAAGCTTGGATTTGGATCGTCTCTCTTTTAGTTACTATCTGTGGCAAGTCACTTAGCTCCTCTCAGAATCTCTGTTTCCTCATCTTTTACGTGGAGACAATAAGATTTTTAGAGTCATTGTAAGGACTAAGTAAAATAAAGCATGCATCCCTGGCACATTGTCAATGCTCATAAATAGTAGCTGTAAAAATACTGCACCTAGGGTAAACTATAGAACAGTATATTTATTCTGAAACATTCCTGTTAGCTATTATTTAATTCACCCAGCTTACTTTCCTCATCAGTTAATCTGTAACCCTTTTCTCCTTATATAAAAGACCTGGGATTATTTCATTGAGGGAGGTCAATGAGAAGATTCCCAAGGAGGATCCACTTAAAGGGTATCTATTTTCCCCATGATAAGATCACTAATTCCTTCTCAAGGGGGTATCAGAACGAATATTTGAAAATTACCTTCCAGCAAACTCTTTCTCTGCTTCTGTGAATAGTACATATTTGAATAGGAGACAATAAATAGGTGAACAGTACTTTTGCAGAAGTTCTGAACAACTATAGAATACTTCCATCTGTTCACTTTTCAGTTTTGTCACCTTGACTTTCCCATCTTAGACTCCTGGGGTTGTTAGGTGCACCCCTCTTATCCACACAGTGTCTGTGTCTATCTATCTGGTCCATAAAACTCCTTTCCAGTGTGTGAGAAATACATCCGTTATACAGGATTACAGACAGTGGCGTCTTCTTCCACATTGCAGTTTAACTCAGGCCTGGCACCAAACTAGTGTTTTTTGATGAGATTGTTATCAAGCAAGAGGATGACGCTAGTTCTGTAGTATGGTACCAAAGAGAAATTAGCCTGTTTCATGGACAAATGCGGAGAATAGGGTACATAATTTTAGTACTTGAAGCATAGCCATGAGTGTAATCTGATTGTCAGAAAGTATTCAATTCTTAGCCTATGGCCCTTATTTTAACGAAACATAGTCTGAATGTTACAAAACTTTAAATTATTTATACAAATAAAGTCACATTATTATTGATTAATTGAAGCTCCTGTTTTTGTCCCTGATAAATCATATGGGACCTTTAGTTATATCTCCAATGTGCACTCTCTCTGTATTTCTGGACATATCAACAAACTCTTTCTCAGCTGCTATGTGTCATTGGTCATACTCTTTCTCTCCTACCGAAATGCTCCTTATTGAAGGAGCCTCACCTTCATCAGCACTGCAGCATCCATGGTAAAGATGTAGGGAAGATAACTAAGACCCCAGCTCCGTGCTTCACCTGGTTGCCTAGGCCCTTTGAAGAAATCTCACAGTGTGGCATATCGTTAGTCTCCCTTGGACAAGAAAATATCAAGTCCTGCCTCCCTAGATACCAGCCTACCTAATGAAGCCTCCTAAAATAGTGGGCTTTAGAAAATCAAATCTCATATCTGAAGGTAGAGGTAATCATCATTGTTCCAGAATGGTGACATTTCTGGCCCTTGAGTGCACTGTAAAGGCTGATGAATGTCAGTGGTTTCTGGCAGATTTAATGCTTAGGCAAGGGAAGGAAGGGAGGAATCAAGGAAGAATAGGAAATAGTGAAGAGAGTAAGTAAGGAGTGGGGAAATAAAAATATGTCTGTGATCAGCAGTGGTAAAATTCCCCTGAAATTTGTTAGAGATACAACTTAGTAGTTGCCTGAAGATGCTTAGCTTTCCCTAGTGGTATTTAAAATCTCTCTGTTCTGCCACTTGCATTTTAGTTCGTTCTTTCTTCTTTCATGTATGTTTAATTTTTGAAAATAAATGGAGATTTATGGTAGTATCAGTGGTATTTTTTCCATTTTTTTCTCTTGAACCATGTTTTCTTTGCTCCAAAAAGCAAATGGCAGTCTTCAAAGGACGATTTATTTTCTATTTGTATAAATTGAGTATAAGCTGCATCCAATTCCTAGTGCATGCGTAAAATTCTTTTTGAGGAAATGTGACCAATATATACCATTTTATTGAATGTTTCTTGAAATTGGTGTCAAGCTGTTTTTTATTTCATTTCTTTTGGGATGCCTAATTGAATTGAAACTTCATTATTTCATTCCATGGCTTAGGCCACCTTTAGAGGGAATATACCATGTGAGCTCCTACTTACCCATTAAGACCAGATATCCACTAGGGACTTAATGGGCTAATGTGTTCCTCTTTCACCTCCCATGTCCTAAATTTAGCATTAACTAAATTGACTAATTAAAGTAACTCTAGCCTTATCCCTCTTCCTAGTGGATATTGATTTATTTAAAAATTTCATCACAGAACTTTGTACAATTGTTAGGCACTTCTTACATGATCCTGAAACTGAAATGTCAGATGTGTGTAGAGTATTATAACCTAACTGACCATAATGAGATACCAAGATGGCTATGACAAAAATAAAGGAGGTGGTGAGAGTGGAATAAAAAGTGTTGGAGAGGATGCTGAGAAATTGGAACACTCAGACATGGCTGGTAGGAATGTAAAATAGTGGAGCCACTATAGAAAACATTTTGGGGATTCCTCAAAAAGTTAAATATAAACTTAACCATGGAATGACCCAGCCATTTCACTCCTAGGTATGATGCCCAAGATAATTAAAAACATATGTTTTCAAAAGAACCTTGACATGAATGTCCATAGCAGCATTTTTTTCTTATAGCCCAAAAGTGGAAACAACCCAAATGTTCATCTGCTGATGAATGGATACACAAAATGTGGTCTATCCACACAATGAAATATTATTGAGCTATAGAAGGGAATGAAATACTAAGATATGCTACAATGTGGATGAATCTCAAAAACATTGTTCTGAGTGAAAGAAGCCAGACACAAAAGGTTACATATTGTAGGCTTTCATTTATATGAATGACCCAGAATAGATAATGGAGGCAGAAAGCAGTATGGGGGTAGCCAGGGGATGACAAAGCAAGGGATAGGGAGTGACTGTTTAATGGATACGAGATTTAATGGATCTGAGATGAAATGTCTTGAAACTAGATAAAGGTGGTGGTTGCACAACATTTTGAATGTTCTATATGCAACTAGATTTCACTTACACTTTCAAAAGGTTAACTTTATGTTAAGTAAGTTTTACCACAGTAAAAAATAAGCAAACTCACAGAATTTAGAGTGAAATTCTAAAATCTTGACAGCCACTTGCTTCCTTCATTTTTGGGGGGCTAATCTTGTATAATTTCAGGCTTAGGCTACCTTTGTTGGGGTAAGATCACTTTTAAAATTCATAATGCTTTCTTTCTAAAACAAAAAGTTCAGTAAAGATAAACAAAAAGAAGAAAAATTAGAGTTACCATAATTGTACCACTTAGAACAATTCTTAATATTTTTGTATGTGTATTTCCTGTGGTTTTTCCAGTGTGTAATACATGTACACACACTCTATACATGCACGTACATATTTATGAAATAGGGTCATTTTGCATATAGTGTTTACAACACACTTTTATCATTTAATGATGCATTAGAAAATAGTTTGGTCTATTTTCTATAGTTTCACAAGTACACAGCATAACACTTTTTAAATATATCTTCAGAAAAAAAAACTAGCAGCAAAATAGGGTAAAGATCATGTTTCATTTGTCTTTGAATCCCTGGAGTTGTTCAAAAGAAATAGCCACTTTATTGGATTGGGTTGCACTGGATTGGATTTGATTGAATTAAACTAGAATAACTTCTAGAAACCAATGAAGAACTTCTGAAATATTCAGCATCTTGTTTTGTTATCATACTCTCTTGGCTACATTTTAGTTGGTGACTTGATATACCCTTTTTTCCCCTCAGGATGTCGGGATTATAGAAGCCTGAGTGTTACATGAAGTGAATGTACCCATGTATTCTGTTTTAGTTTACTATAGCTGCCACAACAAAATACCACAGACGGGGTGACATAAAAACAAAACTTTATTTTTCTCACAGTTCTGAAGGGTGGCAGTCCAAGATCAGATCAGCAGGTTTAGTTTCTCCTGAGGTCTTTCTCCTTGGCTTGCAGATGGCTGCTCTCTTGCTATGGCATCACGTGTCCTTTTCTCTGTGCGTGCGCTTCCCTGGTGTCTCTGTATGTTCTCATCTCTACTTCTTGTAAGGACACCAGTCAAATTGGATCAGGGCCCACCCTAACGGCGTCATTTTAACTTAATTACATCTTTAAAAGCCCTATACAAATATAAACACATTCTAAGGTAATGGGGGTTAGGGATTCAACATATGAATTTTGGGGGTACATGTAGGCATACCTCATTTATTGTGCTTTGCTTTACTGTGTTCCATATTGTGGGTGTGTGTTTGTTAATTTTTTAAAACAAATTGATGGTTTGTGGTAACCCCGTGCTGAGCACATCTGTTGGCACTGTGTTTTCCAATGGCGTAGGCACTTTGTGTCTCCATGTCAAATTTTGGTAATTGTAATATTTAAAAGTTTTCATTAAAAATTTTTTAAATTTTTAATTATTATGGGCACATAATAGTTGTGTATATTTCTTTTTCATTATTATTATATCTGTTATGGTGACCTGGGACAAGTGGTCTTTGATGTTACCACTGTAACTGTTTTGGGGTACCACCAACCGCACCCAGAGAAGACAGTGAACTTAATCTGTAAATGTGTGTGTTCTGACTGCTCCATCAACTGGCTGATCCCCCATCTCTTTCCCTGTCCTCCGGCCTGCTTATTATCTGAGACACAACGGTATTGAAATTAGGCCAATTAATAACCCTGCAGTGGCCTCTAAGTGTTCAAGTGAAAGGAAGAGTCACATGTCTCTCACTTTCAATCAAAAGGTGGAAATGATTAAACATAGTGAGGAAGACATGTTAAAAGACAAGAGGCCGAAAATGAGGCCTCTTGCGCCAGTTGGCAGAGTTATGAATGCAAATGAAAAGTTCCTGGAGGAAATGAAAAGTGCTACTCCAGAGAACACATGAATAATAAGGAAGTGAAACAGCCTTGTTGCTGATAAAGAGAACATTTTATTGGTCTGGATAGATGATAAAATCAGCCACAATGTTCCCTTATGCCATAGCCTCATTGTAAGGCCCTAACTCTCTTCAATACTGTGAAGGCCAAGAGAGGTGAGGAAACCATAAAAA
This sequence comes from Mandrillus leucophaeus, assembly GCF_000951045.1. Taxonomy (NCBI): domain Eukaryota; kingdom Metazoa; phylum Chordata; class Mammalia; order Primates; family Cercopithecidae; genus Mandrillus; species Mandrillus leucophaeus. The sequence continues at coordinate 1,354,219 of NW_012105098.1, read as the reverse complement.
AAGTTTGGGCCATGGTATGCAGGTAGCTGTCCCTACCTGCTTCTTGCTGAGGCTGCCTCAGAACCCTTGTCCACTGCTTCATGATTTTCTGTTGTCTCTTGGCAAAAATGGCAAATAATTATGCTGTTCTGAAGAGGCTGGAGCAGAAGGATGCAGAGGTGGATCAAATCATTGAATATTCTAAGCAGCAAGTTGCTCTACTTAAGGAAAAAGCCATTTTGTAGGCAAATTTGAGGGAAGAGAAGAAACTTTGAGTAGGACCTGCCAAAGTGAAGGAGGAAATTGAATGGAAACAAGAGCTAATTCAGGCAGAAATTCAAAACAGAATGAAGCAAATACCATTTCCATCTGGTACTCCGCTGCACGCTAATTATGTGGTTTCTGAAAATGTGATACAATCTACACCAGTAACAACCATATCTTCTGGTATCAAAGAACAGATAAAAAGAGGAGCAGGAGAAGAAAAGAAAGCAAAAGAGAAAATTGAAAAGAAAGGAGAGAAGGAGAAAAAATAGGAAGCACCAATAGCAGGAAGCACCAACTCTAAGCCAATAAATGTTTCCCATCTAGATCTTTGAATTGGTTGCATCAAAACTATCAGAAAATATCCTGATGCAGGTTCTTTGTATGTAGAAGATGTAGTTGTTGGGGAAATATCCCAAGAACAATTGTCAGTGGTCTGGAGAATCATGTTCCTCTTGAACAGATGCAAAATCAGATGGTGATTTTACTCTGTAACCTGAAACCTACAAAGATGAGCGGAGTATTATCTCAAGCAGTGGTCATGTGTGCTTGCTCACCAGAGAAAATTGAAATCTTAGCCCCTCCTAATAGACACAGAATTACTTTTGATGCTTTCCCTGGAGAGCCCAACAAGGAAACAAATCCTAAGAAGATTCTGGAAGCAGATCCCACCTCATATTTATACTATGATGAGTGTGTGGCTGCATACAAATGAGCTCCCTTTGAGATGAAAGGGAAGGGTGTGTGTAGGGTTCAAACTATGAACAACAGTGGAATAAAATAAAACAAAATGCCTTCATTATTGAAATACATTGGAGAAAACTTTATAAAAAGGAATATATTTGCCACTTGTACCAAAAACAAACAAACAAACAAACAAAAAACAGGAAAGTTTGAGGCTACCAGAGTTTGGTTTATGAGGTTTAAGAAAAGAAGCTATGTCCGTAACATAAAAGTGCAAGGTGAAGCTGCAAGTGCTGATGTAGAAGCTGAAGCAAGTTATCCAGAAGACTAGCTAAGATAATTGATGAAGGTGGTTACAATAAACAACAGATTTTCACAGTGTACATGAAACAGCCTTTTACTAGAAGATGATACCATTTAAGACTTTAATAGCTAGAGAGACGAAGTTGATGCTTGGCTCAAAGTGTCAAAGGACAGAATGACACTCTTGGTAGGGATTAATGCAGCTGGTGACTTTAAGTTGAAGCCAGTGCTTATTCAACATTTACAAAATCCTAGGGCCCTTAATATTAATGCTGAATCTACTCTGCTTGTGCTCTATAAGCAGAATCACAACACCTGGATGACAGCATATCAGTTTGTGGCATGGCTTACTGAATATTTAAACCCATTTTTGAGACCTACTGCTCAGAAAAAAAGATTCCTTTCAAAATATTACTTTTCATTGACAATGCACCTAGTTACCCAACAATTGTAATGAAGATGTACAAAGAGCAGTCATGTTAACATAACATCTATTCTTCAGCCCATGCACCAAGGAATAATTTCAACTTTTAAGTTTTATTATCTAAGAAATATATTTTATAAGGCTATAATTGCCATAGATAGTGTTTCCTTTGATGGATATGGACAAAGTAATTGGAAAGCTTCTAGAGAAAGGAGTAACCATTCTAGATGCCATTAAGAACATTTGTAATTCATGGAAGGAGGTCACAATATTAACATGAACAGAAATCTGGAAGAAGTTGATTCTAACCCTTGTGGATGACTTTGAGGTCCGTTCAAGTTCAAGGCTTCAGTGGAGGAAGTCATAGCAGATATCATGGAAATAGCAAGAGTATTAGAATTAGAAGTGAAAGTCTGAAGATGAACTGAATTATTTCAATCTTGCAATAAAACTTGAACTGATGAGGTGTTGCTTCTTATGGATGAGTAAAGAAAGTAGTTTCTTGAGATGGAATCTAGTCCTGGTGAAGATGCTGTGAATATTGTTGAAATGACAACATAGGATTTGGAATATTACATAAACTTAGTTGATAAAGCAGAGCAGGGTTTGAGAGGATTGACTGCAAATTTGAAAGAAGTTCTACTCTGAGTAAAATGCTATTAAATAGCATGACATATTGTGGAGAAATCTTTCATGAAAAGAAGTGAATTGATGTTTTAAATTTCATTGCCTTATTTAAGAGATTACCACAGCAAACCAAACCTTCAGCAGCCACTATCTTGATCGGTCAGTAGCCATCAATATCAAGCCAAGACCTTCTATCCCCCCAAAAATTGTCACTTGCTGAGGACTTAGATGATTGTTAGCATGTTTTGGCAATGAAGTATTTTTAAAATTAAGTTATGTGCATTGTGTTTTTAGACATAATGTCATTGCACACTTAATAGACTACAATTTAGTGTAAACCTAATTTTATATGCACTGGGAAACCAAAAAATTTGTATGACTCGCTTTATTGCAATATTTGTTTTATAAAAGTGGTCTGAAAGTGAACCTGCAGTATCTCTGAGGTATGCCTATAATTCGGTGTTCATAAAATATACCAAACTGAGAAAGACAATGTCATTGTGTCTATAAGAATCTTACCATGGGGACTCGGTTACAGTGGGTCATCCAAATCTACCAAGAGGTAGATTTTCTTACGTTTTTATGAATGGCTCTGATTAGCAGAGGAGAAAATTGATAAAAAATATGTGTGGCAAGAATAGTAGGAAAAATGTTGGACATTTTTTGTTCTTAAACTAAGAAAATATCTAGGCTGGGTGCGGTGGCTCACGCCTGTAATCCCAGCACTTTGGGAGGCCAAGACGGGTGAATCACCTGAGGTCAGGAGTTCAAGACAAGCCTGGCCAAGATGGTGAAACCCCGTCTCTACTAAAAATACAAAAATTAGCCCGGGTGGTGGCAGGTGCCTGTAATCCCAGCTACTTGGGAGACTGAGGCAGAGAATTGCTTGAACCCAGGAGGTGGAGGTTGCAGTGAGCCGAGATCATGCCATTGCACTCCAGCCTCAGCAACAGAGTGAGACTCCGTCTCAGAAAATAAAAAGAAAATATCTGCCATTAGCATAGGAAAATTCGTTATAGCAGCATATTCCCACTATTTTAATGGCCTGAAGAGAAACAGCACTGTATTAGCAGTTCATAATTAACACATAAGCAGGGTTTGTTGATCAGTATTTTTGGGGAAAAAAGGCTTCACATTTGGGATTTTTTGGTGCTAAATAGAAGACACTCCTTTCAAATAAGAGCAAATTAGGATAAATTTGTCATTTTTTGGAGACAAATTATGAACATTTTAGATTAGTAGAATCTTCCTAATGATGAATTTCATTTCAAGGATAAGTTTTGTTAAATTTTATCTTCAAGATCTATAAATATAGAAACTTTGAAATAATTGTGTGTGTGTGTGTGTGTTTTTTTTTTTTTTGGAGACAAGGTCTTGCTCTGTTGCCCAAGCTGGAGTGAAGTGGCTCAATCATAGCTTACTGCAGACTTGAACTTTTGAGTTCCAGTGCTCTTCCTGCCTCTCCCTCTTGAATAGTTGGAACTACTGGAACGTGCCACCACACCTGGCTAATTAAAAAAAAAATTTTAGTAGAGACAGAGTTACCTGGGCTATGTTGCTCAGGTTATGGAAGAGTTTTAAAAAAGTGTTTTCATATTGGATAATGACTTCATTAAAATGTATACTCTTCACTTGAACAGGGGATAAAGAATTGTTTTCTGAAGTTTGGCTTCAGAAAACAACTGTTTGGCTTTTAAAATCCAAGTGGAAACTTGTTTCAAATGAAATGTTTTTATTTCTCTTATTTAAAACAAACATAGTTTATAGCCTTTATATATTAACAGTCAGTCAAATAGCAGAACCATCTACATTTATCCAAAGTAAGCTAGATTAGTTTGTGTGTATTTTCATGTAAGTCAAATAGGCATTTGCTTATGAGGAGTCATTTAAATGCAGCTTTACAAGAAGTGGTACAATTGTCTGCAACATTTCTTTCTCTCAAAATAATTTGGATGAAATAACATCAGAAGATGTCAATTTAAATGTTCCACTTGAAATCCAGTTAGTTTTTGATTATTCACACTAATGGAAGGGGAGTGTAGGCATGTAGACTCCCAAGAGACCTTTAATCCAAAAATGACTTTTTAGCATTTGAAGATATTTGGGTAATACATTTGGATAACGGTGTGCTTCATGTCCTTTGACTTTTTAAATTAAAAAAATTTTTTCAGAGACAGGGTCTTACTCTTGTCACTCAGGCTGGAATACAATGGCACCGTATAGCTTACTGCAGCCTTGAACTCTGGGGCTTAAGAGATTCTCCCACTGCAGCCTCCAGAGTAGCTAGGACTGCAGGTGTGTGCCAGCACACCTGGTTAATTAAAATTTACCTTTGTTGTTGAGAGAGGGTCTTGCTATGTTGTCTAGGTTGGTCTTGAACTATTGGGCTCAAGCAGTCCTCCTGCTTTGACCTCCCAAAACACTGGGAATACAGGCATGAGCCACCATGCCTGACCCTTTTGACTTTATTGACAGCTTTTGAATTTTAAGTAAATACTGAAATATATTTAGCTGACTGGAATATATATAGGAGACTTTATACTTCTTTCTTTAGATCTTTGGATTTTCTTAAGAGAGCACTTTACAAGACCCTTTGTTTCTCAGATATACATATAAACAGCAACACATTTGAAAGATAAATTTCAACTCATGGTTAATGTTCTTTGCAGGGAATAACAAAATACATACTATTTACTTAGGGTTCTATTTGTATTTTACTTTCATAGTTAGAAATCTGTTTATTTTTCTTTCTTTTTGTTAGGGACAGGGTTTTACTCTGGCACCTAGGCTGGAGTGGAGTGGCTTAATCATAGCTCACTTCAGCCTTGAACCCCCTCAGGCTCAAGTGATCTTTTCTCAGCCTCCTGAGTAGCGGGGACTACAAACACATGCCGCTCTGCGTGGCTAATTATTTTTATTTTTATTTGTAGAGTTGGGGTCTTGCTTTGTTGCCCAGGCTGGTCTTGAACTCCTGGCTCAAGTGATCCTCCTGCCTTGGTCTCCCAAAGTGTTGGGATTATAGGCATGAGCCACTCCACCTGGCCAGAAATTTAAGTAAAATGATTGTATTAGGGTTCTCCAGAGAAACGTAGTGTGTGTGTGTGTGTGTGTGTGTGTGTGTGTGTGTGTATGGAATTGGCTTACATGATCACATGATTATGGAGGCTGACTAGTTACAAGATCTGCAGTTGGCAAACTGAGGATGGTTGTTAGTCTTTTTGTTTCATTGAAAACATCAGTTGATTGGATGAGGCCCATCCCATTACCCTGAATAATGTTTGCCCAAATGTCTGGGCACCTTGTGGCCCAGTCAAGTTGATACATAAAATTAACCATCACAATGACCTACCTTAAAGTTCTTAGTTGTACATTTTGCATTTCTCATCAGGAACCTAGGCTAATTTACAATCTTTGATACTGATTTCAACCACAGTATAATGAGTTATCAATGACGACAAGTCATGATCATTTCCAATACAAATATTAAGTTAACTCTGATTATTTATACATGTTATTTTTCCCACATTGTTCTAGACAGCGGGATACAGAGGTAAACCAGGTAAAGGTGCTCATCTCCTGTGACTTATATTCCAATGGGAGTGACAGATAATGCCCAATAAACAAATAAATGTATATTAAAATGTCAGGTAGTGATAAGCATAATGAAAAAATAAAACACAGTAAAGAGGTGCCATTTCAGATAGGTTGGTTAGGAAAAGTCCTGAATGAGTGACATTTGTACAAAGATGAGAATAAAGTGACGGAACAACTTATGTATACCTTGATAAGCACATATTTAAGTAAAGCTTTTGGCATGGTTTAAGGTCTTTCTTTCTTATATCTCTATTTTGCACGCTGTGGTGCTACTCAGCTATCCCTTCTATGAAAGCATGTTGCTCCAACTTCTGGGAATACAATGGGTAGACACCCCATAGCTGTCAGCCCCTTCAGGGACTTTCCCAGCTGCAGGGAGCCAACTTGACTAAGGTAACCCTCCTTCCCAGGATGGCCCACAGTCAATGACTGATTGCTGTGGAAATACAGAGTCCTATCTATTTTGGCCCAGCTAGAGACAACTCTGAAGGGCCATTCTGGCTCCAGAGTTCCCTGCAGGGTCAGCCAAGACTGTAGGTAGATTTGGATCACAGTTTAACTTTTTCCTCTGTCCAAAACTGTTTCATTCCCCTCCCTTTTCATAGGTTTGATCCCAAAGGTACTCCTTAATATACCTCCTGCTAATCTTGGTCTAGGGGTCTGTTTCCCAGAGAAACCACCATTTACTATGAAGTTTTGTGAACTTACAACTTATTTATGATCTTATCTCAATAATACTTGGCCGCTGGTTTTATATCAGGCCATGGTCTGCTTCCTGACAGGATCTTACATGTTAATATGAACTTTTCGGACTCTAGCACTCTGAAAACTGACTTTATACCTACAGCACAATTTGGAAATTGCTAAAAAGGTTATAATTCCCCTAACCACTTTGATCTTATTATTTCACTGAGAGATATGTTGTTTTAGAAGCATTGCTTTATCTTCACTACCCTACAGGAGTCTAATATATTGTTTTATTTAACTAGAGTCTGGTCAACATTAACCTCTTTTTCATTTGTAAAGAGAATGATACGGCTGGGCGCAGTGGCTCACATCTGTAATCCCAGCACTTTGGGAGGCCGAGGCGGGCGAATCATGAGGTCAGGAGATCAAGACCATCCTGGCCAACATGGTGAAATCCTGTCTCTACTAAAAATACAAAAATTAGATGGGCGTGGTGGCACATGCATGTAATCCCAGTTACTCAGGAGGCGGAGGCCACAGAATCACTTGAACCAGGAAGTCAGAAGTTGCAGTGAGCCGAGATCGCGCTACTGCACTCCAGCCTGATGACAGAGCGAGATTCCATGTCCAAAAAAAAAAAAAAAGAAAAAAGAATGATACAAATTCATATCAATGAATAGAGATTTTCAAATTATCTTCATGCTGCAAAAGGAGAGAAATCACTTTGTAACTTATAGCCATGAAACTATTTCCATTAAATATTTAAGAAACGCAAAATTCTTGGTAATGGCAACAAAGTTAAACAATTTAATATGGGGGATTTTAAAAAAGCGATTATGTTTAATTATTTCAGGGTTTCATATAACTTTTGAAAAATTAATATATGATATAAATTCCCATTTACTGTGTAATTGGTATTATTTATGAAAGATCTTCATTCTTTCTGTATCAAGAAACATAGCGGTTAGATTTGTAATTTAGATAATCTATAAGCATCATCATGAATTCTTCTCCAACCTGATACCAAAGGTATTTAAAAAAATCTCCGTACCAATATCTGTCATGGACATAGATATGCACATTCTTTCCAAAATTTGAGTATATGAAATACAGAAATATATAACAGTGATCATAAATCATGATCTACTAGAGAATGTCCCAAGAATTGAAGACTGATTAAAATTCGAAAATCAGTGTCATTAGTCATATTATCAGGCTTAAAATTAAAAATCAGCCAGGTGCTATGTCACAGTGCTTTGGGAGGTTCAGATAGGAGAATCACTTGAGGCCAGGAATTCGAGACCAGCCTGGGCAACATAGGGAGACCCTATCTCAACGATTTTTTTTTTTTAATAAATTAGCTGGGCATAGTGGAACATGCACCTGTAGTCTCAGCTACTGGGGAGGCTGAGGTGGGAAGATCACTTGAGCCCAGGAGTTCAAGGTTGCAATGAGCTATGATTGCACCACTACACTCCAGCTTTGGTGACAGAGCAAAACTCTGTCTCTAAAAAAAGAAAAACCATATATTCCTTTCAATAAATATAGGAAAACTGGTTGACAAAATTCACTATCTGCTCATGATAAAAACTCCGAAATCTAGTATTAGAAGGGAACTTAAGATTCCCTACCATTGATGTGAATTTGTGTCATTCTCTTTATAAATGCAAATTAGAAGGGAACTTCCTTCTAATACTAGGGATATCTCTGAAAAACTTTCACTTAACATTATACTTGATGAAAAACTGAATGCTTTCTCCCCTAGATTGGAAACAAGGTAAGAATGTCTATGCTCACCATTTCAGTTCAACATTATGCTGGTCCTAGCCAATGTAAGAAAGGAAGAAAAATAAATAAAAGGCAGAATGGAAAGACATAAGTGAAATAGTCTTTATCTACAGATGACATGATCATCTATGTAGAAAATTCTAAGGATTATACAAAAATGCTGCTAGAACAAATAAGTGAGCTTAGCAAGGTCTCAGGATACAAAAGTCAATCCCATTTCTATATAATAGCAGCAGTCAGAAATTTCAATTTCCAAGTGTTATTTTATATAAAAATAAACTCAAAATGGATCATAGACTTAAATATAAGCACAAAAAAATGTAAACGTTTTATAATAATTCATAGGGGAATAAAAAGCTGGAGTTGCCCGGGGGCGGTGGTTCGCGCCTGTAATCCTAGCACTTTGGGAAGCCGAGGCAGACCTAGATGTAAATTCCAGACTTGCACTTGAATCACATTCTTGCTAAATATTATCTATACAATATCTGTTAAATTATTTAGTTTTTCTTAGCCTCACTTTCTTACCTATAAAATGGAGCTAATATCTGCTAGGAAGTGTTAATGTAAGGCAATGGTTCTCCAAGTATGGTCCCTGGACCAGTAGCATAAGCACCACCTAGATGTTAGAAATGGAATTCAGACCCACTGCTTCAAAAACTCAGGGTGGGTCCCAGTAAATTGTGTTTTGCCTTTCAGGTGATTCTGATGCTCAAGTTTTAGAACCATTGATGTAAGGGTTGTGTGTATTGTATGCTGAATTTCACAGTGTTTGCTATGTACTTAGGCACATAATTAATTTTAAAAACAAATGTCTACCCCAGCAAATCTATTCTCTTCCCTTACACTATCTATACCAGAAATGCTGTCCCCATTTTTGTAAACCTTAGCATTCTTTCAGGACCCAACTCAAATTCCATCTGCCCCCAGAATTCATTCCAAATCATAATAATTCTCTACCCCCAAAACATAGCACTTAATAGCCAGACCTTTTGGTGCCCACTGGTAATCACTAGCCACATACGCCTATTGAGCACTTGAAGCATAGCTATTATGAATTGAGATGTGCTTTAAGTGTAACATATACACTGGATTTCAAAGGCTTAGTACAAAAAAGGAATATGTAATTGACTCTTAAGCAATGCAAGAGTTAGGGGTACAGACCTTCTACACAGTTGAAAATGTCTGTATAACTTTTGGCTCTTTGAAAATTTAACTACTAATAGCCTACGGATGACCTCCAGCCGTATTGATAAGATAAACAGTTGATTAACCCATGTTTTGTAGATTATATGTATTACATACTCTATTCCTGTAACAGAGTAAGCTAGTGAAAAGAAAATGTTATTAAGAAAGTCATAAGGACTTATAAGGAAATATATTTACTATTCACTAAATGGAAGTGCAGCATTTTAAAGGTCTTCATCCAGTGAGTTTTATACTTTGATATGTTTTCATGTTACTAACTAGCATCCTTTTGTTTCCGCTTGAAGAACTCCCTTTAGCATTTCTTGTAAGGCAGGTCTAGAGGTGATTAACTAATGTTTGACAAAGGCACCCTGAATACACAATGAAAAAATGATAGTTTTTTCCAAAAATGATGTTGTGAAAACTTTATATCCACCATGAAAATAAGAGAAATCATCTTCTTATCCTACATCATATACAACAATAAACTCAAAATGGATTAAATATTCAAGTGTATGACCTGAAACTGTAAAACTCCTTGAAGATAACATAGGGAAAAATCTCCATGACATTAGTTTTGGCAGTGATTTTTAGGATATGACACCAAAAGCACAGACAATAAAAGTAAGAATAAACAAGTGGGACTACACTAAACCAATAGGTTTCTGCTAAGTAAGGAAATAGCAAAGTGAAAAGGCAACCTATGGATTGGAGATATATTTAAAAATCATGCATCTGATAAGGAATTAATATAAAAAATAGGAAACTTATACAACTCAGTAAAAACAAAAACAAACACCAAAGATGGGCAAAGCACCTGAATAGAAAATTTTCCAAAGGATGCATACAGATGGCCAATAGGTATATTACAAGGTGCTCAGTCATCAGGGAAATGCAAATCAAAGCCACAGTGAGACATCACTGCATACATGTTAGAATGGCTCTTATAAAGAAGAGACAAAAGAAAACAAGTGTTGGTGATGATGTGGAGAAGAGGGAACCTTATACATTGTTGTTGGGAACGTAAGTTAGTACAGCCATTATGGAAAGGAAACAGTATGGAGGTTCCTTGAGAAATTAAAAATAGAACTCCCATATGATCCAGCAGTCCCATTTCTGGGGTCTCATCTGATGGAGATGAAATCAGCACATTGAAAATATATTTGTACTTCCAGGTTTATTGCAGCATTATTAACAATAGCCAAGATATGGAAACTACTGAAATGTCCATTGATGGATGAGTGCATACAGAAAATATGCTATTTATATACAGTGGAATATCATTCAGCCTTTAAAAAGAAGGAAATTTCTGTCATTTGTGACAATTGTGAAATACATTATGTTAAGTAATTCAGGCACATAAGAACAAATACTGCAGGATCTCATTTATATGTAGAATCTAAAATAGTTGATCTCATAGAAATTTTAGAGCATGTGATTTTGTATGCACAGCGTGGAATAGTGGTTGCCAGTGGCTGAGTGGAGGGAAAATGGGAAGCTGTTGGTCAAATCATAGAAGCTTTAAGTTATAAATAAATTTTGGAGACCTAATGTATCATATGGTGACTATAGTTAATAAGAACGTACTTGAAATTTGCTAAGAGAACAGATCTAAAGTTTTCCGAACACACACACACACACACGTACCCACACACACACACGGCAACTATAACAATGTGAGATTAGGGATGTGCTAATTAGCTTGATTGTGGAAATCATTTCACAATTTATACATATATCTAAACATTATTTTGTATACCTTAAATATGTATAATTTTTATTTGTCAATTATACTTCAATAAAGCTATAAAAATTTTTCTGTTCTGAAGGAAAACATAAAGAAAGATTATATTTTAGAAGAGTAATAAGAAATAAATTTTCCTGGATAATTTCATTGCTTTCTCTACAAAGAAAGGAAGAAAATACTTTTTCCATTAAAAACAAAAAGAAAATATCTGATGTGCCCAGTGATTCTGAGAAGTCACTTATGATAAACACAGCAAAATAATATAAACATTGTGTTACCTGTTTATCATTTAGAATATTTTTGAGTTTGGCATTATATATAGTCTCGAACTCCTGACCTCAGATGATTCACCCGCCTCAGCCTCCCAAAGTGCTGGGATTACAGGCGTGAGCCACCACGCCCAGCTGCCCTTTAATCTTTATAACAAATATGCATCACAGGTGTTATCTCCTTTTATAGATGAAGAAAGGCAAATGTTAAGACCAAAACAAAACTAGCAAGTGGCAGAGCTAAGACTCAAACACAGATATTTCTGACTCCAAAACCTATGCTTTTAACCGTACTGCACCATAGAGAAAACTGGTTTTACTCATCTGTTCCTATTTTATGGATGAGGAAATTTCCCCATACTTATATATTTTATGTAGAAATAAAAATTATAAACAATTTTTAAGCTCTAAGATGACATTATTGATTTGTATTTTTCGCAATATTGGTATAATTTCAATACTCCTATAAAGTTTGAGGCTCTATTATTTTGAGATAAACAGGGAATATAAAGGACAATATTTAATCAAATCTGTGAAGTAGTAAATAGATTATTTTGTAATAGTTTTAGAGTATGCGATATCATATGTACAACATATTAAAAAGAAGGTGTTGAGGTACAGGTTGAATATCTCCAATCCAAAAATCCCAAATCTGAAATGCTCCCAAATCTGAAGGTTTTTGAGCACCAACGTGACACCATAAGTAGAAAATTTCACATCTGATTTTATTTGAAGGGTCGCGGTCAAAATGTAGGCACACAACACAAAGCATCTTCAAAGGAAAAATAAAATTGTCTTCAGGCTTTGTTTATAAGGTATATACATGAAAAAATAAACGCATTAAGTGTTTAAACTTGGGTCCCATCTCCAAGATATCTCATTATATATATACGAATATGCCAAAAATATGAAAAAATTCAAAATTCAAAACACTTCTGTCTCAAGCATTTTGGATAAGGGGCACTCAACCTGTAGTAAGGAAGATGCCTATAGTTGATAAAATATTAAATTTGGTGGGATTTAATGAAATACGAATACTGTGACATGATTCATGCAAAGTGGTTTTTCATTTACTAGGATTTTGACCTTTTCTAGGTAAACTCTGGCTTTCTTGCAGAGTATCTGTTCAGAATATGAATTTGCATTTACTGTTTTTAAGGAATGATCACTGTTTTCATTACACTATAAAAACATGTAAATGATAAACTTTTTAATATGAAGAGGTAGTTTTTTCTATTATTAGTTCTATAAACAAATGCCTGAAGATATAGTTGTAAGAAAGTTCCCAAACCAGTATTCTTATCTTGATGCTAAGCGTAGCATTTGATTTGGCTTGATTCATACAACTAGAAAGGGGTTAATGTTTATATAGAGTGAGAGCTCTGCCTGTAATTGTTACTCATCTTGCAAATGAACCTTGTATTTTTAATATACATATACCCCTATCTTTTTAGTCTTAATGTTTTAAAGTATCAACTTTCTTTTTTTGCTTCAGAGGGTGGTAGGATAGAGCTTGTATGTACCTCAGCTCCAGCTGCTGCCAAATGACTTCCAACCAACACCTGTGGGTGGGAGCTGGCTGTTTTTTCTTTCATTGTCAAGCCTGGGCATACTCAGGGAAAATGCACCTGCCAGACAGCTCTTTATTTTCGAAATGATTATCAGTAGTATCGCCCTCCATATGGGTTTTTCCTTCTATGTTGGAAAAAACAAAGTTGAAATTTACCACATTTTGGCATTACACTTGGCAGTTACTATGATGAAGTTGATCATATTAGAGAGTCATTCAGGATACCTGACCTTCCTGCCTTCCACTACCTAAAGTGAAAAATCTCTTCTGTTCTCTAATTTACTGTAGCATATGCTTCAGTGTGTTGTGTTGGGTAGGGCAGATATCCTTAGACTAATTCTAATCCTGAGTGATTCAAAAGACTATTCCCAGTGGCAATGGAATTTTACACCTATTTAGTCATTTGGAACAGAGAGGTATCTACTTGTAATAGGACAAGACACCTTTATTCCTCTTTTATCCATTAGCTACCTGTGGGGCCTTATCTAAGACACATCGGTTTCCTCATCCATAAAATAGGAACAGATGAGTAAAACCAGTTTTCTCTATGGTGCAGTACAGTTAAAAGCATAGGCTTTGGAGTCAGAAATATCTGTGTTTGAGTCTTAGCTCTGCCACTTGCTAGTTTTGTTTTGGTCTTAACATTTGCCTTTCTTCATCTATAAAAGGAGGTAACACCTATGATGCATATTTGTTATAAAGATTAAAGGGCAGCTGGGCGTGGTGGCTCACGCCTGTAATCCCAGCACTTTGGGAGGCTGAGGCGGGTGAATCATCTGAGGTCAGGAGTTCGAGACCGGCCTGTCCAACATGGTGAAACCCCATCTCTACACAAAATACAAAATTAGCTGGTGTAGTGGCGCATGCCTGTAATCCCAGCTACTTGGGAGGCTGAGGCAGGAGAATTGCTTGAACCTGGGAGGCGGAGGTTGCAGTGAGCCAAGATTGAGCCATTGCACTCCAGCCTGGGCAACAATAGCGAAACTCCATCTCAGGAAAAAAAAAAGATTAAAGGGCATCATCTATGTAAAATGTATGTAAATAGTACAGATGAGAGCACATAGCTAGCACTCAGTACATTGTAACTTTTAATATTATTTTTCCTTTTCAGCTTAAAAAATTATATGTCTACATTGAATTCATATTTATTCATGAATGAATACATACGGGGTTTTCTGCGTGCCAGGTCCTGTTCTAAGCATGTTTCAAATATTGTCTTTTTTTGATCTGTATGGTATCCTGTAAGGTGAGGACTTAAAAAATACTCCCAGTGTGAAACTGAGGCACAGACAATCTAAAAACTTGCCCAAGGTCACATTGCTGGTAAGCCACTAAGCCAGATGCTTTGAAAATAGTATTAGCATTTATATTATATAAAATCTCTTTTAGTTTCCTTTTTTTTCTTAATAGTGCAAGTTTATTCACCGTGTTTTTAGTTTTTCCCAGGAAGATTTGAAGAAATGTTCGGTGGTGGCCTTGGTGCTTCAGTAGTTATCAGGCCAGCCAGAGGTAACTCGTTTTTGTCACCAGGGTGTGCTGTGATTCCACCAGTCTGAACTTACTGCAGCTGCTGTGAAGCTGGATAGGAATCTCTTTATTGTCTTTGCTGCTGCTTAGCGACCACAGGTTTTTCAGCTTGACGCTTTACCATCACCTGGGCAACTGCCTGAGATTCCAAGTTATTTTCTTTTTGTGTTGTACCATCCTTTCCTGCTCATTTGTGTCCTCGTGTAAATGAAGGAGCTAGCGTGTCTGGCTTGTTAGCAGAGTGCCTAGATGCCTCAGCTATGTGTTGTCAAGCATGATGCTGCCGCCACACTTACTATTTTGCTAAATAAGAAATTAGTATGTCACCAAATTGATTGTTTTAAAAAATTTGATATCAATAGCATTTTGTTAAATTTGCTACTATTTTTAGTACTTGCATCTTTGGTGCTGTCTGTTAAGTTCCTGATGAATTTTGAATTAATCATTAAAAATTCCCATAGGCTTGATAAACTTCTATAAAATATTAATATTTTCTATAAAATATAAATTTTTCCTATAATCAAATACTTCATCATTATGAATATTATCTGAGATTCTGATTATAAAGGATCACTTTCTATTCATTTGTGGCTTAAAAGAGATACTTATGTCTATGTAGTAAGAATTATGAAAAGAGCATAGATTGATTTAAAATTTTAGAGTGTGGGTGTATACGCATACACACACACAAAAGAAGTATAATAGGGCAGTATCTCTGGCAGACTAATTTTGCTTTGTATAATAAATTAAGAAGACTTTTCATGTCTTTCATCATTCTTTTTTTCTAAAATTGAACTCATCTATTGATGGTGATTATCCTAGAAAATTTGATTAGTAGGAAGCTTAAACTAATAACCAAAACGAATTTAATAGCATGGCCATGTGATGTTGGCTGTGTACATTGTTTTATTTTTATTTTTATTTTTATTTTTATTTATTTATTTATTTTTTTTATTATTATACTTTAAGTTCTAGGGTACATGTGCATAACGTGCAGGTTTGTTACATATGTATACTTGTGCCATGTTGCTGTGCTGCACCCATCAACTCGTCAGCACCCATCAACTCGTCATTTACATCAGGTATAACTCCCAATGCAATCCGTCCCCCCTCCCCCCTCCCCATGATAGGCCCCGGTGTGTGATGTTCCCCTTCCTGAGTCCAAGTGATCTCATTGTTCAGTTCCCACCTATGAGTGTATTAATCTGTAGTTTTCCTTGAAAGGGTACTTTTTTCTACACTTTTATAGAGGGTTTGTCAGAAGCCTGGACTGTTTAGTGAGAAATCTTGGGAAATGCCTTACCTTACTTTGGAAAAGAGACTTCTTTCTCTAGATAACACTGTCTTTAAGCAAACAGTGTTTGTGTAACCACCTTGTAGCAACATTCAGCTTGAAGATAATAGCCTTCACATGCTTGATAAAATGATGAAATCACTGACCAGCAGGATCCTTCAGTGGAGTCAGCATTTTATCACAATGTGATAATTCTGTTTAATGTGGAAATGGTTACAAAATCTTCTGATATGTGTGGAATTCCTGTTTGATGACCACTTGCTTGGAGGAAAAAAAAAACCTATACAAGAAGGTCTAGTGTGTTTATTTCATTGTAAAGACATTTCTGACTATTTTCTTTAATTGAATCGCGGAATTGTATTTTGATTCATACACACACTTTGAAATGTCAAGTTTCTGCTCAGGCCATTGTGGAATGAGCATCTTCCATTAATCTCGCTTCACATTACAGTGAGTAAGAAACTTATGATTTTTGAACTGCATGTTTAAATTGCAATTTTGCTGGAAAAGTTACCAAATGAAACATTTCTGAAGAAATTAAGATAATTAGACAAGACTTATGAATGACACAGTGTCATTTTTTTTTTTTTAATGTGTAGATGAAAGACTGGACAAAGTTCAATTCTGTATTAAGGTTTCTTTCAAAGTCAAAATAATTAAGGTAATCAAGCCTCACACTGGGCAAAGGTTTTTTTCCCTCTTTTAATCTGAATGACTTTTTTTTTCTATCTTTGTTTTTTATGAACTCATATTTTTTAGGAGATTTTAGGGATAAAAACCCAGTACCTAGATAGATGTGGATGATTATATACCAATGAATGCCATTAACCTGTTTTTTCATGTTCTTTACTTGTGCTCTTGGAAATTTATGAGTGTCTTAAATAATTGGAGTGCATATAAAGACAGATTTTTTTCTATGCTAAAGAAAAGCAAAAACTTTGAAATTAGTGATAAGTGGAAATATAGATATTACAAAGAATATATTACACACTTCTAATTCTAAACCTAAATTTGTCAATCACTGCTTTTCATAAATTACGTTTTTGGTAAAAGTGTGTTAGCCTTTAGCTTTTTATTGGAATAGTTTTAGGGGTGTCTGACTTTCTAGGTTTTCTTATCCCCTCAGTCTGACCTTCCACATAACCTGTTTCTGTTCATTTATTGATCTCCTACCTTTTACATATGGATTGATTCACTTTTCATTCATTCAACTAATATTTATTACCTATATGTATTTGCCTGGTCCATAGCTGGGGGTAAGATATTGGCCATAGGAAGGTATGATCCTATTGTCTATTCTTATAGCACTTATGGTCTAGCCAGGGAAATAAAAAATAATTAAATTTACAGTTAATTATAATTTTAAGTTCTATAGTATTCTTAAGCAGTCATTTTTTTTACATCTCCACACAAGAGGAAATTGTGTATTCCTTCAGCGACCTTTAGAAGCAGCCTACATTTTGTTGTTTGTGAGGATGGTTGAGGGTGGGGAGAGACTACGCTGGTATATTATTTGTATATAAAGCACAACTTTCGTGGTCCGTAATTATGAGGGTGTTGCCCATTGTGCTGTATGAAGTTTTTCACCTCCAGACTATGCCTCGCTTCTGTACGTTTCTCTCAGGGCTCATCATGTTCGCCACTCTCTATCTCAGCTCGCAGCTCCATTTCTACTGCTTGCCTTTTCTTTAAAGATAATCATGGTTTTGTCCAGGGCTTTGCCTTATCCATTGGTTGAGAAGACATCCTCTAGATTTCCCCAATCCCTCCAGGTTTTTCTACCACATCTTCCCTGCAACCATGAGTGCCTTCTCCCTTGTATAGAAACATTAATTATGAATTACTAAATACTTCTACAGAAAAAGCACTGTGTGTGTCCCTATGTGCTAGGCTTAAAGGGAGTTTAAAACAAAGGTGAACAGATTTGTTTCACCACAGTGTTTTTGTATTAACTAATTAACTTTATTTTATTTTTGCCTTTTTCTACATGTTCTAAACCGCCCCACCTCTTTTCTCAAAGAATTTATAACCTCGACTAGTGTTTGTGGTAGGTATAAATAAATGTTAGTTAACATCATGATTATATTTTGTATATGCCCCAGCCCAGAGTTGGAGTTCAGAAAACATTGATTCAATTAATTTGTGTTTATTTTTCATAGATTCCTAAAGAAATACAAATGTTTTAGAAAATATTGACTCTTCCATTTGTGATCATTATGCTTGAAATCACTTGGTAGAAGATATGTATTGGGGAATATCAGAAACACTAGTTTTCTAGTGTTTTCTTACTGGTAAAGCCCTAGGTAACAGAGCTTTAATAGCATGAATCTCCAGAAATCTAAAGCTAACTTTAATTCTTTTCACTTTCTCAAAACTATTTGCTTCAATAGTTGAATAGTATTTACAAAATAGTTAACTAATTTGAAAACTACACACAATATTGCTATTCTACTTCTTTCTCACAATTCAATTCTCTATTAGAATCCTCATGGAGAGTTTGGGCTTCCTAAAGATTTATTGCAAATGTTCAAATTTTCCAAAATAAAAAGGCAATTAACTCTTCTGAAATTTGAACAGTTAATTAAAATCAATATTAACATAATGTTAACATAATTGTTTTGTGCATATTAGTTTATTGGAAGTCTGTTTAATCACTGCCTGGGAGACTATTGTTTATGTAAACCAGTACTCTATTGAACAGTTCCTTTTTCTGTAAGACTGGTTACAGTTTTATCCCATTTAAAGATTTCTGTCAGTGGCCAGGCGTGGTGGCTCACGCCTGTAATCCCAGCACTTCGGGAGGCGGAGGCGGGCAGATCACGAGGTCAGGAGATCGAGACCATCCTGGCTAACACGGTGAAACCCCGTCTCTACTAAAAATACAAAAAATTAGCCGGGC
>NW_012105098.1:1327527-1335148 GCF_000951045.1 Mandrillus leucophaeus | reverse complement strand
TCAGTATCGGGTTGCTCTGCGATTTAGTGGTTGGCCTTGATAAGCTGAGTGAAAACTGTAAATTTGTCTTCTAGTTCTGCCCCTTCTCCACTGGTTGCTGCGTGTGTGGATCAGGTTTCCTTCTGTTTTAGTTAGCTGTAGGCTTGGGTAGAATTCAGCGGTTAATTGTAGGGAGGGAGAGAAGGACAAGAAGAGAGGCCCCACAATCCAGTTGCTGGTGTATGTCACTCTAGAATCCACTGATTGATATTTTATCCTCTGGAAATTATAAAATCCTACTTTAACACCTACTTTTCTCTTTGCTGATGGAGAAATCAGGGAAATCGTGGAGAAATCTTTTAGATTGATACTAAAAGATAGATTGATACTTGCTTCATCCTATCAGTCTTTTAGATTGATAGGATGAAGGAAGGTTCGTCAAGTGTTTTTCAAACGTCAGGAGGTTAAAGTCCCTTGCTGGACGGGAGGTAGAGGGTCAAGTGGCTATGTAGAGAATGCTTATAGAGCAGTGCTTCTCAAACATTGCCATCTATCACAGTCACGTGGAGAGCTAATAGAGAACACAATGGTCCAGGCTTCTTGAAATAGGCCAGGGCTTTTCTATGTATATAGTAAGTTCCCTAGGTGAGTCTAAGCTTGAGAACTCCTGGGGGTGAGAGTATCTCCAGTCTGCTTTTCCTGTAGTATGGTGAGTGGTAAAAGGGAAGCGGGGGGCAGTGGGGTGGAAGGACTAACATCTGAGGGCTTCTTCTGTACCAGGTAATGAGGTAGGTACTTTCAGGTGTTATCACACTGAATCTTCAGAGCAACACAATGATGTAGATATTGCTTCTTTTTTATAGATGAGGAAACTGAAGTTCAGAATAGATAAATATATTTCCCAAGGTGGCATAGTGTGTAATAAGGATTTAAACTCCTTTGATTCTATTTGAATTCAAAGACCATGTTCTTTCCTTGCCATTCATTCCTTCAGCAACAAAAGTTGATCCTCAGTTTTCTTATCTGTAAAATGAGATTCATAATAGTAACTCATTGAGTTTTGAAAATTAAATAATATATGCTAAGCACATAAAGCAGTGCCAGGTACTTCTGTAGTAAGCTCGTAATGTTACCTATCATCATTATTTAAATTATTACTGTAGTTCTTGCTATGGGACAGTTATGATGTTAGGGGATAGGTATACAAAGATGATAAGATATTACTTGACCTCAAGTTTAATAATAGTGGGAAGACCTGACAGTTGAAAGTAGTATGTTATTTCTTTTGGGCATCCATTATAAAATATGTGAGTAAATTTAGATAGAAAAGCAAGGAATGCTGAAACTCAGAGATGGAGCCTGTAGTGGGGCACATGGACAGACTTCCCATATTTGAGCCTTCCAGTTAGTACAAATTCTGGTTTGTGCTTTAGAAAATGTATGCTTGCTACCTGTTGTGGATCTTGAGATCATTTGAAAAAGAGAAACTGAGCACTTGGGGTTTGCTGTATTTCTTTTCATTAAACCTATTTTTAGAACCCTCATGCTGATCTCTTTTTTGTTTTTAATGGAATATTATATGCAAGTACAGTGTTTGAAAAAAAAGAGTGACTTTATGTATAGTGAAAAGCTCTTCACTTCAAGTTATTAGGAATTTTAGATCTTTCGAGTCTTCTCTTAATAAGAATTTGATTTTTTACCTTTTTATGACTCATAAGCAAATTCACCAGATAAGAAAAATTGAATCTGAAATTAGTTAGATTTTACTACTCTTGGATATTAGAATTAAGGTAGTAGTAGAAGGATAATTGAATTTCTTGGCTAAATTGAGGCTTTAAAAGTTTCTGAATTTCAGTACTACCACTGACTCATGTTTGAGTCATTATGGATTATCCACCCTTTGTTTATATGTGTGGTCTGTAGATATCAGCAGGGCCTGGCTTAGTGCTTGGCATGAGCAGATATTCAGGACATATGTTTGGGAAGAATGTATGAATGAGAGTAGATAAGTAGCAAAGCTGGTGAATAAGAAGTTGAAGATTTTTGTGATATCTTACCATCTTTAATAAATTACTTTGGAAGACATTTGTGTACTGGGATCTGAAGAACACGACTGCATAATTTAATTATTTTATACGATTTATTTTATTAGGTCTTTTTTGGTGTCACTTCCTCAGAATGTTATTTTATTATTTTGGTCTTCTTCACTTGTCAGGCTTTTGGATTTACTTTTGTCAGTCTTTGACAGTTTCTATACAGTCAAGGAAGCTGCACTATTACACATTCTTTCAAGATTAATGTTTTGGGACCACATTCTTCATAGTTTATTTTCTGTCAAACCAGTCATCTTTGGTGAGAAGGATTTTCATGTAAGCAGAGAAGCTGGTGGTTGTAGTATGCAGAATGTCGTTTCCTCTCACTTATTTTATTTTACTTTTTACCCAGAGCCTTTATCCTCTCTCAGCTCCTGAACTGTGAATAGATATGCCCACAATTCAGCAAATACTTTTTGCATTCTGGATTCTTTGTTTAGGTTCTTTGTGCTCAGTGTAGCTTCCTTCCTAAGTAGTTAATAGGTCCCTCTTCTTCGGATCTCTTCTTTCCCCTTCCCCCAATTGCCAGTGGTAAGAAGTATGATGTTCCTTAACATAGGACACTTTTCTACTGTTTCAGGTGCTTCTCCTGTTGTTCCTACTCTTCTTCTCTAACCTCTCTCTATACCTAGCTCCTGTTTCAGTCACCAAGGTTTGGGGTGCAACAATTCTGTCACCAGGTATGGAGCATAGTACCCCCAAATTAGTTTTTCAACCTTGTCCCTTCCCAACCTTCCCCATCTAGTAGTCCCCAATGTCTATTGTTGCCATCTTTATATCCATGAGTACCCAGTGTTTAGCTCCCACTTACAAGTGAGAACATGGAGTATTTAGCTTTCTGTTTCTGTGTTAATTCGCTTAGGACAATGGTTTCTAGCTGAATCCATGTTGCTTCAAAGAACATGATTTCATTCTTTCTTATGGACATGCAGTATTCCATGGTATATATGTACCACATTTTCTTCATTTAATTCACCACTGGTGGGCAGCTAGGTTGATTTGCTACTGTGAATAGGGCTGCAGTGAATCTACATATGCATGTGTCTTTTCAGTAGAACCATTTATTTTCTCTTGGATATATACCCAGTAATGAGATTGGTGGGTCAAATGGTAGTTTTAAGTTCTTTGAGAAATCTCCAAACTGCTTTCCCCAGTGGCTGAACTAATTTACAGTCTCATTAAAAGTGTATAAGTGTTGTCTTTTCTCCATAGCCTTACCGCTAATGTGTATTGTTTTTTGTCTTTTTAATAATAGCCATTCTGACTGCTGTGAGATGTATCTCATTGTGGTTTTGATGTGCATTTCTCTGATAATTAGTGATGTTGAACATTTTTGCATATGTTTGTTGGCCACTTGTATGAAAATGACCAATTTTAAATGAATGTGTCAATATAAAGTTTTCCTCCTAGTTCACAGTGTTTTTCTTAAGACTATTGTCTTTTTTCTCTTGAAAAAGAGAATAAAACTTGCTATTTTTTTTTCCAGACAAATCCTAAACCTTAAGTTTGGTAAAGCACTGTGGTGTTCTCCTTACATTGTATTTCTGTATTGAGACATAAATGTATTTTGTCTATAAACTGATTTATTTCTCTTATCTGTCAATATCTAAACATAATTTCTCCTCCTTTCTGTCTCTATCTCCCCACCTTTCCCCCATCATCCCTTCTTTTACCTCTTCCCTTTTCGCCCTACTTTTCTGCTTCCCTCTTAGCATTTTTCTTCTCTCTTTCTCTCTCCTGGACCCTCTGATTTTCTCACTTGCCCTTCACTAACTATGCTCAAGTAAGTTAAAAACTGAGGTTGGAGATGGTTTTTATAAAGACTAATAATTCTGATGCAGCACTAAATTAAAAATAGGGTTCCTACATGAGGTTTGAATTAGAAAGTTGTGTGGATATTGTCGTGTAACTTATTCTAGTAACCTGTTTTATTGCTTACATTTTATAAATAAAAGCCAAGCTATGCCTTAAAAATCTTATCCCATAATCAAAGTAAAGTCTGTGCTTGTTATAGTGAGTGTTACACAAAAGCAAGTCAGTGTTAGTCATTTACTTTTGGAATTATTATCTTTCTTCTAAATGCAAGCGGTATTTTTTCCCTCAGCAGACTTTAAGTGTAAATAACTAAAGATAACACAAAAATATTAGGAAGAAGGGATTGATTCTCTCTCATTTTTGATCAGTACAGATACAGAATTTTATTTTTATTTTTTCTTTCTGAATTTTCTTCCTCCCTTCTGGATTTTTATCTTCTTTCTGCTTTCTTTTAAAGAGAATACTTCTTTGCTGGAATCAATTCAGATAAAAAGGTTTTTATTGGTTAGGGAAATTTAGTAATAAAAAAGAAGAATGGGAAAGAGAGAAATAAGAAAAATGATGAGGAATCTAGTCAATTATGAATTTACCAGTACAGGAAAATTTAATGGTAACATGGATATCTTCTGTTTCAGAAGAGCAGGCAAGGATTGTGGGTTACATGACTAAGAGTGATTCCTGCAAGTCAACTTTTCAAAATAGCATCATAGTGGAGAATTCTGCTGAATGATATTCTTTAAAACATAAGGCTTTATTTATTTTTACTTATCATTCAGCACCAAATAATTACAGATAGGTTTCTTCACAAAGGAACAGAAGAAGTAATGTGTTAGTAAATACACTAATTCTGTATTTAACCTGCTGTCTGTCACTTCATGATAGTACAAGAGTTGTGGAGGAAAGAAGTTAAATCATTTGAGATGTTTTTGCTGCTATCTTGTATCCGCTAGTCAAATTTTACATTACACATCATGCACTTAAAGGGCTTAAGTTTTAAAGATATTTCAACGATATTATGCCTAGTGTAGATTTTTTTCTATATTGTGTAAGTTCTTGACTTGAGGTTGCAAAACCTTAGCTTGAGGGTGACAATGAGGTGAAGAAGAGATGTCTATGAACCTGATTTTGTGTACATAGTATTATGTGTGTTCTACTACAGAAGGTTCATAGGTTTTATTCCAAAACCTAATAAAAATTAGAAACCTGTGCTATAATACCCAGGTAAGAATTTGGCATGGAAATGTTAGCCAGGCAAATAGAGAAAAGGATACATTGTTTTCATAGACTCAGCCACAAAACTGCCTTCCCCCTCTGATCTCAGCTGCTTACTGTAAAGAATGTTACCTGTAAGTATTGTATTTTGATTTAGATTCTCATGTTTTTGAGTATAATTGTAACCAATTTTATGGTAATTATTTTTGAAAGAAAAATGAAAACATGGTCTAGTTATATGGCAGTTATCCAAAGTATTGTCTCCAAAGCTGATTCCAGGATAAAAAATTTAACTATCTTTAATAATAACTTTAGGATCACTTTGATAATTAGAGGTGGTAATTGACTTTGTTGTCTTGTATCTTAACATTCATTTTTAAGTCATTCATTCACTAAGCTACATGCTTTATGTGTATTTCTCCATGCTTCAGAGATATTTTGGCTGAATAACATTTTGTTTTTAAAAGTCTTAAGGTTTTCTTTTTTAAAAATCAACTAAAATATCTGATCTATTAAGCTGAATTTATCACTCTGTTAACACAATCTAGTCTGTTGTATTTGACAATAGATATTCTCTAGTGCTTTAAATGAATAAATCAGTCAACAATAATTGCATTTTTAGTATTTTAAAATTCTGTTCCTTTTTCTCCTCTACATTTTTTTTTCGCTCTGTTGCCCAGGCTGGAGTGCAGTGGTGCGATCTCAGCCCACTGCAATCTCTGCTACCCAGGTTCAAGCAATTCTCCTGCCTCAACCTCTTGAGTAGCTGGGGTTACAGGTGTACACCACCATGTGCCTGGCTAATTTTTGTTTTTTTAGTAGAGATGGGATTTTGCCATGTTGGCCAGGCTGGTTTCAAACTCCTGACATCAGGTGATCCACCCACCTTGGCCTCCCAAAGTGCTGGGATTACAGGCATGAACCATCGTGCCCAGCCTCCTCTACAGTTTTATTTTAGTATTGTTTATTTTCAATTAGTCCAGGTACTGATGCTTGTATTAATGACCGTTAATACATAATCTTGGCGAGTCTTGTGTTTCTGTTGGTAAAACATTTTCATGGACTCTATGATAATGTGATCATTTTTACCTATCTTTAAGCAGTTTTTCATCATTGTATGCTTACATTAACTTTCCATTCTGTGTTGACAACCTTTTAATGTTAACCAAACAACTAAATTTGCTTTGATCATAAATTTAAATTGGGATGAATAGGTATAGATAAAAAATAAGTATAAATGTTATGGATAAATGTCAATAATCAACTTCTCATATTCTGATTGAATTGAAATGTAGTGCTAAGGTTATAGTTAGGAAAACCAAGTAAAATATATTGGGGTTTTCTTGGTGCCAGCGTAGCGTTTGAAAAGAAAGTTCTAAGAATAGCGAGAGGAGGAATGATGAATTTAGCAAATCTTTCATTAGTAGTAAGGTGTGATTGCTTGAAAATAAAGCAATCTTTTTGAGTGAGAAATAAAAACAGTGGCAGGAATATATATATATATATATATAGAAAAAGCCAATGCAAAATCTTCCTAGTGGGTGGCAGGTAACCCTACATGCTTCAGTACAATTAAAATAGGAATGTTGAAAATGTAAAAAAACAATGGAAAGAGAAGTCCATCTGGGAACGCTGAGAGGGAAAGATGCCCAAAGTTTCAGCTGTTTTGTGATCCTGGGGGCCTTCTCGGGGTACTGGTTTTACGGTTCCAAAGGCATATTAAGATTTTTTCAGATACAACCAATATTGCAGCTATTAATGAGAACAGACCATATCAACATTATTATTTTGATCCTCAAAGGAAACAATACAAATGCCTCAGCAAGTGCTTTCTGATTGTGTAAAACTGAAAATAATTAACTGGAAAATGATCAAGGAGTGGTTTTCAGAAGAGATGTGATATATGTGTTCTGTGATTGGTGAAAGCTAAAATAATAATATTAAGATGAGAAAAAAAGTCCTTGATTAAAAGACATTCACCATGCCATTTAAAAAATTTTGCAACATTTTAGTTTTATATATGTTATTTTTAAATCAGGTTCATGTAACAAAAAGCAAATGTTTTAATAATATATTTATGTAGTATCAAAAAGGAAGAAGACTCCTCTCCCATTTATTTTTCCTGCTGACTCTTGTTTTAAATTGTAATTTCAACACCCTTTGCCAGTTTGGAGAAATGATTTGTCAGCTGCTCTGTGAAGAACACTAAAATGCGATAGGAATATTTTAAATGTACAAGTACTGAAAGGGAAGTGCAGGCATTTCCCAAGACTTTGAACTGATGCTATGTTATTTCTTAATAGTGTTAGATCTACTAAATATTTAAAAGGCTTTTAAAAGATAAATGGCTTTTTTTCATTCCTCATGGTGCTGCTGACTTGGTTGTGTCTGATTTTGAACTGATGTCATCAGTATTGACTTGAAACATTGCATGGATCCTTTTCTCATTATGCCTAGCGAGTGTACTGGGCAGCTTTTGTTGCTGAATGATACTTTTTTATCTAAGGAGAATACCAGCAACA
>NW_012105098.1:1325836-1327032 GCF_000951045.1 Mandrillus leucophaeus | reverse complement strand
AATAACTAATTTCACTCTGATCTTTGGAAACACTATGTGTGAATCTCTATTTTAGCATTTATAATGCATGTCATAATTATTTGTTTACATGAAACTCTCGCCTGCTAGAATATGAGCTCCTTAAGGATGAGAACTAAGTGCTTTTTTCTTTGCATCTCACCAGCTCTCAACACTGGGTGGAAAGAAGAGAGCCTTGGGGAGGCCTCTTGGATGTATGTTTCACAGTTGAAATCTCTGTTAATTTGACTTAGAATAAGAGTACTTTGTTTTGACTTGAAACTCCTAGTGAGAGTCATTCCTTAATCAAAATAACTGATACATATATACACACACACACATATATAACTCATATATACATGCATTTATGTTGACCTATATTTGAAATGTATATGAAACATATATGAAATATAGAAATGTATATTTGAAATTATCATAAATATATCTGTAATAACATTCAAATTGAATGCTTGTGTCTAAAGCATTCAAATTGAAGAAAGATAATTGGCTCAAAATCAGTTAACAATTTCTTCCGAGATTTCTACTTTTATATGTCTTATCTTTTCACATACATTTTACTTTTTCTGTACAATTAAATGTTATAAATACCTTCCCATCGGTATGCTATTTCATGTACAGATTGGTTATCTGTGGCATAAGGAATGTCACAAATTTCAAAACTTACTTTTTGGCCTTTTTGAAGTATTTGACTAGAGAATTCACAGACATGACTGATTAAAAGGGATTATCAGCTTTCACCTAATTCAGCTTTAAGCCTTTAGTCTGGCTTCATTTAAACAAGTTGAGATAAATGTGTTCCTGGCTTTTTTAATCTTAAGATAGGAAATTTGTTTCCTCTTTAGTAATGCATTTTACTACATTTTATTATTATTTTTTCTGTTGTGGTTAAACTCATTTTAGAAAGCTTTTAAAATTCAGGATACCCTTTTCTGTGAAAACAAGCAGAATTAATTTCTATTATTAATAATTAGCCTATAAAAGTTATCTATCATTTTATCTTAATATTTAATTATAAATATCAGTTTTTAATTTACAATCACTACACTGATTAGCTGGTTGCAGTGTGCTCTGCCTGTAATCCCAGCACTTTGGGTGGCCGAGCCAGGATGATAGCTTGAGCCTGGGAATTCGAGACCAGTATGGGCAGTATGACAAAACCCTGTCTCTACATAAACTAC
>NW_012105098.1:1320673-1324941 GCF_000951045.1 Mandrillus leucophaeus | reverse complement strand
TCTTTTGAAGATTAAATATTGTGTGATTACTGGAGTTGGTGATTGCTAACTACTGAGAGTCAGTGTCTAAAGCATAGTTTCTGACTGGGATAAATGAAACTACTTTGCAATAGTCAATGTAATTTCTCTGTGAGGGTCATTGTGAACAGATGGTTTTCCATCCTGCAAGATTTTAAATCTTGAATTCCACAGAGTTTGATATTTTGCACATTACCAGGAGTATACCATCAAAGTCATGGATTTCAAGTGATCCAACTCTGCTAGCTTTAAGAAAATATTAATTTATGCTGCTTTATGTTCCAGTTCTTGAAAGAAATGGGTACTTAGATGAAATTAGGTGTTTGACTTTTAGACTGGGCAAAATTAAACTACAAAGGATGGCTTAAAAGACTGAGAAAGGAGCAAGTCAGACTTCCTATTCATGCTATGAGGGTCTTTTTTTTGAGTCCTTAGATCAAGATATAGTAGAGTGGAATTATTTCATGAATGCCACCTTCTTTTTTTCTCTTTCATCCTCTTTTAAAAATTGATACATAAAATTTTACATATTTGTGGAGCACATGCAAAATTTCATGACATTCATGGAATGTGTAATGATCAGGTAAGGGTATTCTGGGTATCCATCATCTTAAGTATTTATCATTTGTTGTGTTGGGAACCTTTCAACTCCTCTCTTCTAGTTACATTGAAATATACAACACATTTTTGCCAACTATAGTCACCCTACTCTACTTTTGAAAATTAGAACTTGTACCCTCTATCTAACTGTACCCATTGCGCCTGTCTTCATCCCCCCCTCCCACCCACACATCCTTCTCATCCTCTGATATCTTATCATTTTACTCTCTGCCTTCATGAGATAAACTTCATGAGTAAAGTTCATGAGATAAATTTTTCAGCTCCCACATATGATTGAGAATATATGATACTGGTTTTTCTGTGCCTGGCTTATTTCACTTAACATAATGACCTTCTCTTCAATCCATGATGTTTCAAAAGACGTAATTTCATTCTTTGTTATAGCCAAATACTATTCCATTGTGTATAGCCACATTTTCTTTATCCATTCATCCATTGATGGACACTTAGGCTGACTCCATATCTTTACTATTGTGAATAGTGCTGGAATAAACATGAGTGCAGGTATGCCTTCAACATATGGATTTATTTTCCTTTGGATAGATAGCCCATGGTGAGATTGCTGGATCATATGATGGTTCCATTTTTAGATTTTTAACAAAAGTCTACTCTTTTCCATAGTGGCTAGATCAATTTACATTCCATCAACAGTGTGTAAGAGTTCCTTTTTCTGTGTATCCTTGCTAGCATCTATTCTTTTTTGTCTTTTTAGTAATAGCCATTCTAACTGGGGGAAGATGATAAATATCTCATTGTGGTTTTGATTTACATTTCCCTGATGATTAGTGATGTTGAGCATTTTTTCATATACTTGTTGGTCATTCATATGTCTTCTTTTGAGAAATGCTTATTCAGGTCCTTTATCCACTTTTTAATGGGATTATTTGGTTTCTCAAACTGTTGAGTTGTTTGAGTTCCTTGTGTATTATCCTGCATATTAGTTCCTTGTTGAATGAGTGGTTTGCAAATATTTTCTCCCATTCATCTGCTGTCTCTTTACTCTGTTGTTTTCCTTGCTGGGCAGAAGTTCTTTAGTTTAAAATAACCTAATCTCTCTATTTTTTTTTTGTTATCTGTGTTTCTGAGGTCTTAGGCATAAAATCCTTGCCTAGACCAGTGTCCTGAAGTATTTTCCTATGTTTTCTTCTAGTAATTTTATAGTTTTGGGTCTTGAGTTGATTTTTGTTTATGTATGGTAAGAGATGGGGGTCAAGTTTCATTGTTTTGCATATGGATATCCAGTTTTCCCAGCACCATTTATTGAAGAGGGTGTCCTTTCCCAAAAGTATGTTCTTGGTGCTGTTGTCAAAAATCAGTTAACTGAAAATATATGGATTTATTTTTGGATTCTCTGTTTTGTTCCATTGATCAATGTGTTAGTTTTTATACCAATACCATGCTGTTTTGGTTTCTATAGCCTTGTAATATATTTCTAAGTCAGGTAGTGTGATACCCCCAGCTTTGCCTTTTTTGCTCAGGATTGCTTTGGCTACTTGGGCTCTTTTTTGGTTCTACACAAATTTTAGGATTGCTTTTTCTATTTCTGTGAAAAATAACATTGACCAGGCATGGTGGCTCACGCCTGTAATCCCAGCACTTTGGGAGGCCAAGGCAGATGGATTGCCTGAGGTCAGGAGTTCGAGACCAGCCTGGCCAACATAGTGAAACCCCATCTCTACTAAAAAACAAAAAATTAGCTGGGTGTTTTGATGGGTGCCTATAATCCCAGCTACTTGGGAGGCTGAGGCAGGAGAATTGCTTGAACCCAGGAGGCAGAGGTTGCCATGAGCCTAGATTGTGCCATTGTACTTCAGCCTGGGCAACAAGAGTGAAACTCTGTCTCAAAAAATAAATAAATAAATAAATAAATAAATAAATAAATAAAAGAAAAAGAACATTAGTATTTTTATAGGCATTGCATTGAATTTACAGATTGTTTTGGGCATTATGGTCATTTTAACAATATTAATTCTTCCCATCCAAGAGCATAGGATATCTTTCCATTTGTTTGTGTTCTCTTGAATTTCTTTCATAGTTTTATAGCTTTTTTTAATAGACATCTTTCACTTTCTTGGTTAAATTTATTCCTAGGTATTTTTTTGTAGCTATTGTAAATGAGATTGTCTTGTCGATTTCTTTTTCAGCTAGTTTGATATTTATGTATAAAAATGTTACTGATTTTTGCATGTTGATTTTGTATCCTGTAACTTTACTGAAATTATTTATCAGGTCTAAGAGTTTTTTTGGTGGAGTTTTAAGTTTTTCTAGATACAAGATTATATCATACGCAGAGAGGGGCAATTTGACTTCCTTTTCTCCAATTCGGATGTTTTTTCTTTGTTTCTCTTGCCTGATTGCTCTGGCTAGGATTTCCAGTATTGTGTTAAGTGGGAGTGGTGAAGTGAACATTCTTGCCTTTTTCTAGTTCTTGGAGAAAAGGTTTTCTGGTTTTCCTCATTGAGTATGGTGTTAGCTGTGGGTTTGTCATATATGGCCTTTATTATATTGAGTTGTGTTCTTCTATGCCTAGTTTGCTGAGAATTTTTGTGATGAAGCGGTGCTGATTTTTATCAGATATTTTTTCTGCATGTGTTGAGATTATCATGTGGTTTTTGGCCTTTATTCTGTTGATATGATGTGAAATGTTTATTGATTTGTATATGTTGAACCATTCTTGCCTCAGTGGGATAAAGCCCACTTGATCATGTTTGTTATTTTTTTGATGTGCTGTTCGATATGATTTGCTGGTATTCAGGTGAGGATTTTTACCTCTATGTTCATTAAGGATGTTGGCCTGTGGTTTTCTTTTTTTGTTGAGTCTTTCTTCAGTTTTGGTATCAGGATAATGCTGATCTTATGGAATGAATTGGAGAGAATTCCCTCTGCTTCACTTATTCGGAGTAGTTTGGGGGAAATTGGTGTTAGTTCTTCTCCGAAAGTTTGGTAGAATTTGGCATTGAAGCCATTTGGTCCTGGACTTCTCTTTGTTGGAAGACTTTTTACTACTGAGTCAATCTCATTATCTGTTTTTGTCTGTTCACATTTTCTGTTTCTTCCTCATTCAATCCAGGTAGGTTGTATGTACCAGAATTTTATTAATTTTTCTCCTTTAGGTTTTCTGGTTTGTTATTATACAGCTGTTTCTATTAGTTTCTGATGATCTTTTATATTTCTGTGGTATTAGTTGTAATGTCTCCTTTTTCATTTCTGATTTTATTTGGGTCTTTGCTCTTCTTTTCTGTGTTAGTATAGCAAGTGGCTTATCAATTTTGTTTATCTTTCCAAAACAACTAAACTTCCATTTTCTTGATCTTTTGTATGTTTTTTAGTTTCTGTTTTGTTTAAATTCTGCTCTGATTTTTATTATTTTTTCTTCCCCTAATTTTGAGTTTGTTTTTTGGCTGCTTTTTTAGTTCCTTGAGGTGTATTTTCGGATTATGTATTTGAAATCTTAACAGTTTTTTTAAAATTTAATTTTATTTTAAATTCAGAGGGTATGTGTGCAGGTTTCTTACATGGATATATTGCATAACGTCTGGGTTTGGGCTTCTGGTATTTCCACCACCCGCATAGTGAACATTGTACCCAATAGGTAATTTTTAAATCTTCACCCCCTTACGCTCTCTCTC
>NW_012105098.1:1318016-1319843 GCF_000951045.1 Mandrillus leucophaeus | reverse complement strand
TAGGTGTTTATGGCTATAATAAACTTCCCTCTTAGCACTGCTTTTCTGCATCCCATAGGTTTGATATGTTGTGTTTTGATTTTGAATTGTTTTAAGAATTTTTTTTATTGCTTTAATTTCTTCCTTGACCAAGTGGTCATTCAGTAGCATGTTGTTTAATTTCTGTGTATTTGTATGGTTGCAAAAGTTCCTCTTGTTATTGATTTATGGTTTTATTTCACTGTAGTTTGAGAAAATACTTGATATGATTTCATTTTTTTATTTGTTATTTTTATTTTTATTTTTTTTTGAGACGGAGTCTCGCTCTGGTGCCCAGGCTGGAGTGCGGTGGCGTGATCTCGGGTCACTGCAAGCTCCACCTCCCAGGTTCACGCTATTCTCCTGCCTCAGTCTCCCGAGTAGCTGGGACTACAGGTACCCGCCACCATGCCCGGCTAATTTTTTTGTATTTTTAGTGGAGACGGGGTTTCACCGTGTTAGCCAGGATGGTCTCCATCTTCTGACCTCGTGATCCTCCTGCCTTGGCCTCTCAAAGTGCTGTGATTACAGGCGTGAGCCACTGCACCCGGCCATGATTTCATTTTTAAAGAATTGGATAAGACTTGTTTTGTGTCCTAATATATAGTGTATGCTGCTGAGTGTTCCATGTGCTTATGAGAAGAACATGTATTCTATAACTGTTGGATGAAATGTTTTCAAATATCTATTAGGTCCATATGGTCTAATATGCAGTTTAAATGCAATGTTTCTTTGCAAATTTTCCATCTAGAGGCTAATTCTGAGAGTGGAGTGTTGAAGTTCCTAATTATTATTATACTGAAGTCTTTCTCACTATTTAGGTCTAATAGTAAATAGTATTTACTTTATATGTCTGGGTGTTCCAGTGTTGGGTGCAAATATATTTAGAATTGTTATATTCTCTTGTGGAATTGATCTCTTTATCATTTTATAATGACCACCTTTTTTTTCTTTTTACTGTTTTGACTTAAAATCTGTTTTATCTAAGTATAGCTACTCCTACTTTTGATTCTTATTGGCATGGAATATATTTTTTTCAATTCCTTTGCTTTCAGCCTGTGTGTCTTTACAGGAAAGATGAGTTACTTATAGGCAGCACATAGTTGGGTCATGTTTTATTTATTTATTTATTTATTTATTTATTTTTAATTCTTTCAACCTGTCTATATTTTTTAAGTGGAATATTTAATCCATTTACATTCAAGGTTGCTATTGATATATGAGGGCTTATTCCTGTCATTTTATTAATTGAAGTCTTTGTTATTTATATTCTTTGTTTCTTTCATTCTCTCTTATTGTTTATCTTTGTGGTTTGGTGGTTTTCTGTATAGATAACATTTGAGTCTTTTTATTTGTGTTTGCTTCACCAGTGGTTTTTATATTTTCATATGTTATCATGATGGTAGATTTCATTCTTTTGCTTCTAGGTGTAGGACTCCCTTAAGCCTTTATTGGAGGGTGGGTCTAGTGATGATGAATTTTCTCAGCATTTACTTATCTGGGAAATACTTTAGTTCTCTTTCATTTATGAAGGATACATTTTCTGGATATAAGTATGCATGACTGTCAGTTTTTTTCTTTCAGCTCCTGTGAATATATCATCCTACACTCTTTTGGCCTGTAAGCTTTCTATGGAGAAATCTGCTGTTAGTCTGATGGGGTTTCCTTTATAAATGATTAGATACTTTTCTCTTGCTGTTTTTGGAATTTTCTCTTTGTCTTTGACTTTTTATTTATTTATTTATTTATTTATTTATTTATATTATTATTATACTTTAAATTCTAGGGTACATGTGCATAACGTGCAGG
>NW_012105098.1:1312488-1317366 GCF_000951045.1 Mandrillus leucophaeus | reverse complement strand
AATCTCCTGCTAGGGTTGGGAACTTTTTATCTATTATTTCACTAAATAGGTTTTCTGACTCTCTCATTTTCTCTTCATCTTCTGGAACACCAAAAATGCAAATATTTGATCACTTTATGATATCCTATATTTCATCTCAGCTTTGCTCATTCTTTTTTTTTCTTTTTTCTTTTTGTCTGACTAGGTTATTTCATTAGACCTGTCTTCAAGTTCTGAGATTCCTCCTTCTGCTTGATTTGGTTTATTGTTGAAGCTTTTGAATATATATATTGTATTTCACTCGTTGAATTCTTCAGTCCCAGAATTTCTGTTTTGTTCTTTTTTATGATATGTTTTTGGTAAATTTCTCATTTATATCCCAAATATCTGGCTTATTTGTATTGTTTTTCAGAGTTCTTTTGTATCTCACTGAGTTTCTTTAGTATAAATATTTTGAATTACTTTTCTGGGATTTTGTAAATTTCTCTTTGATTGGGGTTCATTGCTGGAGAATTATTACATTCTTTTGGAGGTGGCATATTTCCTTCTTTTTCATGTTTCATGTGTCCTTAGGTTGCCATCTGTCGAGTGTAGCAGTTGCTTCTTTCAACTTTTTTGACTTTGCTTTACTGGGAGGACTTTTTTTTTTTTGAAGATGTATCATGGTGTTGGTTGAATAGGGCACTTGGCTTTGATTCTGGATGTGTGCAGTAGTATAGCTTCTGTGTAATTTCTTTGGCTCTAAACAGCATCACTGGTGTGTGTGATTTCTTTGGTGGCTTAGGGTGTGGTTGTTAATGGAAGCTGTGGTGAAATTTTGCTGGAGACTGGGATGCCAGGTGGGCCAGTTTTGGGGCCCCAGTGGTGGCAGCAGTGAGCTTAGTGTGCCTGTCCTTGGACCTTAGGGTGGTGTATGCTGGCACTGGCATTAGTGGGTCCAGAAAGGCCTAGCCTTGAGCCTCCAGGTGACTTGCTTAGGTGCCAGGAATGGCAGTAGTGGGTCAGGCAGGTAGGCCGTTTCTCGGTCCCCTGGGCAGTTGGCATGGAGTGAGCGATGGCAGTATCAGTGGTGGGACAATTGTCTGGGACAAAAGTAGTCTGTGCTGGTGTTGGCAGTGGGTGTGACAGGCTGGGTGGGCCTGTCTCCAGGGCCTCAGGCAGTGTGTGTGTGTGGTTGCCAACTGTGGTGGTAGCAGCAGGTTGGGTGGGCTTGACCACAGACTCTGGGAGGAGTGCCCAAGTGCCAGTGATGGTGGACTTAACTGTTTGATCACTATGTCTTTGGATGGCATACTTACTTATTGGAGGATGAATCTTCATGTGGGGTTTGAAGCATCTGTACTACATCCTTGCTACTGAGGAGGGCAAGATGCCTTTCAGTAGGAGCAGCTGTAAGCAGGCGGCTGGGGCGCACGCACTTTGCTAATGCTTTGGCCTTGCAGTAGCCCATAGTGGCAGTGGCTGTGGGCATTTGAATTTGTCCTTGGGGTGTGTGAAAATGCATGAACCCTCTGCTGCTGGGCTGAGGTTGCTGCCAGTGGCGTCTGCATTGGCCCTGGCAGAGGCTGCTGCAGGCAGCAAATGTAAATGGCACTCCAGGGATGTGGGGATGCAGGGGCTGTTGGGACCCAGGGAACGATGCAGTCTGATGGGGGCTGAGTTCTCAAAATGGTGCTGTGCCATAGCTGCTTAGGACTCAGGGTTTGTAGGACTCAGTATGAGCTCTCTCTCTCGAGCAATACTGTATCCGGAATTGGTTCCTTCCAGTGGGTTCTTGGTCTTGCTGACTTCAAGAATGAAACTGCAGACCCTCGCGGTAAGTGTGACAGTTCTTAAAGATGGTGTGTCCGGAGTTTCTTCCTTTTGGTGAGTTCATGGTATCGCTGACTTCAGGAGTGAAGCTGCAGACCTTTGCAGTGAGTCTTACAGCTCTTAAAGGTGGTGTGTCCAGAGTTGTTCATTCCTTCCAGTGGGTTTGTGGTCTCGCTGGTTTCAGGAGCGAAGCTGCAGACCTTTGCAGTGAGTGTTACAGCTCATAAGGGTAGTGTGGACCCAAAGAGTGAGCAGCAGCAAGATTTATTGCGAAGAACGAAAGAACAAAGCTTCCACAGCGTGGAAGGGGACCCAAGTGGGTTGCCACTACTGGCTTGAGTGGTCAGCTTTTATTCCTTTATTTGGCCCCACCCAAATCCTGCTGATTGGTCCATTTTACAGAGTGCTGAGTGGCCTGTTTTACAGAGTGTTGATTGGTGTGTTTACAAACCTTTAGCTAGACACAGAGCACTGATTGGTGCAGTTTTACAGAGTGCTGATTGGTGTGTTTACAAATCTTTAGCTAGACACAGAGTGCTGATTGGTGCATTTGCCATGCTTTAGCTACACAGAAAAGTTCTCCAAGTCCCCACCCAACCCAGAAGCCCAGCCGGCTTCACCTCTCAATCCCCGCTCTAAGCGGGAGACCCCAATTGCTGTTGGGAATTGGGCAATGACCGCTCTAGCTACTGCCTGCTGGATAGGGGCAAAGAAGGGGCCCACCCTGCAGATGTTGTGTCCTCCAGAGGGCAACTCTTTAGGCCAGTGAAAGGGCCAGTGGGTCAATCCAGTGGTCCTCAGTAGTAGTTGTTAGTTGAGCTCATTTGGGGTTCCATTTGTAAGACCATCTGTAGCTTGATGGCCTTGATTCTAGAGGAAACGAATTTGACAAGGGGGTTAAAAATACCGGACCCGAATGTGAGTAATAGCAAGATGGCTGTCATGGGACCTAGAAAGGGGAGAAGCCATGTTGCCCAACTCCAGAGATTGGTATAAGACTTTTAAAGGCGTTGTCTGATTTCAGAAACCTTTTTCCTGTAAACGCTGGGTGGCATCTTGTATTATCCATGACTGGTTAGTGTAAAAGCAACACGCTTTCCCTAAGAAGATGCAAAGTCCTCCTTTCTCGGCAGTGAGGCGGTCTAGGCCTCGGTGGTTTTGGAGAGTCACTGCTGCCAAACAGTCTATTTGGGATTGTAGAGTAAGGATAGATTTCGTTATTTCTTGCAAACTGTCTGAGAAATCCTTTGAGAGTGTGTGGTAGTTGGATGCTACATGTTACACTGTTAACTTTTCAAACTTTACTTTTGTTGAAAACCTTGTAAGTTTGGGATTTTAATTATTCTTTGCTATTCATGAAACCTTGTTCAGTCCGTATTAACTTAGAATTGGTATAGATCGCTTCTTCCTGATTCTGTAAGTACTTTAAGGTTTAGCTGAGTGCAAACAGCTCGCACGTTTAAGCAGACCAGTTATTAGGCAATTTCCCTAACTCTGCTTCTACAAGAGTTTTCCTTATCACTTACTGAATACTCATTGTGTCGTTTTCCCTCAGTCTCCTGGGAGAAACCGTCTATCATCCTGTCCTGAAGAGAATTCCTCCAAGATCTGGTCCGACCTTTGTATGGTATTAATTAAGATTTAGATCCCCTGTTAGGAAACCTGCTGGGTTAAGAATTTTTGATAGGAAGGCTACAGGTTGTGAGTGGCCTCAGTGCTTTTGGGCTACGCCCTTGTTTACACTGACGACAAGGTGGTATTGGAGTGTTATGGGGTTACAGAGAAGGCCTTCAATTATCAACTGTAGATTTTAACTTTACCCTGGCTTTTAAAGGAATAAGGCACCCTGTTTTTTCTTTACTACTTCCATCTCTCTTTCTCTTTGACTTCTTTTTCTCTCTCTGACTCCCTCTTTGTCTGTCTCTTCCTCTCTCTCTCTTTGACTTTCTGTGTGTCCCTCTCTCTCTGACTCCGTTTGTCCCTGTCTCTTTCTCTATCTCCTTCTCTTTGTCTCTGTGTTTCTTCCTCTCTCTTTCTCTTTCTGTCTCTTTATCTCTTTCCTTTCTGCTGGTCTTTCCCTGCCTCTGCCAGCGGTTTATGCTGCTGTTCTCCCCTCTCCTTCCGCTTTTGATGGCTTTGGTAGTGTAAGACTGTGACTTCCTTGGGTTTTTGCACTGTATGCAATAACTCCATGGTTTCCTTGCAGTATTTAATGGGGGTTCCCCCAGAGGTTAGGAACTCCCTTTGTTTCCATATTGCAGCATGGGCATGTAGGATTAGATAAGCATACTTGCTATCTGTGTACACATTTATTCTTTTTCCCTTTCCCGGTTCTAAGGCTGAGGTAAGTGCCGCTAGTTCTCCTAACTGGATGCTGGTCCCTGGGGGAAGAGGCTTACTTTCAAGTATGGTTACATCACTAACTGTGGCATAACCTGCCCTTCATATTCCATTCTCCACAAATGAACTTTCATCAGTATATAGGTTAGGGTCAGGATTAGCTAAGGGGACTTCTAAGAGATCATCTCGGGCAGCGTAAGTGTGGACTGTAATTTGCTGGCAGTCAAGCTCGATTGGCTCCCCATCCTCTGGGAGAAAAGTGGCAGGGTTGAGGGCCATGCACATAAGTATTTGAAGCACTAGTCCCTCAAGGAGTAGTGCCTGGTATCTAAGTAGGCAGTTGTCCGATAGCCATAAACTTCCTTTGTCACCTAGTAAGCCATTTACATCATGAGTAGTCTAGACAGTGAGATCCTTTCCTTGTATTATTTTGATAACCTCTGACACTAAGACGGCCACTGCTGCAACTACCCATAAACATTGAGACCAGCCTTTTGCTACTACATCAGTTTCCTTACTTAGGTGTGCCACTGGTTATGGGGCTGTCCCATGAGTCTTGAGTAAGGACTCCAAGAGCTATCCCTGCTCTCTCTGTGATGTATAAAGAGTTTTGTCCTGTGGGAAGGCTTAAAGCTGGAGCTTGTACTAGGGTCTGCTTTAAGGTTTTGAAGGGTGTTTCTGCCTCTGGTTCCCATTCTACTAGATGAGTATTTGCCCTCTGGGTCTCCTTGATTAGAGTATAGAGTG
>NW_012105098.1:1306227-1308148 GCF_000951045.1 Mandrillus leucophaeus | reverse complement strand
CTAGAATTGGGGTGTTGCAGGGACTGCTGCATTTCCTTACTAAGCCTTGAGCTTTTAAATGTTTAACAATATCCTGTAATCCTTTATGAGCTTCAGGCCTTAAGGGATATTGCCTTTGATAAGGAAAAGTGGTGGGATCTTTTAGCCTGATTTGCACTGGGCGGGCATTTTTTTCCCTTCCAAATTGTCCTTCCAATGCCCAGACTTCACGGTTGATTCCCTCCTCAAGTAGGGGACAACAAATGGGTAACTCATTCCCATATTCATGTAGATAATAGCTCCAACTGTGGCTAATATATCCCTCCCTAATAAGGGTGTGAGACTTTCAGGCATAACAAGAAAGGCATGTGAAAAGAGCAAAGTCTCCCTATTACAACTGAGAATGTGGGAGAAATACTTGGTTACAGGCTGTCCCAGGATTCCTTGGATGGTAACAGACCATGAGGACAGTCGTCCAGGACACGAGATTAACACTGAGAAGGCTGCGCCAGTGTCCAGGAGGAAGTCAATTTCCTGGTCCCTGAATGGTTAAATGTACCCAGGGCTCAGTGAGGGTGATGACATGAGCTGGCGCTTGCCCTGGGCACCTCAGTCCTGTTGTTGGATCATCTGGTTGGGGGCTTCTGGCCCAGAGAACCATTGCACTCTGGGGCAGTTTGCCTTCCAGTGATTGCCTTGGCATAGCAGACATGGACGAGGGGGCGGCTTGTTTCTCATTGGACACTCTTTTTTAAAGTGTCCTCGTAAACTACACTGATAAAAAGCCCTACCAGGTGATTGGCCTGCTCCGTTTTCTGTCCTCTCTGAACCACCAAGGTTTGTTTGTCTGAGGGCCATGACTAAGACTGCGGCCTTTCTCTGATCTTGCTTTTCCTTTTGGGCCTCTTCCTCTTGGTCCCTATTATAGAACACTGAGGTTGCCAAGTTTAATAATGCATCCAGATTTTGTTCAGGGCCCAGGGCTCGCTTTTGGAACTTTCTCCTGATATCTGTGGCTGATTGGGTAATAAACTTATCTTTTCGGATCAATTGACCCTTGAGTGAGTCAGGTGACAGGGGAGTGTATTTTCTTAAGGCCTCCTGTAGCTGCTCGAGGAAGGCAGAATAATTTTCTTCCTTTCCCTGAGTTATGGTGTACGTGTACATCATCGAATAATTAATGGACTTTTTCCTAATTCTCCTTAATCCTTGTAGAACACAGGTCAACAGATGTTTACGACTCCAGTCCCCACGATCTGAGTCGAGGTCCCAGTGGGGATCCATACTGGGGACAGCTTGCTGACTGGTAGGGAATTTGTCCCTTTCTTCAGCTGTCATTCTATCATTTACTTGAGTAAGATACCAGGTATCTCTAAACTCTCGGGCTGCAGCTAAAGCCACATTCTTTTCATTAAAGGCCAGGGTGTGATCTAACAATAGCATGACATCTCTCCAAATGAGATCAGAGGTTTGCCCTAGACCCTGTAGGACATCTGTGTACCTATCAGGATCATCTGAAAACTTCCCCAGGTCTGCCTTGATCTGCTTTAAATCAGAGAGGGAGAAGGGAACATGTACCTGGGTTGGGCCAAATTCCCCTTCCCCTACAGCTTGAAGGGGACATGACTGGTAGCCTGGGGGTTTTTGTGGTCCTTTGGAGATTTCTTTGCTTATTTCCTTCTGGGCAGGGAAGATTAGAGGAGGCTTATCATTAATAGGAAGGGGAGCTATGGGGAGGCTAGGATATGGGGATAAACTGAAAGGTCCTCCTGTGGGATGTAAATTGCAAGGTTTGCATAGTTGTGTATTCTCCTTCAATGAAAAGAAAGCTTGGACATAAGGTATTTCACTCCATTTGCCTTCCCTCTTACAGAAAAGGTCAAGCTGCAGGATAGTATTGTAATTTATACTTCCCTGAGGTGGCCATTTTTCCCCATCAGAG
>NW_012105098.1:1303933-1306177 GCF_000951045.1 Mandrillus leucophaeus | reverse complement strand
CCTTCCCCTACAGCTTGAAGGGGACATGACTGGTAGCCTGGGGGTTTTTGTGGTCCTTTGGAGATTTCTTTGCTTATTTCCTTCTGGGCAGGGAAGATTAGAGGAGGCTTATCATTAATAGGAAGGGGAGCTATGGGGAGGCTAGGATATGGGGATAAACTGAAAGGTCCTCCTGTGGGATGTAAATTGCAAGGTTTGCATAGTTGTGTATTCTCCTTCAATGAAAAGAAAGCTTGGACATAAGGTATTTCACTCCATTTGCCTTCCCTCTTACAGAAAAGGTCAAGCTGCAGGATAGTATTGTAATTTATACTTCCCTGAGGTGGCCATTTTTCCCCATCAGAGAGAGAATATTGGGGCCAAGCTGTAGTACAGAAAGAAATGAGCTGCCTCTTTTTCAGGGTTTGCAGATCAGATTGGTCCCAATGGCTTAGGATGCATTTTAAGGGTGAGCCTGTTGATGCCTGAGTATTTCCCATCTGAAAGACAAAACCGCCCACATTTTTGGTTGGTTTGTTTCTTCCCCTGCCCAAGAACCCGCACCGATCCCTGGACCCTTCATATCGGGATAGTCGTGCTCACCGATACAGCAGCAGAAATACCTCTTGCCCAAGAACCCACAACATTCCCTGGACCCTGCTGATTGGAATAGTTGCGCTTACCAATGCAGCAGCAGAAATACTAGTTTTCCTCCTAGACCACAAGGAGGACTGAGGAAGGTCGGATTTAGTGGCCCTTACCGATGCATTCTCGAAAACCTGCACCCTTTCCTGTCCTCCTAGACCACAAAGAGGACCGAGAAAAATCAGATTTAGTGGCCCTTACCTATGCAGTCTCAAAAATCTGTTGGAGTCCTCAGCGTTCTCCTGTTAGTATTGGGACTTTACCCCTGTCCTATAAAGATGTTATTCCCCCAAAATGAAGTGGAGGCCCATACCTCGAGGGAGGAGAGGGATCTCCAGAGTTGGAAGAGTGATGCTTTTTTATCCTCACTTACATGAATAGGAAGGGTATACTTTCTGAAGCTCCCCATATCCTAGCTTACAGAATAGCTTTTGTTAGGCCTGCTAGTCTGAGAGGGGATCCTAAAATTCCAGATAAGATAGTCCCCCGCCCCAACAGGGCTTTGGGCAAAAATTATGTCTTTCTGATTGGTGAGCCCAGGTGCCTAAAGAAGGTAACAGAGTCTTAGAGTTTAAACTAGAAATCATTCTTACAGGAGAAGCTAGAAAACACCAGAGACAGGGAGTGGTTTTTAGAAGCGGGACTAGCCTCAGAGAATAGAGGCAAGAGAAAGTTTGTCTGACAAGCATTAGGACCCAGGAGGCAAGGGTCAGGATAGATAGGATAGATGGGTGAGTCTCACTTGGGCGACATGACTTGGAGAGTTCTGCTTATGGCCGCAGGGTCAACCAACTTGTTGTCGGGACCCCAGAGCTGAATGGCTTTTCTCTCTGTCGATCCTTGACTCAGCCCAGAAGTACAAGAAAAGCGGAAGCTGGTTCCAGGCAAACCAACGCTCCCAACTCTGAACAGAGTCAGGGGTTGTTAGAGAGCCCTTTCCCAGAAAGCCTGACACCCATGTCTTTAGTCTGATGACCATGGTAGTTGCTTTTAACTGGCTGACAGGTGCCCGGTATTTAGCCCCCAAATTCTAAGGAAAAATAGGACAGAATAGCAAGTGAAAGGGGTCTGATGGTACTCACCGCTTGGCGATACGTGATAGTCCCTTCGTGGTCATCAAAATAGGTCCCATCTGGGTCGCCAAAATGTGTCCAGAATTGGTTCCTTCAGGTGGGTTCTTGGTCTCGCTGACTTCAAGAATGAAGCTGCAGATCCTGTTGATGAGTGTTACAGTTCTTAAAGATGGTATATCTGGAGTTTCTTCCTTCTGGTGGGTTCATGGTCTCGCTGACTTCAGGAGTGAAGCTGCAGACCTTTGCGGTGAGTGTTACAGCTCATAAGGGTAGTGTGGACCCAAAGAGTGAGCAGCAGCAAGATTTATCGTGAAGAGTGAAAGAACAAAGTTTCCACAGCATGGAAGGGGACCCGAGTGGGTTGCTGCTGCTGGCTTGGGTGGCCAGCTTTTATTCCCATATTTGGCCCTGCCCACATCCTGCTGATTGGTCCATTTTACAGAGCGCTGATTGGTCCATTTTACAGAGTGCTGATTGGTGAGTTTACAAACCTTTAGCTAGACACAGAGCGCTGATTGATGTGTTTTTACAGAGTGCTGATTGGTGC
>NW_012105098.1:1301296-1303883 GCF_000951045.1 Mandrillus leucophaeus | reverse complement strand
CTTGGGCGACATGACTTGGAGAGTTCTGCTTATGGCCGCAGGGTCAACCAACTTGTTGTCGGGACCCCAGAGCTGAATGGCTTTTCTCTCTGTCGATCCTTGACTCAGCCCAGAAGTACAAGAAAAGCGGAAGCTGGTTCCAGGCAAACCAACGCTCCCAACTCTGAACAGAGTCAGGGGTTGTTAGAGAGCCCTTTCCCAGAAAGCCTGACACCCATGTCTTTAGTCTGATGACCATGGTAGTTGCTTTTAACTGGCTGACAGGTGCCCGGTATTTAGCCCCCAAATTCTAAGGAAAAATAGGACAGAATAGCAAGTGAAAGGGGTCTGATGGTACTCACCGCTTGGCGATACGTGATAGTCCCTTCGTGGTCATCAAAATAGGTCCCATCTGGGTCGCCAAAATGTGTCCAGAATTGGTTCCTTCAGGTGGGTTCTTGGTCTCGCTGACTTCAAGAATGAAGCTGCAGATCCTGTTGATGAGTGTTACAGTTCTTAAAGATGGTATATCTGGAGTTTCTTCCTTCTGGTGGGTTCATGGTCTCGCTGACTTCAGGAGTGAAGCTGCAGACCTTTGCGGTGAGTGTTACAGCTCATAAGGGTAGTGTGGACCCAAAGAGTGAGCAGCAGCAAGATTTATCGTGAAGAGTGAAAGAACAAAGTTTCCACAGCATGGAAGGGGACCCGAGTGGGTTGCTGCTGCTGGCTTGGGTGGCCAGCTTTTATTCCCATATTTGGCCCTGCCCACATCCTGCTGATTGGTCCATTTTACAGAGCGCTGATTGGTCCATTTTACAGAGTGCTGATTGGTGAGTTTACAAACCTTTAGCTAGACACAGAGCGCTGATTGATGTGTTTTTACAGAGTGCTGATTGGTGCGTTTACAAACGTTTTGCTAGACACAGAGCACTGATTGTTGCATTTTTACAGAGTGCTGATTGGTGTATTTACAAACCATTTGTTAGACACAGAGTGCTGATTGATGCGTTTTTACGGAGTGCTGATTGGTGTGTTTACAAACCTTTAGCTAGACACAGAGCGCTGATTGGTGCGTTTTTACAGAGTGCTGATTGGTGCATTTACAAACCTTTAGCTAGACACAGAGTGCTTATTGGTGCATTTACCATGCTTTAGCTAGACTGAAAAGTTCTCCAAGTCCCCATCTGACCCAGAAGTCCAGCCGGCTTCACTTCTCAGTACTATTGTACAGTCTCCAGGCAGCTCTCTGTGTTGGTCTCAGGGTGTGCAGGGGTCAAGTCTTTTCCTGTGTTTCTCCTGTGACTTAAGATTGCAGGAGTTCACAGTGGGAATGCAGCCTGCTGGGGGATCTCTTACTTATCATTTTCCCACATTAGGGAGCCTCTCCAGGCTCCCAACTGATCTCAGTCAAGCAGGCTGCCTTGCTTCCCTTTCCTTTCTTGCTTTAGGTGTTTCTGTCACTTCCCTGTTGAATGCCAGTGTTCTTTCTTAGATGATCTATTTTAAGTGTGATTATCCACTTGCTATTTGCGTTCTTCTTTGTGGAAGAGAACAGTACCAGATGCATCTAGTCAGCCATCTTGAACTTGCCACCTTCTACTTTCACTGACTTTCAAATTATACATCTTTAGAGAAATAATGAAGATACTTGTACTTTTTCTTTCCTAACATAGAAATGTGTTTTGATTAAAGACAATAATGCTCTTTATAGCAGGGATATAGCTTATTTATATTTATCTTCTTAGTGCCTGCCATGGAGTGGCTACTCAGTAATTTAGTGAATAAATGAGTAAATGCATTGATGGATGAATGAAAATCCCTCAGTTATCGTGTGGAAATTTTTAATCATTAGGCTATGTTATCCTGCCTGTTTGGCCT
This sequence comes from Mandrillus leucophaeus, assembly GCF_000951045.1. Taxonomy (NCBI): domain Eukaryota; kingdom Metazoa; phylum Chordata; class Mammalia; order Primates; family Cercopithecidae; genus Mandrillus; species Mandrillus leucophaeus. The sequence goes on along the minus strand of NW_012105098.1, from coordinate 1,302,026 downwards.
TTTCAGGAACCTATCTCTACTACGTAAGTCCTCACTAGGACATTAAGCTCTAGATTCTAATCTCTAATGTTATTGTTACCATGATTTTCAGAAAGGAATTAACTTCTCCCATTATAATGAAACATAACATGCTCTTGCGTATGTCTTAATAGAATTAACACAGTATGATTTCTGGTTAAAATCATCTTTTTTTCATTTTGGCTTATTGCTAAATAATGTATCAATAGTGAATTATTTATCATAAATAAATGGTAAAATGCAATTCACACAGATTGTCCCTTGAGGTCTAGTATCTTCTGTATAAAGAAATGTTTTTAAAAATAATTGTTTTGTGATGGCCATAGGCTTCTGAAGTTATTAGAAAGGGATATATGGATTATAGGAAATATTTTCATGATAATATGGTAGAATAAAATTTTTCTAGTTTTATGGTGATCCTTTAGACTCTTTCCTTTTAGACTATTCCGTGTGTGTGTGTGTGTGTGTGTGTGTGTGTGTGTTATACTTGCATCTGTTTCTTCATCTGTGCCCAAAAAGTGGGTTCTCAAAATTTCAGTTAGCTTTCTATTCTTATCTCTCTGTAGACAGTTTCTCCTTTGGAAAATAGCATCTATTTTCAGGGATTCAAATATTCTTTCAAGTTAATTCCAGAATATTTCTCTTTAGTTTTAATCCACAACTGAGCTCCAATTCTAATATCATCAAATTATGTAATGTTCATTTCCACCTG
>NW_012105098.1:1296859-1298031 GCF_000951045.1 Mandrillus leucophaeus | reverse complement strand
TTTTTTTTTTTTTTTTGAGACGGAGTTTTGCTCTTGTTGCTCAGGCTGGAGCGCAATGGCACTGTCTTGGCTCACTGCAACGCCTGCCTCCCGGGTTCAAATGACTCTCCTGCCTCAGCTTCCCAAGTAGCTGGAATTACAGGCACTCACCACCATGCCCAGCTAATTTTTGTGACTTTTTTTATAGAGACCGGGTTTCACTATGTTGGCCAGCCTGGTTGCTAACTCCTGACCTCAGGTGATCCACCCCACCTCGGCTTCCCAAAGTTCTGGGATTACAGGCAGGAGCCACCGCGCCCGGCCTAAAATGTTTTTATATTACTGAGGTAAAACCTCAAAAGACCCATAATTTCTTAATTATAATTAAGCTTTTACTGAGTTATATCTTTTGTAATATTTTCTATATATCCAAAAATATTATTTCAAAAAACATTGAAAACTTTGTTTACATTCAGTCTGCTTCTTTGTGTTATACAGTTCTATGGGCTTTGCCAAATGCATGATGTTATGTATCCACTTATACAAGATAGTTTCACTGCCCTAAAAAACTCTTTTGCTTCACCTACTCATCTTTCCCCTTTGCCTTTTGCCAGGTGGATTTACAGCTGAATTCTATCAAACATTCAAAGAAGAATTGATACCAATCCTATTGACACTATTCCACAAATTAGAGAAAGAGGGAATCCTCCATAAATCATTCTGTAAAACCAGTATCTCTGTAACACAAAACCAGGAAAGGACATAGCAAAAAAACGAAAACTATGGCCCAATGTCCCTGATGAACATAGATGGAAAAATCCTCAACGAAATACTAGCTAACCAACTTCAACAGCATATCAGAAGATAATCCACCATGATTAACTGGGTTTAATACCAGGGATGCAGGGATGGTTTAACATACACACGTCAATAAATGTGATACACTGCATAAACAGGATTAAAAACTAAAATCCCACCATCATCTCAACAGAAGCAGAAAAAGCACTTGACAAAATACAGTATCCCTTTATGATGAAAACCTCAGCAAAATCAGCATAGAAGGGACATACCTTAACTGGAACATGACGGGGGAAAAAAAAGCGCTCTGGTTTTCGTTGAGTATTTAAATAATTAAACTTTTTCTCCAATATAAACTTATCAATTATACTTTTTTTTTGGTGTGGGGGGACAGA
>NW_012105098.1:1294948-1296809 GCF_000951045.1 Mandrillus leucophaeus | reverse complement strand
AGTACCAGATGCATCTAGTCAGCCATCTTGAACTTGCCACCTTCTACTTTCACTGACTTTCAAATTATACATCTTTAGAGAAATAATGAAGATACTTGTACTTTTTCTTTCCTAACATAGAAATGTGTTTTGATTAAAGACAATAATGCTCTTTATAGCAGGGATATAGCTTATTTATATTTATCTTCTTAGTGCCTGCCACGGAGTGGCTACTCAGTAATTTAGTGAATAAATGAGTAAATGCATTGATGGATGAATGAAAATCCCTCAGTTATCGTGTGGAAATTTTTAATCATTAGGCTATGTTATCCTGCCTGTTTGGCCTTTTCAGGAACCTATCTCTACTACGTAAGTCCTCACTAGGACATTAAGCTCTAGATTCTAATCTCTAATGTTATTGTTACCATGATTTTCAGAAAGGAATTAACTTCTCCCATTATAATGAAACATAACATGCTCTTGCGTATGTCTTAATAGAATTAACACAGTATGATTTCTGGTTAAAATCATCTTTTTTTCATTTTGGCTTATTGCTAAATAATGTATCAATAGTGAATTATTTATCATAAATAAATGGTAAAATGCAATTCACACAGATTGTCCCTTGAGGTCTAGTATCTTCTGTATAAAGAAATGTTTTTAAAAATAATTGTTTTGTGATGGCCATAGGCTTCTGAAGTTATTAGAAAGGGATATATGGATTATAGGAAATATTTTCATGATAATATGGTAGAATAAAATTTTTCTAGTTTTATGGTGATCCTTTAGACTCTTTCCTTTTAGACTATTCCGTGTGTGTGTGTGTGTGTGTGTGTGTGTGTGTGTTATACTTGCATCTGTTTCTTCATCTGTGCCCAAAAAGTGGGTTCTCAAAATTTCAGTTAGCTTTCTATTCTTATCTCTCTGTAGACAGTTTCTCCTTTGGAAAATAGCATCTATTTTCAGGGATTCAAATATTCTTTCAAGTTAATTCCAGAATATTTCTCTTTAGTTTTAATCCACAACTGAGCTCCAATTCTAATATCATCAAATTATGTAATGTTCATTTCCACCTGAAGGTCTCCCAGACAGTCCAGCTTCAGCATGTCTGAAATCAATTTTTTTCACTTTTATCATTCTCCCTAGTTTCAGAAACTTGGGTTCACCTTCGATCCCACTCACTTTATCTCCCTGCAGTTTTTTCTTTTCTTTTTCTGGGAGGTAGCTTTTGTATCATTTCCATTCTCATTGTTCCTCTCCCAATTCAGGCATTTATCCTATTGTCCCATAGTAGATTTCCTTATAGCTACTTAATTTCTTCTAGTCTACTCCCACCTCCCTGAACAAATACAAACTGGATACAACTGTTTACTTCAGCATATTGCTTTCCCCTAAACAACTTTTCATGCCTTATATTCTCCATAGTTACTATCTAAACTCATTAGCCTAGAATTCAAGATCTAAATTTTGCCCCACTCTGCATTTCTGGTTTTGGTTCCAGTCTTTCAGCTTCTGAAATTTACCTCAACAGGTCAGCACATGTACTCTTTAACATGTCTTGATTTTTTTTTTTTTGTGCTCATGTCCCTTTATTATCTCAGTTTTCTTTTCAGTAATCTAGCCCATTTCAGGAAGGTAGGTTTTTGCTGTTTTGGACCCTTCTCAGAATTACCGTAGCACTTATATAAGCTATTTATTTAATAGTTAATTATTGACAATGTGATATTTTCTGTATTTTGGTCCTATGTTATTTATTTCAAGTTTTCTTATTTTTTCACATGATTATATGCTTCTTCGCAAACTAACTGTAAAGTCCTAAGATAGTATTTAAGATCAGAGACTATATATATCTTTATATATTGTTACTTTTTTTTTTTTTTTT
>NW_012105098.1:1285462-1290294 GCF_000951045.1 Mandrillus leucophaeus | reverse complement strand
TGCATGCCACCACACCCAGCTAATTTTTGTATTTTTAGTAGAGATGGGGTTTCACCATGTTAGCCAGGCTGGTCTCGAACTCCTGATCTCGTGATCCACCCACCTCAGCCCCCTAAAGTGCTGGGATTACAGGCATGAGACACCACGCCCTGCCAAACATTTCTTTCAAGATAAATTTCCTCATTTATCAGTTCTAGGAGCTTTTTGGAGGAGTCTTTAGGGTTTTCTTAGTATACAATCATATCATCAGCAAACAGTGACAGTTTGACTAACTCTTTAATGATTTAGATGCCCTTTATTTCTTTCTCTTGTTTGATTGCTTTGGCTAGGACTTCCAGTACTATGTTGAATAGAGGTGATGAGAATGGGCATCCTTGTCTTGTTCCAGTTCTCAGGAAAAATGCTTTCAAGTTTTCCCCATTCAGTATAATGTTGGCTGTGGGTTTGTCATAGGTAGCTTTTATTATGTTAAGGTATGTTCCTTCTATGTCAGTTTTGTTGAGGGTTTTCATCATAAAGGGATGCTGGATTTTGTTAAGTGCTTTTTCTGCTTCTATTGAGATGATCATGGGATTTTTGTTTTTAATCCTGTTTATGTATCACATTTATGTATCCCATTTATTGATGTGTGTATGTTAAACCATCCCTGCATCCCTGGTATGAAACCCACTTAATCATGATGGATTATCTTTCTGATATGCTGTTGAAGTTGGTTAGCTAGTATTGTGTTGAGGATTTTTGCATCTATATTCATTAGGGTTATTAGGCCTTAGTTTTCCTTTCTTTGTTATGTCCTTTTCTGGTTTTGGTATTAGGGATATACTGGCTTCATAGAATGATTTAGGGAGGATTTCCTCTTTATCTTGTGAAGTACTGTCAATAGGATTGGTATCAATTCTTCTTTCAATGTGTGATAGAATTCAGCTGTGAATCCACCTCGTCTTGGGCTTTTTTTGTCGGCAATTTTTAAAAATTACCATTTCAGTCTTGCTGCTTATTATTGGTCTGTTCAGAGTTTCTGTTTCTTCCTGATTTAATCTAGGAGTGTTGTATATTGCCAGGAATTTGTCCATCTTTTCTAGGTTTTCTAGTTTATGCACATAAAGGTGTTCATAGTAGCCTTGAATGACTTTTTTTGTATTTCTGTGGTATCGGTTGTAGTAGCTCCCATTTCATTTCTAATTGAGCTTATTTGGATCTTCTTTCTCCTTTTCTTGGTTAATCTTGCTAATGGTATTAAGATTGTTAATTTTCAAAAACCAACTTTTTGCTTTATTTATCTTTTGTATTATTTTTGTTTCAATTTCATTTACTTCTGCTCTGATATTTGTTATTTCTTTTCTTCTTCTGGATTTGGATTTGGTTTGTTCTTGTTTCTCTAGTACCTTGAGGTATGATCTTAGATTGTCTATTTGTGGTTTTTCAGACTTTTAGATGTAGGCATTTAACCTATGGACTTTCCTCTTAGTGCCATTTTTGGTGTATCCCAGAATTTGTGATAGGCTGTGTCACTATTATCGTTCCGTTCAAAGAATTTTAAAAGTTTCATCTGAATTTTATTGATTGTTGACTCAACAATCATTCATGAACAGGTTATTTAACTTCCATGCATTTATATGGTTTTGAGGGTTCTTTTTGGAGTTGATTTTCAACTTTATTCCACTGTAGTCTGAGAGAGTACTTGACATAATTTCAATTTTCTTTATTCTGACTTGTTTTGTGGCCTATCATATCATCTATCTTGGAGAACGTTCCATGTGCTGATGAATAGAATGTATATTCTGCAGTTGTTGGGTAGAATGTTCAGTAACTATCTGTTAAGTCTATTTGTTCTAAGGTATAGTTTAAATTCATTGTTTTTTTGTTGACTTTCTGTCTTGATGACCTGTCTAGTGCTGTCAGTAGAGTATTAAAGTCCCACAGTATTGTGTTGCTGTCTATCTCATTTCTTAGGTCTAAAAGTAATTGTTTTATAAATTTGGGAGCTGCAGTGTTAGGTGTATATATATTTAGGGCTGTGATATTTTTCTATTCGTATTTTACTATTGGACAAGTTCTTTTATCATTATATAATATCCCTCTTCGTCTTTTTTAACTGCTGTTGCTTTGAAGTATGCTTTGTCTGATGTAAGAACAGGTACTCCTGCTTGCTTTTGGTGTCCATTTGCATGGAATATCTTTTTCCACCCTTTTACCGTAAGTTTATGTGAGTCCTTATATGTTAGGTGAGTCTCTGAAAGACAGCAGATAGTTAGTTGGTGAGTTCTTATCCACTGTGCCCAGGCTTTTTTTTTTTTTTTTTTTTTGAGATGGAGTCTTGCTCTGTCACCCAAGCTGGAGTGCGGTGGAGTGATCTCGGCTCACTGCAACTGCCACCTCCTGGGTTTAAGCAATTCTCCTGCCTCGGCCTCCTGAGTAGGTTGGATTACAGGTGCCTGCCACCACGCCTGGGTAATTTTTGTATTTTTAGTAGAGATGGGGTTTTGCCATGTTGGCCAGGCTGGTCTTGAACTCCTGACCTCAAGTGATCCACCTGCCTCGGCCTCCCAAAATGCTGGGATTATAGGTGTGAGCCACCACTCCCAACCAGCATTCTGTATCTTTTAAGTGGATTATTTAGGCCATTTTCATTCAACATTGGTACTGAGATGTGAGGTACTACTCTATTTATTATGCAATTTTTTGGCTGAATACGTTGGTTTTTTTTTCATTGTGTTTTCATTTTATAGGTCCTTTGAGATTTATACTTTAAGGAGGTTCTATTTTGGTATATTTTGAGGATTTGTTTCAAGATTTGGAGCTCCTTTCAGCAGTTCTTGTGCTGGTTCGGTAGTGGTGAATTCTTTCAGGATTTGTTTGTCTGAAAAAGACTATCTTTCCTTCATTTATGAAGCTTAGTTTCACTGGATACAAAATTCTCAGCTGATACTTATTTTAAGGAGGCTAAAGATAGGGCTCCAGTCATGTCTAGCTTGTAGGGTTTCTGGTGGGAAATCTGCTGTTAATCTGGTAGGTTTTCTTTTATGGGTTACCTGATGCTTTTGCCTTATAGCTCTTAAGATTCTTTCCTTTATCTTCACTTTAGATAACCTGATGATTGTGTTCCTAGGTGATAATCTTTTTGTGATAAATTTTCCAGGTTTTCTTTGAGCTTCTTGTATTTGGATGTCCAGATCTTTAGCAAGGCCAGGGAAATTTTCCTTGATTATTCCCTCAAATACATTTTTCAAACTTTTAGATTTCTTTTCTTCCTTGGGGCCACCAATTGTTCTTAGGTTTGGTCATTCAACATAATCCCAAACTTCTTAGAGTCTTTGTTCATTTTTCTTTTCTTTTTGTCTCTGTTGGATTGAGTTAATTCAAAAGCCCTCTCTTTGGTCTCTGAAGTTCTTTCTTCTACTTTTTCAATGGTGTTGATGAGACTCTCTAGTGTATTTTGCATTTCTCTAAGTGTATCCTTCATTTCAAGAAGTTGTGATTATTTTTTATTTATGCTGTCTATTGCACTGAAGATTTTTCACTTCAGATCTTGTATGATTTTTAAAATTAAATTTAGTTAGACTTCACCTTTCTCTGGTTTCCCTGATTCACTTAATATAATCGACCTTCTGAATTCTTTTTCTGGCAATTCAGAGCTTTTTGTCTTCCTTTGGATCTATTGCTGGTGTGCTACTCTGGTCTTTTGGAGATGTTAAAGAACCTTGTTTTTTCATATTACCAGAATTGCTTTTCTAGTTCCTTCTCATTTGGGTAGACTATGCTAGAGGGAAGATCTGGGGCTCAAGGGCTGCTGTTCAGATTCTTTTGTCCCACAGGGTGCTCTCTTGATGTGGTGCTTTCCCTCTTCCCCTAAGGATGTGGCTTCCTGACAGCCAAACTGCAGTGATTGTTATTTTTCTTCTGGATCTAGCCATGATTGTTATTTTTCTTCTGGATCTAGCCACCCAACAGAGCTACCAGGCTCTGGGCTGGTACTGGGGAGTGTCTGCACAGAGTCCTGTGATATGTGAACCATTTTCAGGTTTCTCAGCCATGGATACCAGCACCTGCCCTGATTGAGGTTCCAAGGGGTTGAAGTGTACTTTGTGAGGGTCCTTGGTTGTGTTTTGTGAAGTGTACTGGTTTTGCGTTGGTTTGCCTCCAGTCAGGAGGTGGTGTTCTCAAGAGTGTTTATCAGCTGTGGTTGTATAGAGAGGATACAAGCTTGCCCTAGGGTTGCCCTTGGATAAGTATTCAGGTTTCTCAGGTGGCGGGCAGAGCCATAGAGTTCCAAGAGATTATGTCCTTTGTCTTTGGTTACCAGGACTGGTAGACAAAGATCATCAGGTTGGGGGAGAATTAAACATGTTTGAGCTCAGACTCTTATTGGGTGGGTCTTGCTGTGGCTGCTGTGGGGGATGAGGATTTGGTTCTCAGGCCAATAGAGTTACGTTCCTACGGGGATTATGGCTGCCTCTGCTGTAACATGCTTGTTGCCAGGAAAGTCAGGGAAAGTCAGCAGTTATAGGCCTCACCAGTTCTCACACAGCCCAAAAGGCTGGTCTCATTCCCACCATGCCCCTCCAACAACACTGAGTTTATTTCTGGGTAGCAGGTGAACAGGACTGAGAACTTGCCCCAGGCATTCCGGCTGAGAAAGCAAGCAGGGCTTTCAAGTTTCATGCCTCCCCACCTGCCATGGCTTCGGTGCTGTGTCTGTACACCTGATTTGCCCCCTTCCCCAGGTTCTGTCCAGGAAGCTTTGTGTTCAGTTGAAATTGTTACAAAGTTTAGCTGGAAGTTTCCTTCTTCCTGTGGTCTTTTCCTTTGGTAGCCCTTCTCATGGACCTCTG
>NW_012105098.1:1279951-1285412 GCF_000951045.1 Mandrillus leucophaeus | reverse complement strand
TGTGAGGGTCCTTGGTTGTGTTTTGTGAAGTGTACTGGTTTTGCGTTGGTTTGCCTCCAGTCAGGAGGTGGTGTTCTCAAGAGTGTTTATCAGCTGTGGTTGTATAGAGAGGATACAAGCTTGCCCTAGGGTTGCCCTCGGATAAGTATTCAGGTTTCTCAGGTGGCGGGCAGAGCCATAGAGTTCCAAGAGATTATGTCCTTTGTCTTTGGTTACCAGGACTGGTAGACAAAGATCATCAGGTTGGGGGAGAATTAAACATGTTTGAGCTCAGACTCTTATTGGGTGGGTCTTGCTGTGGCTGCTGTGGGGGATGAGGATTTGGTTCTCAGGCCAATAGAGTTACGTTCCTACGGGGATTATGGCTGCCTCTGCTGTAACATGCTTGTTGCCAGGAAAGTCAGGGAAAGCCAGCAGTTATAGGCCTCACCAGTTCTCACACAGCCCAAAAGGCTGGTCTCATTCCCACCATGCCCCTCCAACAACACTGAGTTTATTTCTGGGTAGCAGGTGAACAGGACTGAGAACTTGCCCCAGGCATTCCGGCTGAGAAAGCAAGCAGGGCTTTCAAGTTTCATGCCTCCCCACCTGCCATGGCTTGGGTGCTGTGTCTGTACACCTGATTTGCCCCCTTCCCCAGGTTCTGTCCAGGAAGCTTTGTGTTCAGTTGAAATTGTTACAAAGTTTAGCTGGAAGTTTCCTTCTTCCTGTGGTCTTTTCCTTTGGTAGCCCTTCTCATGGACCTCTGAGAGACAAAGTCAGAAATGGCTTCCCTGGGGACCAAGAGTGCCCACAGGGCTCTTTATGTTGCTTCTTCTACCCTTGTATTTCACTCAGCTTTCTCAATTTGTCTCAGCTCCAGGTAAGGTCAAATGCTTCTCCTATGATCAGGGACTTCAAGTTCCCCAGTGAGAGTGTGTGTTCCAGGGGCAGACGATTCCCCTTTTACACTTTCACACTCTGGGCACTAGCAGTTTTCCAGCTGTCTCTTGGGGCCTGCAACAGCAATCTCCTTTCTTCAAAGGGTCTGTGGGTTCTCTGGGTTTTCCTGGTATGTTCATGCAGTAGTTCTTGGAGGAAAAGTTCATGATGTCAATCTCCACATGCTGCTCTGACCATCTGAGTGGGAGCTGCAAGGTAGTCCTGCCTCCTGTCTGTCATTATTTCCACATATTAGGCTAAATTTTCTTCTACTGTTCTTGTTTATGTTTCCCTTCTTGTCTTGGGATTTCCCTAAAGACTCCTTCTTAAATAGGACCTATGACTTGCAGTTCTTTCAGCTGTAATCCACTGTTATTATTCAGGAGCCTAATTGATGTGCTAATAAAGTGTGGAGGGAGGGAAAGTGTTCTGTGATCCTATGATTACGTTTTATTTTGTATGTGAGTCTGTTTCCCCAGTCTGTGACTTTCTCAAGTGCTTCTTCTGTGTTTCTCCTCATGTGAGAGAGGAAGTCTAGAGGTGTCTGAAGTTAGACATTCCCCCTCATCAGTGTCAAAGGCACAGGATGCTAGAGTTGGATATTTTCCTGCCACCAAGTGAGTTAGGCTCTCATAAATCACAGATGAGTTAATCTCTGGCAAAGTAATTTCTTGATTTTTATTATTAATATCTGCTGGGAAACCTATCACAGCTTGTTCAAATTGTTCCTAAAATCAGAGCAAGAAGATATTGGGTGATAGCTTCAAAAACTGTCTGCTGAATTTTGAATGTAAACTTAATAACATAAACTTTGAGACATTTATTAGTTATCTTTCAGGGTTTCAGCATTTGGTGGATGAGATTGCCAACCTAATGTCTTATAGGCAAATGAGGTTTAATCTTGTTGTCCTAATTTATCATGTATTACTTATTAAAATTAAGCTCCAAACAAATATAAATATAGTTCAGGATTAATAGAGAATCCGGAGATATATCTCCTGTAAATATTACTATCGATTGTTAACCATATTTGTAAGTTTAGGTTGATCTTGGATTTCCCAATGCCATTACCTAAAATGTAGAATCCAGATGAATCTAACTTGAACCTATTTTTCTTCCTGGTTTATTAGAGATGTTTATCTGAGAGATTACTATGAATCATAGGATTGTGAGATTGCCTGTGGTGACAGAAGGCATTTTTCAAAATGTAGAGCTTCTGCAAGTCTCTAAAATAATTAAAATTCATAAAACACAAGCAACAGATGGCATAAGGGTTTGAACTAAATGTGTGTGACTTTTTACTACTTAGTTTTACATAATAATGTGTTTGTGCAGTTAAGGTGGTAACCTTTCATGATAACTTCTACAGATACATAAAGTGAAATGTGCTCTCTGGAGTTGCTAAAATGTGACAATTTTAGAATAGATATGAAAGTACTTTTCTAATGATTTCTCTATAATTTCACTATTGTAATATCAAGTTACAAACTCCTGTCATCTGAAGTTTCTTTTCTTTGATCTTTAGCCCTTTCTTTCACCAAAAATGGCTTGAGAAAATTAACTGGCAGTTAGTGCTGTGTTCTATAGCATTCAGTTTTTCCTGTTAAACCTTAAAAGCCATGTGTATTTGAAACTTTTAATTATGTTTTAAATATATCTTGGAATATAAGAAGAGATATTATGCTCTTCATTTTTATCTTGTTTTTGAGGAGCTAAAATCAGTTCTTATCCATCAAATATCCCCTTTACCTCAAAATAATACAGCCAGAATTCTGACTTGATTATCTGTGGGTAATGGTAGATTTGTGATAATTCATCTGTTTTGATTATATATTGCTGTGTGAGAAACCATTCCCAAATTTAGGAGCTTAAATCAATAGCTATTCCTGTTGAAACAAAGATCAAATCCTTAAGAATTAATTTAGTGAGACATATGCAAAACCTGTACTAGGAAAATATTTAAATACTCCAGAAACACATGAGTAGAGTTGAAATATGGAGACTTCCTCTCTTTGTATACAAACCCTCGACATTATTAAGATGTTAGTTCTCCTTACTACATTAATGTACAAACTTAATGCAATACCAACAAATGTCCCAAGAAACTATTTTATGAAATTAGATCCTGTATTTGTATTGTTACAAACATGTCACAATAGTCAGGAAAAGGTCAAAAAAGAGAAAACTACAAGTGATGGCTAGCCCTATCAGACATTAAAACCTAGTAAAATAGGAGATTTTTTTTTTTTTGAGATGGAATTTCACTCTTGTTGTGTAGGTTGGAGTGCAATGGCACGATCTTGGCTCACTGCCACCTCTGCCTCCTGGGTTCAGCCATTCTCCTGCGTCAGCCTCCCAAGTAGCTGAGATGACAGGCATGCGCTACCATGCCCGGCTAATTTTGTATTTTTAGTAGAGATGGGGTTTCTCCATGTTGGTCAGGCTGGTCTCGAACCCCTGACTTAAGGTGATCACCCGCCTCAGCCTCCCAAAGTGCTGGGATTACAGGCGTGAGCCACCACGCCCGGCCAGGATTTCTTCTATAACTAAAACATCATTATACTCATGCTTGCATAGACCAATAGACCAATGAAATAGGATAGAATGTCCAGAAATAAATTCAACTACCTCTGGAAATTTAGCATATGATAAATATAGCATCACAAATGACTGGACTAAAGACAGACTTTTTAGTAAATGGTTCTGGAAGAACTAGATCACCATTTGGAAAAAGATACTTTATACCATATCTTTTATTACACCCAAAAATAATGCAGTAGGGATCTAAATGTAAAAAATAAAACCATGCAAGCACTAGAAGAAAATAATTTTTCTTTAAATTTTTCTTTAAATTTTGAATAGGGAAAGGCTTTTTAACTCTGACTGAAAATCAGAGGCAATAAAAGAGACGATTGATAAATTTAATACATAAAACATTAAAAATTTTTATGCTCAAACTAGTAGAAACGAAGTCAAAAGACAACTGACAAAGTGCAAGGAAATATTCACAACATCTAGGGAAAAGGCTGATATCTCTAATACATAAAGGAAAAGGGCTGATATCCCTAATACATAAAGAACCCTTAAAAATGAAGAGGCAAAAGATCAAAGAGCCTAAAGAAATGTTCTCACCACAAAGAAATGATAAATGCATGAGGTGATGGATAAAGTAGGTACTCTAATTGGACCATTATACAACATAGATTTGTATTGAATATCAAATTATATCCCATAATCATATACAATCACAATGTGTCAATTAAAAAATAATTATTTTTTAAAATGAGGAACATTTCTATGAATTCATTGGGAGTAATTTCTAGAATATTCTGTTACGAAAAAATAGCAAAGTGCAAAAGAGTGTCTCCAGGGCACTTTTTTCATATGAGAAAGAAGGAGATACTAGAAAGTACATTTGTGTTCTGCTCATTTGTGGGAAAAACATATACAGGAGTAATAGGTAAGACTCTGAAGAAATTAGTTATATACATGGATTGAGTGGAAATGGGTTGGAATAAAGGAGAATAATAACAGAGTAGTATGGATGAGGAAGGCATACCTTTTTTGTATAGCATTGACTCTTAGATTCATAGTAATATTTTACACAGAAAACAAAATAAATAACTGAAATCAGCCAAGTCAGCTTTTTTTTTTTTTTTTGACTGTAGTGAGATGATACCTGAGGAGTCATCTAGAGGTTTGACTTGGATGTAGAGAAAGTTTGGCCTCTCTTCCTCTTCATGTAGTCTCACGGCCTTTTCAGTAACTTCCCCTTTAGCTCTGCAGCAACATATCCTGTACTTTTTACGCGATGCTTCCAAACTCCAAAAGTATAAGAACAAAAGCTACCAAGTATTCTTAATGTCTAGGCTCAGGAATCCCAGAATATCATTTCCTCCATATTCTATTGTTAAAGCAGTCATAGGCTAGCAAAAAACCAAAGAGAGGTTTGTGCATACAGGAGGGAAGGAATTGATAGTGACTATCTTTGGAGTTTAGAGATCATTGATTGATATCAAACTGTGTCTCACGATGTAACCTGACTGTAGATGAGGGAAGAGCCAAATGACTCACAAAGGAGCATAGTCTCTTGTGGGATATCATATTTACTTTTTTGAAAATAAATGAGCAGTCAGTAGATTATTAACTGAAATCTTTCTGATTCTAAGAAGATATGTTACTATTTCTGAGATTTTCTTTCTAATTGAAAGTAGTTAGCTAGTATTGAAACTACATAGTGTAACATAATAAGTCTTTTTACATGATAGGTCATCATAATACTGATTATTCTTGTGCCCTTGCTAAGTTTTCTATTGTTAATCTTCATACTTTTCAACGATTGTTCATTTTCATTGTTAGCAGATAAATGTACTATCCTGTCTATCTACTCTGGCCGTTCTCCAATTTGCCAATGATTGATTCACTCATTTATTTATTTATTTACTTTTTTTTTTTTTATTGAAACGGAGTCTCGCTCTGTCGCCCAGGCTGGAGTGCAGTGGCGGGATCTCAGCTCACTGCAAGCTCCGCCTCCCGGGTT
>NW_012105098.1:1276980-1279794 GCF_000951045.1 Mandrillus leucophaeus | reverse complement strand
GGATGGTCTCGATCCCCTGACCTCATGATCCACCTGTCTCGGCCTCCCAAAGTGCTGGGATTACAGGCTTAAGCCACCGCGCCCTGCCACTCATTTATTTACTTAACAAACAAATATTTGTTTGATTACATTAGAAATACAAAGATGAGTAAGAAATCATTTTTGCGTCAAGATTAGTCTAACAAAGGGGAAAGACTAAGTAAAACACAATAGACATATGACACAAATATATTGGAAATAGGCTTGTTTGGGGAGGTTTACCAAAGATATGATATTTGTGCCAGAATTTGAAGGATTTATTGTTCTTCAAGTGGTGGAAGTACAATAGAGCATTTTAAGAAGATTAAGTAGCCCAGGCCTTGGCTCAAAGGTCTGAAGAGTATGTCTGACAAGATGAGATGCTCAGACTAGATAGTGTGTCTAGAATATTAGTGTAAAATTAGAAATTGTTTTACATTTTAAAAAACTGTAGTAAATATACATAAGATGTAATTTTCCATTTTAGACATTTTAAAGTGTATAATTCAGTGACATTAACTCCATTTACATTGTTGTGTAACCATCACCACTTTCCATCTCCAGAACTTACCATCCCAAACTGTACCCATTAAACAATAACTTTCTATTACCCTTCCTCAACCTCTGGCAACCACCATTCTGCTTTCTATCTCTATGGATCGAATTAGAAATTTAAAATTTCTGTTCTCTAGACTGTTATTGGGTATTACATGACAGGTAAGTAGCAGTCCTAGCGAGGGAGAAAAAAAAGGATGGAGAGTTTGTTGCTTATTATAGCTGAATTTGTACTGCTTGAATGGAAACAATGACCACCACAGGTTTAATGCAGAGAGCATGTTTTAGAGGATAAACTTCTGGTTCATTATGTAAATATTTTTGGATACATTCCAGGTTTACTCTTGCTTGATATTCTATGGTGAGTGCATTGAGATATTACTCCCGAACTGGCCACTTGGTTAAACTAGAATAGTATATTATTCAGTGGTATGGTAAAGAGTATGTATAATTGCTGAGATTTTCATCTGCTTTTATTCTTTTGTTGCAGTTTTCTTTTTTAAAAACTTATATATATATGTGAGTTATTACAATTGCCTGAGGTGTTGTTCAGGCATTTAGATTATCTTTCTTTTCAGTCTAAGAATAATTATGAAGCAATAAAACTGCCAGAGAAAATAAAAGTTGAAGTAATTAATATTTCATTATTTTCATTTATTTATCTTACTTTTCTGTTTATGTTGGTTTGAAATCATATTGATTTACATAGGAGTGTAGTGATCAGTAGTGAAATAAAAGTGCCACTTTGTTTAATTCCTGCAGTGTCTTAAAAGAATGTTCATAGTAAATTGCTCAAATGTTAGACATTGTGCAAAGAAATTACAATATAAGTCAAGTGTCTTGTGTTTGATATTTTAAAGTTATTTTTTATAAATATGTATTATAAAGTAGACTAGTAATTTAGTATGGATATATGTGTTAATCATATTTTGACTTGGAAGAAACATGTCTTCACTCTCTGAAAATTTATACAGAAAGATTGATTATCTTTCTATTTGCTTTCTGTAATTTCAGTTAGTTAATTTTGTTAGTAAGGTTGTTATTCTGTCATTACATTTTTTTTTTTTTTAAGACAGGGTCTCTTTCGTTGCCCAGGCTGGAGTGCAGTGGCGGTGATCTTGGCTCAATGCAGCCGTGACCTCCTGGGCTCAAGTGATCCACCCACCTCAGCCTCCCAAATAGCTGAGACTACAGGTGCATGCCACCACACCTGACTAATTTTTAATTTTTTGTTGAAATGGGGTCTCACTATGTTGCCCAGGCTGGTCCCAAACTCCTGGACTCAAGCAATCCTTCTGCCTTGGCCTCCCAAAGTGCTGGAATTATAGGTGTGAGCCACTGTGTCTGACCCTCTGTCATTTCTTGACTATGTTATTATCACAATAGAGTGACGAAAATGATGCGAAACCATCATTTTGCTAAGCACTGATTATTTTGCTTGCTTCAGATTTTAAAAAATCAACATACAGTTCACATACCATAAAACTTACCTCTTTAAAGTATATATTTTGCTGGTTTTTAGTGTATTTATAAATTTGTGAAGCCATCAGCACTATCTAATTCCAGATCTTTTTGTTTTTTCCCAGAAGGAAATCCTCCACCCCTCAACTTTGTTACATCCCATTTCCCCTCCTCCAGCTCGTAGCAATCACTAATTTATTTTCCATCTCTATAAACTGGCCTATTCTGGACATTTCAGGTAAATATAATGGAAATGTGTGACCTTTTGTGTATGGCTTCTTTTACTTAGCATAATGCTTTGAAGTGTCATCCACACTGTAGCATGCATCAGTACTTCATTCTTTTTGATGGCCAAATACTATTCTATTATATGGCTACACCAAAATTTGTTTATACATTCATCAGTTGATAGAGATTTGAGTTGTTTCTATTTTCTGGCTGTTATGAATAATTCTTCTATGAGCATTTGTTTGCAAGATTTTGTGTGGATATCTTTTCAGTTCTCTTGGTTAGATACCCAGGAGTGCAATTGCTCTCATGTGCTAACTCTATGTTTAACCTTTTGAAGAACTACCAAACTTTTTCCCACAGAGGCTACACCGTTTTACATTCCTACCAGCCATGTGTGAGGGTTCCAATTTCTTTTCATTCCTGCTAACACTTATAATTTTCAATTAAACGAAAAACTTATAGCCATCCTAGTGAAGTAGTATTACACTGTGTATTTTATATTTATTTTCCAAATGACTAAGGATGAAGAGCATCTTTTCATGTGCTTAC
>NW_012105098.1:1273144-1275475 GCF_000951045.1 Mandrillus leucophaeus | reverse complement strand
GATATTTCTCTTACCTGTTTTTGGCAATAAGAGAAATATGGCTCTGTCCGGCCTGGCTCCCAGGCAGTCATACCTAATGGTTATCATCCTTGTTCCCTGAACATCGCTGTTATCCTGTTCTTTTTTCAAGGTGCCCAGATTTCATATTGTTCAAACACACATGCTTTACGAACAATTTGTGCAGTTAACACAATCATCACAGGGTCCTGAGGCGACGTACATCCTCAGCTTACAAAGATGACAGGATCAAGAGATTAAAGTAAAGCCAGGCATAGGAAATTATGAGAGTATTGACTGGGGAAGTGATAAATATTCATGAAGTCTTCACAGTTTATGTTCAGAGATTGCAGTAAAGACAGGCATAAGAAATTATAAAAGTATTAATTTGGAGAACTAACAAATGTCCATGAAATTTTCACAATTTGTGTTCTTCTGTCACGGCTTCAGCAGGTCCCTCCGTTTGGGGTCCCTGACTTCCCGCAACACCCCACCGAGTTTCATTCTTCGCAACTAAATATACCTGGTTAATTTTTTAACTTTAAGTTCAGTGGTGCAAGTGCATTTTGTTGTCTGTATGACAAACTCCCATGACACAAGTTTACCTATTTGTTACATAGTTACCTATTTGTTACATAGGTAAACTTGTGTCATGGGGTTTTGTTGTACAGATTATTTCATCATCCAGGTATTAAGCCTAGCACTTGTTGGTTGTTTTTCCTGATCCTTTCCCTCTTCCCACTCTCCTCCTTCTGATAGGCCCCAGTGTGTGTTGTTCCCCTCTATGGGTCCATATGTTCTTATCATTTAGCTCTCACTTATAAGTGAGAACATGCTGTATTTGGTTTTGTTTCTGTGTTAATTTGCTAAGGATAATGACCTTTAGCTCCATCCGTGTCCCTGTAAAGGACATGATTGTGTTGTTTATTGTAGCTGCATAGTATTCCATGGCATATATATACCACATTTTCTTTATCCACTCTATCGTTGATGAGCATTTAGATTGATTCCATGTGTGTTTGCTATTGTGAATAGTGTTGCAATAAACATACATGTGCATGTGTCTTTATAACAGAAAGATTTATATATTTTTGGGGTATATACTCAGTAATGGGATTGCTGGGTTGAAGGGTAGTTCTGTCTGTAGGTCTTGGAGCAATCACAACACTGTCTTCTACAATGGTTGAAGTAATTAATACTCCCATCCTGGGAGTGTAAATTATATAGTGTATAAGCATTCCTTTTTCTCTATAACCACACTAACATCTGTTATTTTGTGACTTTTTAATAACAGTCATTCTGACTGGTATGGTATAGAATCTTATTGTGGTTTTGATTTGCATTTCTCTAATGATCAGTGTTGAGCTTTTTTCATATGATTGTTGGCTGCATGTATGTCTTCTTTTGAAAAGTCCTGTTCATTTCCTTTGCCCTCTTTGTAATGGGGTTGTTTACTTTTTCCTTGTAAATTTGTTTAAGTTTCTTAGAAATGCTGGATGTTAGACCTTTGTCAGATGCATAGTTTGTAAAAATTATCTTTCATTCTGTACATTGTCTGCCTACTCTTTTTGATAGTTTCCTTTGCTGTGCAGAAGTTCTTTAGTTTAATTACATCTCATTTGTCAATTTTTGCTTTTGTTACAATTTGGCATCTTCGTCATGAAATCTTTGCTTGTGCTTGTGTCCTGAATTGTATTGCATATGTTTTCTTCCAGGGTTTTGTAGTTTGGGACTTTACATTTAAGTCTTTAATCCATCTTGAGTTGAATTTGTATGTGGTGTAAGTAAGGGGTCCAGTTTCAGTCTTCTGCGTATGGCTAGCCAGTTATCCTAGCACCATTTATTGAATAGGGAATCCTTTCCCCATTGCTTGTTTTTGTCAGGGTTGTTGAAGATCAGATAACTGTAGGTGTGTGGTCTTATGTCTGGTTTCTCTATTCTGTTACATTGGTCAATGTGTCTGTTTTTGTGCCAGTACCATGCTGTTTTGGTTACTGAAGCCCTGTAGTATAGTTTGAAGTCGGGCAGTGTGATGGCTTCAGCTTTGTTGTTTTTGCTTAGGATTGCCTAGGCTATTTGGGCTCTTTTTTGATTCCATATGAGTTTTAAAATAGTTTTTTTCTAGTTCTGTGAAGAATGTCCATGGTACTTTCATAGGAATAGCATTGAATCTACAAATTGCTTTGGGCAGTATGGCCATTTTCATGATATTGATTCTTCCTATGCATGAGCATGGAATATTTTTCTATTTGTTTGTGTTCTCTCTGATTTCTTTGAGCAGTGATTTGTAGTTCTCCTGGTAGAGATATTTCACCTTCCTAGTTAGCTGTACTC
>NW_012105098.1:1268099-1270624 GCF_000951045.1 Mandrillus leucophaeus | reverse complement strand
CTGTGAGCATTTGTTTGCAAGATTTTGTGTGGATATCTTTTCAGTTCTCTTGGTTAGATACCCAGGAGTGCAATTGCTCTCATGTGCTAACTCTATGTTTAACCTTTTGAAGAACTACCAAACTTTTTCCCACAGAGGCTACACCGTTTTACATTCCTACCAGCCATGTGTGAGGGTTCCAATTTCTTTTCATTCCTGCTAACACTTATAATTTTCAATTAAACGAAAAACTTATAGCCATCCTAGTGAAGTAGTATTACACTGTGTATTTTATATTTATTTTCCAAATGACTAAGGATGAAGAGCATCTTTTCATGTGCTTACCGATCAATTGTGTATCTTTGGAGAAATGTCTATTCAAATTCTTTACCCATTTTTGGTTGGTGTATTTAGTCTTTTTATCATTGAGTTGTTAGGTTTTTTTTATTATAATATTATTATAATAATACTAGACCTTTATCAGGTATATGATTTTTGAATATTCTTTTCCATCCTTTGGGTTGTCTTTTCACTTTCTTCATAGTGTCCTTTGAAGCACAGAAGTTATTAGTTTTGATGAAGTCCAATTTATCTATTTTCAAATATGGTTGCTTGTACCTTTGTTGTATATAAGGAACTATTGCCTTATTCAGGGTTATGAATATTTACCCTTATGTTTTCTTCTTAGAGTTATATAGCATATAACTGTAGCATATAAATGTAGAGTTTTAGCTCTTACATTTAGGTCTTTGGTATGTCTTGAGTTAAATTATATGTGTTGAAGTTCCACAGATGTTAGTTTTTAAAAATATTCTTAAGTGTGAGATGAAAAAGCACTTACAGTTTGGGAGCTTTTTTCCTCCCGGGTCACTTTCTCCTGTTTCCTTAGCTTAAATAGAAAGACTCTGGAGTCAGTGCTTGTAGTGCCTTTTGCCTGAACTGCTCTTTTCCAGACCTTTTTGCTTTACTGGCTCCTTCTCATCATTCACACTGCAGAGTGTTCTTCTCTACCTTCTCTAGCTAGATCAGCTACCCCTTTCATACCCCACTATCGGGGGAACCAGCCCCCAATATTTCAACGTAGTTTCTTTTCTATTTTCCCTAAGTGTCAGCTAGTCTGAGAAATAAAGGGAAAGAGTACAAAAGAGAGAAATTTTAAAGCTGGGTGTCCAGGGGAGACATCACATGTCGGCAGGTTCCGTGATGCCCCCTGAGCCGTAAAACCAGCAAGTTTTTATTAGCAATTTTCAAAGGGGAAGGAGTGTACGAATAGGGTGTGGGCCACAGAGATCACATGCTTCAAGGGCAACAAAAGATCACAAGGCAAGTGGGCAGGGCAAGGTCACAAGGCCAGGGCAAAACTAGAATTACTAATGAGGTTCCTGGTCCCACTGTGCATGCATTGTCATTGATAAACATCAGGAAACAGTTTGAGAGCAGACAACCAGTCTGACTAAAATTTACTACGCAGGAATTTCCTAATCCTAATAAGCCTGGGGGCGCTGCAGGAGACTAGGGCGTGTTTCATCCCTATCTATAACTGCATAAGGCAGACACTCCCAGAGCGGCCATTTTAGAGCTCCCCCTGCCTGGGAATGCATTCTTTTCCCAGGGCTGTTAATTATTAATATTCCTCACTGGCGAAAGAATTCAGCGATATTTCTCTTACCTGTTTTTGGCAATAAGAGAAATATGGCTCTGTCCGGCCTGGCTCCCAGGCAGTCATACCTAATGGTTATCATCCTTGTTCCCTGAACATCGCTGTTATCCTGTTCTTTTTTCAAGGTGCCCAGATTTCATATTGTTCAAACACACATGCTTTACGAACAATTTGTGCAGTTAACACAATCATCACAGGGTCCTGAGGCGACGTACATCCTCAGCTTACAAAGATGACAGGATCAAGAGATTAAAGTAAAGCCAGGCATAGGAAATTATGAGAGTATTGACTGGGGAAGTGATAAATATTCATGAAGTCTTCACAGTTTATGTTCAGAGATTGCAGTAAAGACAGGCATAAGAAATTATAAAAGTATTAATTTGGAGAACTAACAAATGTCCATGAAATTTTCACAATTTGTGTTCTTCTGTCACGGCTTCAGCAGGTCCCTCCGTTTGGGGTCCCTGACTTCCCGCAACACCCCACCGAGTTTCATTCTTCGCAACTAAATATACCTGGTTAATTTTTTAACTTTAAGTTCAGTGGTGCAAGTGCATTTTGTTGTCTGTATGACAAACTCCCATGACACAAGTTTACCTATTTGTTACATAGTTACCTATTTGTTACATAGGTAAACTTGTGTCATGGGGTTTTGTTGTACAGATTATTTCATCATCCAGGTATTAAGCCTAGCACTTGTTGGTTGTTTTTCCTGATCCTTTCCCTCTTCCCACTCTCCTCCTTCTGATAGGCCCCAGTGTGTGTTGTTCCCCTCTATGGGTCCATATGTTCTTATCATTTAGCTCTCACTTATAAGTGAGAACATGCTGTATTTGGTTTTGTTTCTGTGTTAATTTGCTAAGGATAATGACCTTTAGCTCCATCC
>NW_012105098.1:1248713-1264994 GCF_000951045.1 Mandrillus leucophaeus | reverse complement strand
CAGTCACCTCCTTTGTAAATGATAACAATAATATTACCTGCTACATAGGACTTTTATGAAGATTAAATGAGAAAATGTATAAAAACCACTTAGCATACACATAGTAAGTATGCAATATACTACATTATATAAATATTAGAGTTTCAAATCGGCAGGTATTTTTTTTTTTGAAACTTTTAAAAACTTCCTTACTTAGCTGGCTTGCTATCAGACTGTGTCCCAATTCACTGGCAAGCCTAGTACATAGGGGTGTGCTATCTTCTTACCAGCCTTTCTTCCCCAGGTGTATAGCTCTATCCCTGGCCTTTTTGATGCCCAACCCAGCTAGCTTCTGACAGATGTTTTCAATACTGAGTGCTTTCCTGGATTTCCATAGTGTGTATTTGTAATACACATATACCTAGGTTCTATAAAGAATAAAATGTGCCTTGAAGGCATTCCCCAGTGAACACAAATAAAATTAGTTGTTATCAGATTAACACAACTTCTATCTTTGCCTGTCATATCAATGTTTTTGCCATTTACTTGGTGGTTAAGAAATGTGGCACTTCTCAAAAGAAGACATACATGTGGCCAAAAAAAAAGATGAAAAAATGCTCAACATCACTAATCGTTAGAGAAATGCAAATCAAAACCACAATGAGATGACATCTCACACCAGTCAGAGTGGCTATTATTAAAAAGACAGAAAATAACAGATATTGGCAAAAATGCAGAGAAGAGGGAACACTTATATACTGTTGATGAGAATGTAAATTTGTTCAGCCATTGTAGAGAGCAGTTTGGTGATTTCTCAAAGAACTTAGAACTACCATTCGACCCAGCAATCCCATTGCTGGGTATATACCCAAACGAAAGTAAATCATTCTACCAAAAAAGAAAAAAGACATTCACTCATATGTTCATTGCAGCACTATTACAATAGCAAAGACATGGAATCAACCTAGATGCCCATCAACAGTGGACTGGATAAAGAAAATATGGTACATATATACCATGGAATGCTATGCAGCTATAAAAAAGAACAAGGTCATGTCCTTTGGAGCAACATGGATGCAGCTAGAAGCCATTTTCCTAAGTGAACGGACACAGGAATAGAAAACAAAATATCACATGTTCTAATTTATAAGTAGGTGCTAAACATTATATACACATGGACATAAAGATGGGAACAATAGACACTGGGCACTGGGGACTATTTGAGGGTGGAGATGGGGAGGGAGGCAAGGGTTGAAAAACTACCTATAGGGTACTGTGTTTACCACCTGGGTGACAGGGTCATTCTTATACTAAACCACAGCAGCATACAATTTACCCATGTAACAAACCTGCACTTGTACCCCGAACCTAAACTAAAAGTTGAGAAAGAATGCAAAAGTTTAAAAGAGGAAAAAAAAAAAAAAAAAAGAAATGTGGTAGATGTGTTCATACATTTTAGTTGACTGCTCCAGACCTGAAAGAATACAATGTAAATTGACCATAAAAAAATAGAAAATTTTGAGAAAGATACAGATTTTGTGACATTGGTGTAAATGACATTGGAGAATCTGTTGAATCCCATGTAAAACCACTGATACATGAGGATTTCACAGTTTACAATTGAAGCAGAAGAATTTTCAGGGGTAATGATATAATGATGCTTTGAAAGGAACTGATTGGAAGAACAAAGGATTAAGAGAAACCATTTGTAAACCAGATAAACCTTTGAATAGTCCTGTTAGATGATATTTGTTACAGTCTTCTAGGTGTTAAATGTGAATTGACAGATATTATATCGCACTATCATGAAGTAATTTCAGAAAAATCAACAAAGGACATATAGCTGGTTTATTCTTTGACCTAAAAATTAGTCCAGAGTTGTAATTACAACAAAAATTTTGTTAAATATGACATAAAGCAGCTTACTTTTATGTTTATCCAAGTTCCTTTTCGAGATGAAATCGTTAAGTAAGTGGATAAAGTTAGCTTTGTAAGGACCAATTAGTCTTAGCCAAAGTAGTATCTCTGTACTACTGGTTCCTTATTTGCCTGTGCTCAGCCTATCTGTTGGGATACTTCACTTAGGATTGCTTGGTTCTGAGGTCTTTATTAAGCCCAATGCCTATTACCTATTTTTTCATATCCCATGATCCACTGGTCTGTACTAAGCTGGACTTTAACTGGTCTGTTTTGGGCATCAAAAAGGCCAGGGATAGATTGTGATATTAATACAAAAAATTGAGGAGGTTCAGATTGAGACTTTGATACTCAGCACTAAGGTAAGATGGAAGTAATGAGATTCAAGTGACTGAATTTGGTAGTTCGTCCTGTGGAATGTGATTGAAAGGTAGAGTAAAACCAGATTATGAAAACTTTGTCAATCTAAAGTGTATGTACTTTAACCTGCAGGTTAGAGTTTCTCAAATTGTGGTCCACAGACTACTTGCATCAAAATCACTTGTGGTATATGTTAAAAATTCAAATTTCTGATCCCCATCTATGAATCAGAATTCTGGGGCTAAATCCTAGGGATACCCAGTTTTGAGATATCTTTATGTACCTCTTATATACATTATAGTTTTAGAGTTATCGTTAAACCTAACTAGTTTGATAAATTTTCCCCTGCATTTTATTTTTTAAGTGTTGATGATGGTGTAACTTTTATCACAGAAAAACTTAGAATTAATGCCATATTTACGTGGAATTTTAGCTTCATTAATTGTTTCTTTAGATAATATTCCAAAGCTTATCCTAAAGATAAATATGTTTTATATGATAATTCTGTATATGAATAGTTTTAAGACAACATTAGCACTTAATTCCATGCTTTCAGGATTTTCTTACAAAAACAAATTTTCTTTGAAAGTGTTATCTAAATTTTTTCAGTTTCTCCACATGGAAACCCCTGTTGTTATGCAACACTGAAATAACAACATTGTTTTCACCCATTAAGATACCACTGCAAGATATTGTGAATTGGCTCATTTGCCTTAAATTTTTTTTAACAAATAAGGCAGTGTTTTGAGTTATGCCAGATGTACAAATGAGAGATTTGAGTGTACTTGTAGAATTTAAATTGGAATGCTAATGAGATTCTGACAGGCAGAAAAAGCAACGCAGCCTACATTTTCATCTGTTTTATTAAAGTCATTATTTAACTGGAAAAACACATTATTTAGAGCTATTTATTTATGTAGTGTTTATAATTCAGCTCTTAAATTTTATCCAATTAAAGTGCTTCTCATTCTATTTCACTTAATGCAGTAGATTGTTTTGTGCATTGATCTTTTTCTCTGTTTCATTCAGTGGTAGAGTGGCAGTAACTCAATTGAATGAATGAATGTGCCTTTTTTTTAACTAATGCTTACATGTGCTGCTTCATGCTGTGATGCTACATTGACATCTTTATTTTTTGTTTGCAGTAATTCCATTGAAATTTCATGGTACATTATTATACAAGATTGCTTGCGGTTATTTCATGCTTTGGTTACTTTACTAAAATTCCCAAAATGTGAAAGAAAAACATAATGTTAAAAAACCCCCAAATTTCTGAGAAGATAAATTGATCTTAGAGATAATTGAACATAAGACACCAAGCTTTAAAAAGTACTTATTTCAACAAAAATATACAGTGCCATACCAAAAGTATTGCTTTTTCAAAAGACTTTTATTTATTATTTATTTGCATTTTTCCATTTTTAGTTATTTTAAAGAAAGGCTTATTGTGTATGTTTGAGATTGCTTAATTAGAGCAGCTTTTAGGTTTCCTTTATGTTTATCTACCTCTCAGATGAGGTTTAAATTAGAGTTTTTAAGGTTATAGGGGTTTAAAATTTTATGTACATATACAAAATCAGTACTAAAGGAAGAAATACTAGTGCATAATTTCAAGGGAAAGCGTGAGGCTGGCTGAGGTCAAGGCTGGCTGAGGTCAAGACCATGATGGAATGCAGACATTATGGGAGGGTCTGGAAGACAATGTGTTTCCTTGAAAAGGCAACTTCTGTGAAGAGAGTGAAATATGTGAGTCCAGAATTGTACAGAAGTCATCATGAATGTCAGATCTCTCAACTGTATTCTATGGTGGGTTTAGGGATTCTTATATTGTAAGAACACTTTACATATTTTAAACAGCTTGATGGTGTTTTTATGAAAATCTAGAGTAAAACAAACTCATCAGCATAAAAACTATTTCAGTTAATGTTCAATGAACAAAGTCTCTCTATTAACTGGAAATTGAACCTGTGACTGTTGGTTTCCTGACATTTACATAAAGGTTCACTCAAGGGGGCGCCATTAAGCAGCATTAAGGAATTTCATACACAGAACTGTATCTTTATCTCTAAAACTTCCATAAGAAGTAGGCTCTTGAGGTGGCAAAAAGGACAGTGAACTAGGAATCAAGAGACTGAGTTCTGGCTCAGACTCTGGCACTCATGAACTCTGTGCACCTGGATATGCCACTTTTACTTCTTTAGGCTCTAATTCTTCATCTGCAAAATGAAAAGGTTGATGATGGTCTCTAAGGGTACTACTACCTCTATAACTCTGTGATTTTACGGTTCTTTTATTTACCAGTAAAATACCCAGACACAACATTTACATGATAGATTTTATCACATCTGTATGCCTTCTTAACATGGTGTCCAGAATTATTTTTGAAGATACAGTATTTAGGCTGAATTTCCTAATTAGTGTTGAGAATACTTACAGAAAATAGCTTTTGTGTATAGCTAACTTTTGATTATCCATGCTAATGTGGGAAAACGTGTAATTGAAATGTGTATGAAGTCTTCATTCCTCATTTTCTCTTCAAATTTGTCTCCTTTGGTAAGGAGACAAATTTGAATAAAGTTGCTGAAAAATATGGGTTGAGTTTCATTTTCAGCCTGGGCAGAAAACTACCTTTACCGTCTTTGTACAGCTTTATTTTACCCACGCCCCACTTTGCTGAGGGAAAGAATAGGATTCTTTTTTTTTCTCTTTGAGATGGAGTCTTGCTCTGCCGCCCAGACTGTAGTCAGTGGCGTGATCTCTGCTCACTGCAGGCTCCGCCTCCCGGGTTCACGCCATTCTCCTGCCTCAGCCTCCCGAGTAGCTGGGACTACAGGCGCCCGCCACCTTGCCCGGCTAATTTTTTGTATTTTTAGTAGATACGGGGTTTCACCGTGTTAACCAGGATAGTCTCAATCTCCTGACTTCGTGATCCGCCCGCCTCGGCATCCCAAAGTGCTGGGATTATAAGTGCCCGGCCATAGGATTCATTATTTTACTATAGGAATGAACCTCATTTTATCCTGGTTGGTTTTTTAAATCTCAGAGGCACATTACATTCACGTGCATACTGTCCACATCTACTTTACATCTATGTACATGTTGCTTCATATATGTGCCTCAAGCTCTTGTGCCTCCATATCTTTACTTATGTTCTTCCTGCCGTGTTTTTTACTCCTGTTGCCCTCAAACACAGTAACTCTACTCATCTTATAAAGCCCAGCTCCTTAGTCCTTGATATTTTCCCTAAGCATGTGAGCCTTATTATCCAACAGATTGATTCCAGATTCTAGTGTGAAAATTCACTAGCTCTCTGATCCTGAGAAAATTACCACAGTCTGACCCTTCGTATCTGCAAAATGTAAACAATAGCCAAATCTCAGGATCGTTTTAAATTTTAAATGATATATAATCCGGTCATTCAATAAATATTTAAGTAGTGATATCACCTAACAGTAGAACAAAATAGACCAAAAACTCTGCCCTCACAGAACTTATACCCTGGTGGGGATAGACAGGTAAATAAATAAAACCAAAATATATATTTTGAGAAATAGAGAAGGGTAGAGGAGAGGGAGAGTAGAGAATGCAGAAAGTGGAGAAGCAATTTTAAAATAGGATGGTCTGAAAAGGACTTACTGAGAAGATGGCACTGAGCAGGGACCTGGAAGAGCTAGGGAATATTTGAAGAAAGAGCATTCCAGGCAGAGGGAACTGTAAGTACAAAGTCTCTGAGGTGGGTGTGTGCTTGGCACGTGCCAAAACAGAAAAGAGGTGAATTGGCTCGTGCAGAGAGAGAGAGAGGTAGAAAGAACAAGCCAGATCACATAGGGTCTTTTAGGTCAATTTTAGTGAGGACTTTGTCCTGAATGAGATGAGGAGCCATCAGAGGGTTTTTGAAGAGATAAGTCACTTGATCTGACTTACCTTTTTAAAATACTGTCTGGCTTCCGTATAGTTTGTGGGGGAGGGGAGGGGCAAAGTAAATATTGATTAAGCTGCCGGATATAATATACCAGGTGAGAGCTACAGGTCACTACAGAGTCTTTCAGAGGATCTAGACACTAGTAGGTATTCTATAAATGTTAGTGCCTTCCTTCTCACTTTCTCTTCTTCATATTCCTAGTTGGAAGTTTTCTTCTTCGGGATTCTCTATTATGACACATATCATTTTATAACTAGAGTTATTTGTGTATTTTATTTTGTTTTTCCTACTAACCTAAACATTTGTTGAGGATACCTTCTTGAGACTCAGTTTTATTTGTCTTTATAAATGGATCCTATCCCAGCTAAGGATAGGGTTATTTGAGTAGCAGGTTGAGAGTGTGTTTGGGACCTGATGAGCAGCAACATCCAAGAGGAGAAGGTTAGCAAGTGTGGGAAGATAGGGAAGTAACACTTCAGGAGACACATGGGAGGTGTATCTTAGGATATATTAGCAAGGAATAGTGGGATACTTTTAATAAGTAAGATAGATGTGGGAAGAGGCACTGGTCCTACACTACATGTGGGAGATGCCAGGACAGGTCTAGTTAGGCGTGCTGTTTAGGGACTTTGGCGATGTTCATTTGTGATTCATGAAGATGTGTAGCTGGGGTCTGAGGTGACATAGTGAAGTGCCCAAACAGGTGGATGATGCAGGCAAAAGAGTCTCCCCACAGGGGCCACTTGGGAGTATAGATAAGCTGCTTGTTGATCTCTGGGCCATCTGTTTATGCATAGTAATTTCATAGCCTTCATAGGGGGATTCAGGTAGATTTGGCAAATTACTGGGCTGGGAACTTGTGATGGTCCTGTACCCTTTAGGATTTTTGCTTCTGCAAGGGACAGATTACCCAACTCAAAGGAGCTGAAGAAAAAATGATCCTTGTTGGCTCATCTGACTGAACAATTCATAGGGAGTTATTGTCAAACAAACATGATCCAGCTGCACAAATAATGTCGCTAAGGGCCTGGATTCTTTGTAATTCTCTCTGCTTTGCCTTTGCCTAGGAGCATCCTCATCTAAACAGTGGGCTCCTGGCACCTTCAGCTTGACATGTTACAAGTATCATATCCTCAATACAATCTTATCTGGTAGAAGAAAGCCTTTTTGGCCATCATACAGAAACTCTAGACTTCAGTCTAATTGAACCATCTTAAAGCATGTACCCATTCCTAACCATTCATTTCTAGTGAGCTAGGATTACATTGATGAACACAGACTTGAGCCTCTTACCTAATCCACAGAGCCAGGGATAGAATAAGTTACCCCAAAATATGTGGGCTTTGTATTGTGGATGTATAAACCTAACTGAAAATTAGCTGCTTTTATTAAGCACTATATGAAATGGGATGTGGATTTGGGCCCAGCAAAACAGTAGATATCCACTATCGGGATTATATTATCAGGGCCCCAGAAGGAAACACAGTTCATTTTAGATAGCTCAAAAGAAGAGATTTTAATGAAGGGACTACTTACAGATGAATGGGCAGGGTTAAGGGTATAAAACAATGGCTGGTGAGCCTCCTGGAGACCAGTATCAGTAGGAAGGTATTACCAACCCTAGGACCTAGGGATCAATGGGAAGTAGTGTTGCCCAGGTCAGGTAAGAACTTGAGTCCTGCAGGAGGAGCTAGAGCTGTAGTTGTGGAGGAATGCAGCTCTAGTCAGAGATGGAACATTGAAGCAGGACAGGAAAAAGAAAAAAATACCCTGACCCTTTTCTCTTTTCACCTTCTAATCGCCTGCTGTAGTGCCAATTGGCTCAATTGGAATGAGGCAGAAATCTCTAGGGGTCAGCCTCCTGAGACACATAGTAGAGCAGAGTATGGATCTTAGCTGAGGCCAAATGGAAAATAATGAGCATAGAAAATAAATTATAGTCTCAGTCTTATAATTGCACAATATATTGTGAAGGAAGATAGGGATAAAAATTTAGGGGACAGAATTTTATCAGAGGAGGTTCCAGTTGAAGGAGTGCTAACCTTTCACACAGCACATATTGAGAGAGTTAAATTGTTAAAGGGGTTCTGAGCTCCAGATCAGTCTACTGGAGGGACTGATTTGGTTGTAACTCCTCCTTGTGGTGGGGAATAGGTACCTACTCACTCTTAATGCTCCATATCAGAATTTGCCTGGGAACTGGAATGTGGCTGCTCCTGAAGACATGGATCTCAGAAGGTTTGTGGGCAGGTAAATGGCTTATGACAGGAACAGAACAAATGATACATTGTTGTGTATCAAGGCAGAAACCATTACTACAACATGTAGCTGCCCTGACTTCAGTTGCTTTTGTTTATGTTCCTGCCAAGTCAAAATTGGGATCACTTCCTGTTGAGACCTGACTTGAAAATGATGGACAAATCTTGGCTCAAATAGCTAACTAGAAGTGAATGAGGGGAGCCCTACCAGTCTTCATCTAGAAGCCATGCTATAGGGATAAGGGATAATTGCTTTTACCAGTTGCTGAGACAAATTCATAAGTGACACTGTGGCCATGGGTTAAAAACAACCCAGGATAAAGCAGGAAGCTCAAATTGTGGCTAACAGTGAGGAGGCACACAAGTAACACAGCTCTAACTCCACTGAAGACAGGATAAGTGACAGCTTTCCTTGAGTCAGATGGAGTGGGGATAAGTGTGCCTTGATGCAAAGTTGGAAACCAGAGGAGGACTTGGCTGAGCAATAACACTCTTGGCTGAGACTAAAATGATTTCAAAGCAGAACAAGGGTGGGACTGTCTGGTAGTGGAAAAGAAAGCTTGGTGTGATGCCTACAGAGAGAATTACATGATGTTAAGAAAGGTCATTATTTATTACCTAATCAAG
Organism: Mandrillus leucophaeus; assembly: GCF_000951045.1. Taxonomy (NCBI): domain Eukaryota; kingdom Metazoa; phylum Chordata; class Mammalia; order Primates; family Cercopithecidae; genus Mandrillus; species Mandrillus leucophaeus. Next base: position 1,255,931 of record NW_012105098.1, on the reverse strand, counting down.
CAGTGTAAACATACCAACAAGCTTGAGACGGTCTTTATCTAGCATTATTAGATGTGCAATTCACATGAGAGAATATTACCAAATCTAACCTGCTTATCAACACTTGTGTAATGAGAACATAAAAGTGAATGAAAATGTATCTAGTGTGCAATGAAGTGGTAATATAAGAGACTCAGAAGATTCTTTTCTCCTACTTTGTGGGATTGAGCCTAAATTTAACTTGAATTCTTTTTAGAAGGAACTTCTTATTTAGCCTTTTTAAAATGAAGAATTTATCTATTAATAGAAAATATGCATTTTATTATTAAAATGAGTTTTATTTTGGACTAGTTGGGAAATGTGGAAAGGAGAAACCAGTTGCAAAAAGGGATATAAAAATAAAGTTGTCAAAAATGGTTAAAGATAGAGGATAGCACACCAAACCCCACAGCCATCTGCCCAGGAAACTCTCCTTGTTGCCTTGTTTTCTCTTTCACTTGTGTGTGCTGTTCTCTGCTTAGGTGCTTGGAATATCCCTCTGATACAGAAATGGGGAAGGGAAATGCTGGGAAGGGAAGGGAAGGGGGGAAGGGAAGGGCATGGTCCCCTTCAATGATACGGAAGGGGAGAAGGGTGTGGTCCCTGGCTAGGGCTCCGCCTCCAGGCCTGTGCCCAGGGATCTAGTTGAGGGCAGGTGTTTTCGTTTTCCTGCCCCAAGCATTTCCTAAGACCACCTTGGTCTGCCATGCGCGCATCCTGTGCCTATAAAAACCCCCGAGACCCTAGCAGGCAGACACACACACAAGCGGCTGGACATCAAGATAAACACATTGGAAGAAGACACAAGTAGCTGGATGTTGGATGTTGAGAGTACACTGAGGGGAGCACGAGGTGGAAGAGCACACCGGATGCTAGCAGGCCACCGACTGGCAGAACGATGCGAAGTTTGGCTGGGGCAGTTGAGGGAGAGCCCAGACCACCAAGCAGCCCTACTCTAGGGGAAAACCAATCTCCTTTCTGGCTCCCCCATCTGCTGAGAGCTACTTCTACTCAATAAAACCTTGCATTCATTTTTCAAGCCCAGGTGTGATCCTATTCTTCCAGTACGCCAAGGTCAGAACCCTGGGATACAGAAAGCTCTCTGTCCTTAGGATAAGGCAGGGGTCTAATTGAGCTAACACAAGCCACCTATGGACAGCTAAACTAAAAGAGCCCAGTGTAACATACCCACTGGGGCTTCAACTGTAAACATTCACCCCTAGACACTGCTGTGGGGTCAGATCCCCACAGCCTGCCTGTCTGTATGCTCCCCTAGAGGTTTGAGCAGTGGGGCACTGAAGAAATGAGCCACACCCCCATCACACTGCCCTGTGAGGGGCACAAGGGAACTTTTCCCGTTTCACCTCCTCCCCTCTCCCCAGGCCAAGTCTTCTTTGTACTTTAAGATTTTAGGCAATTTGGTTCTCATACCTTCTAATATCCTCTTCACTTCAATGCCACCCCAGATAGATCTGTGATATGCAAATCTGTGTTGTGATGCACTTATCACACTATGCTGACATGACTTTCTGATCTGTCTTCTCCATTAGACTGTCAGCCATTTGAGGGACTGAGGCAGTGAATTTATATGGCCAGAATGACATTAAAATTACGTTTGTTATGATGAAGTAGAATATTTCTGTGCTTTGCCCCTTCCACTCACTCTCAGATGGCTTCATAGCATTCCTCTGTAATGTTCTAAAAATAGTCTGACACCAAATATTAGTTTGAACTCTTGATTATAAGCAACAGAAACGCAACTCAAAATAGCCTAAATAAAAGGGAGAATGTAGAGTATCTTGGTGCATATTTCAGCATGACTGAAGCATGATGGAGACAGGCATACAGCTAGGCTTTGGAAATAGGGCTCACATACTTTTGGGACTCTTGGCTATTTTTTATTTTGGCTTATTCATCTATTTGGGTCTTCTACTTCTCTTTCTCTGTAGGATAGCTTTCTATATTCAGAGAATATGGTTGCTGACAGCTCTTAATTTTACATAATAAAGCTTTGCCACTACAGAAAAACTAGATACTGATTTGAGTTTCCTATTTCCAAAGTTTATGGGTCCTAGGAAATGTCCCAGTTTGGGCCCTGCCCGGTCATCAGATGCTCTCATTGTAATCAGGTGGAGAGGGTGAGTAGTTCCTGCAGCCAGGTAAAATAGTACATGCTGTACACAAATACACAACGTATTAGTCTATTATGGGAGAATTACATTTAGAGGGCTCTGTTTGCTAGAACATAGAGTTAACTCCAGGCCATACATATTTATGGGAGAAGACAAGTGCTCCAAACAGTTAAACAAACTTTTATTTTGGCATTTGAAATGCATAATATCATTATTCTTATGGGACATTTACCATCTTTATTATGTTCTCTATTGGCTAGCATTAAGATGCATTCTTTGTGTTCTTAAGCATAAACTAACAGGAGCATCAGGAAGGAAAAGTAGCCTGGATAAGAAGGAAAAGTAGCCATCAAGAAGGATAAGTTGACTTGGGAGCAAAACTGTGCTGTGGTTAATTGACAAAGCAGAGATGTTTCTGACTAACCGAAAATATTTTTAGTCTTCCAAAAGGTATTACTAACACCTTGCAAGTGAATTTTTAAATGCAACTTTCAACTGAAATTTTCTTATCAGCTTGCTGTGCTAATCCCAGGGGATGACAGACATTAAAGTAAAAGTAATTGATGGCCCAGCTCGGTTGCTCACGCCTGTAATCCCAGCACTTTGGGAGGCCAAGGCGGGCAGATCACCTGAGGTTGGGAGTTCGAGACCAGCCTGGCCAACATGGTGAAACCCTGTCTCTACTAAATATACAAAAATTAGCCGAGTATGGTGGCAGGCACCTGTAATCTCAGTTACTTGGGAGGCTGAGGCAGGAAAATCACTTGAACCTGGGAGGTGGAGATTGCAGTGAGCTGAGATTGTACCACTGCATTCCAGCCTGGGCGACAGAGCAAGACTCCATCTCAAAAAAAAAAAAAAAGAAACTGGCATGTTTGCCACTCTTACCAGAGAAGTAGGAATTAGATGTGTTTAAAGCTAAACAACCTTTTAAAAACATCACGTGTACAGTGTTAAAATTTGTGTGCATGTGTATAGCTTATGTACACTAAAGGCCGATCTTAGATGTAAATCATCTAATGGGTATGATTTTAGAAATGACACATTACATTAACAAAAAAAGGTAGGTATGTAATATGAGCTTAATTATTTTCCCTTTTGTACTTCACAGGGTGGGGAATGGTGGGGAATGGTGGAGAATGGTGAGTGGTTATCTAGGGTCATAAGTTCAACATTCTGCCTACTTTATAACAACTTTATTGCAGGCTGGAGAGCTGTGTGTTTGTGTGTGTGTGTGTGTGTGTGTGTGTGTGTGAAAGAGAGACAGAGCAGAAGGGAGAGAGAGAGAGAAGTTGAGAGGGAGACAGAGGGAGAGGAAAAGAGAGAGAAGAGAGAGCTCCTTGGTTTAGTTATTAGGGAAGAGCTAGGAGATGCTGGTAATTTGATATCTAATAAAGTTTACTGACTCTTCCCTTTGTATATACATCTTATAGGAGTAAACAATGGAGAATGATGTGAGATGGATTACATGACCAAACATTGCTTCTAGTTTGAATCTATGAGCCTTTGAAGCCAGATATAAGTTGATGTATCAATCATATTAGTCCAGAGCCAATTTATAATTTCTGTATCAATCACTGTGTTTCTTATTATTCAGTTAGAAACTTGATTTTACCGCTTTCAGAATCTAAAACTCTGGTTATTCATCAAATGGACACAAAATGTTAAAAGAAATAGACCTTTTCCATATTCTATGTTAATAAACCCAGGTCATCAATGTTTGTTCACATGTATTATGTAGTCCCCTGGTGGACAGTGTTATTTCTGTTTCTGGTTTGGTAACAGACAATAATCAAATCTCTCTCCCTTCCCCCCAACTTTTTCCTTTTCCAGTCTCTGATCCTTTTCTTCCTTTTCTCTCCTCTCTCTTTCTCTTCCTCTCTCCTTAAAACATGCTTATCGGTAAGAATTCATGAAGACAAAGTACCCTTTGTATTACCTTTGTAAATAATCTAAATGAGCATTTTCTGCAGTGATGGGGATTGCTGACATCAAATATAATTGCTTTTATTTACACATCTTAAAGCTAAAAGAGATTTCTTTTATATCATCATCATGCAATTTAAATTTCTCTCTTGCTTTCTTGCTTTTTCTCTTTTTTCTATCTTTCTTTTTCTCTTTCTTGTCCTCCCTCCCTTCCTTCCTTTCCCCCTCACTACTCTTTCTTTAAAAAGCACAATATTTGACCTTTGGTTGCTACTAAAGCTTATCTTCAGGGAGAATGTGACTTTGAAAATTAGTTATCATACGTAGAATACATACAGCTTTTTGCCTACATAAAATGATGGTTCTCTTCAAGAACTGTTGATTCCAGACTGCTAATATTGCAAACCTAACTGAAATAGACATTGTCTTTGTTGTATGTCAGTGAGTGACAAAGGTTCTGCACTTAGAGCTTTTGCTAGAAAACCTGGAGGACAGCCAGCCAAGAGTTCTGTAATAGACTTTAAGAAGTTGGAATCTGTAAAAAGTGTTTCAGGAAGAAAAGCTTTCAGTTTAGACAACTGCATAGTTAACAATCATTAGCTCCAGAGAACTAATAATTAGTTCTAGTCAATTAAACCAACTTTTAGCCTTACGCCGGAGAAGATAACTTGCATAGCTAAAATGCACAGTATACTTTTAATTTATGTTACTCTATTCCTTAGCAAAATATTTTTGATTTTTGTTTGTTTTGTTTCATTGTTAACATTTTGGTGTAGTTCATGTTGTGGATTGTTTGGTATGTTACTATATACCATGTTACAGTGTCTTTTTCATGTAGCATTCTGTTATAAGCCATTTCCATGTTCTTAATTTTAAATGACTGCATATAATTCTACAGTAATAATTATGTACCAGGCTAATTATTTTACATATATGAATTATTTTCATCCTTACAACAGTTTTTTGAGGCAGGTACTATTATCCTCATTTAAAAACGAAAAACGAAAAATGAGATACAGGAAAGGTAAGTGGACTATTGAAGATTCCAGTGTCAATACATGATAGAGGATTGAATTTGTGATGGTTTACTTACTTCCTCCTTCTCCACCTATTCTTAGATATTATATAGTTTCTTGTGGTATCTATTGTAAATATCATAAGAACCAATGTCATGATTAAGAAAGTGTTTCCCAATAGCAAAGACACTTGCAAGGCAGAAATTGAGAATTGAATTACTGCATTTTTATCAATACATTATAGTTAGGCTCATAAACCTGCATATTTTGGAATCAACCTAAATGCCAATTAATGATAGACTGGATAAAGAAAAATCTGGTACATATATACCATGGAATACTATGCAGCCATAATAAACAACACGATCATGTCCTTTGCAGGGACATTGATGGAGCTGGAGCCATTATCCTTAGCAAACTAACACGGGAATAGAAAACCAAATATAGCATGTTCTCATTAGTGGGAGCTAAATGATGAGAACACATGGACCCATAGAGGGGAACAACACACACTGGGGCCTATCAGAGGGAGGAGGTTGGGATGTTGGGATGAGAGAGAGGATCAGGAATAATAACCAATGAGTACTACACTTAATACCTGGGTGATGAAATAATCTGTCCAACAAACCCCCATGACACAAGTTTACCTATCTAACAAACCTGAACATGTACCCCTGAACTTAAACAAAAAAAAAAAAAAAAGAAAAACCATTTCCTCCTCTTTAAGAGTATTTCCTTAGGATAGGTTCCTAGAAATAAAATTACTGAATCAAAGTTTTAAAAAATTTAAGGCTATTGATACACAGTGCCTTAATAGCTTTCTTAATGGTTACATTTTTGCAATAATTTATGTATGCACAGTTTGGTAAATCATTGTCATCTCTTGATTTTATGTTTTTAAATCTTTGCTAATGTGACAACTAAACGTGGATTTTTTTTACCTTTGTTGTAATTTGCTTCTTTCTATTTGAACTTCCTCTTGTGTTAATTATTCATGCCTTTTTGCCTGTTTTTCTCTTAAAGTTCTAGTCTGACTTTTGTATCTTTGTATAAGTCCTTTAACCAACATATTAATCTTTGTTATGTTTGCTGGTAATTTTTTTTTTTTTTTTTTAGCCATTTGTCTTTTTTGGACTATTCCTTTTTACCTATGAAGGATGTTTTTGTTTATGTTTTTTAAACACAATTTTATTTCTTTTGTGATTGCTTCTATTTACAAAGGCCTTTCATTTCTAAGATTAATATTAAATTATATTTTTCTTTACTTGCACTACAGATGTTTTCTTTCTGTGTTAAATTTTTAACCAATGTGGTATTTATTTTTTATAGCATCAGTTATGTATCAGAATTACAACTTAGTAGAAAAATATTTTAAATTACATTCTTCTCTTTCAATGAACTCATTAAAACTTGGAAGAAAGGCCTTGGATAATCACTTGGAAGAAAGGCCTTGGATAATCTATAAGCTATGCAATCAGCTTATTAAATCTCCTTTTCTCTTTGCAAGGAGAAATTGAGAATTGAATTATTGTGTTTTTATCAATAAATTATAGTTAGGCTCATAAACCTGTGTATTTTGTGCTTTAAAATTATAATATTTTGTCTTTTGCTTTCATAAAGAAATCTTACAAAGGGAAACTAGAATCTAACCTTCCTTGTTCTTTGAGGTTCTATGTGCCTCACTGATGATAGTTTATTATCTCTGGACTTCTGTCTATTATTTAAAACTGAGAACAAGCCAGGTGTGGTGGCTCACGCCTGTAATACCAGCACTTTGGGAGGCTGAGGTGGGTGGCTCACTTCACGTCAGGAGTTCGAGGCCAGTCTGGCTAACATGGAGAAACCCCATCTCTACTAAAAATACAAAAATTAGCTGGGCATGGTGGCACATGCCTGTTATCTCAGCTACTTGGGAGGCTGAGGCGGGAGAATTGCTTGAACCCAGGAGGCAGAGGTTGCATTGAGCTGATATGGTTCCCCTGCACTCCAGCCTGGGTGACAGAGCGAGACTCTGTCTCAAAAATAAAGTAAAATAAAACTGAGAACTTCTTTACGATTTCCTGATGAATATAGATGTTCTGATGGAGAGTAAATAGTATTCCTCGATGTCACAGGTATTTTTTGGA
>NW_012105098.1:1245057-1248023 GCF_000951045.1 Mandrillus leucophaeus | reverse complement strand
AGACTTCTATTTTATAGCTTATTTTCCTTCTACTCTAGTTACTTTTACTCCATGAGAATTTTTCATTAAAAAATAATTGCAGTCCTTGACACATCAAAGACAACATAAGTACTGAATGAATCTCCATAATTATGTCTCTTTTGTAACTTACTTTTGCTTATTTATTTTTATTATTCAAAAGAGCACACTACTTAGAAGGGAGGCAGAACCTCTAAATCAGAAGTAAATAAGAATAAAAGAAGAAAAGAAATGCTATAATAATGTAGGTAGTTGCAGAAAGCAATGGATTCTTAGTTCTTGAGGAGCTAATGGAAGAGCTCTAAAGGAGGTAGAAATTCTCAAACATCTGGGCATTTGTTAGAACGTTCTTTAAGTAAGGGTAGTACTTTGGGAGGCCGAGGTGGTGGATCACTTGAGGTCGGGAGTTTGAGACCAGCCTGACCAACATAGTGAAACTCAGTCTCTACTAAAAATACAAAATTACCTGGACGTGGTGGCGCATGCCTGTAATCCAGCTACTTGGGAGACTGAGGCAGGAGAATCGCTTAAACCTGGGAGGTGGAGGTTGCAGTGAGCTGAGATCATGTCATTGCATTCCAGCCTGAGCAACAAGAGCAAAATTCCATCTCAGAAAAAAAAAAGTCAGTACCTCTGTTAGGTTATTTATTTTTCTTTTTGTTTTGTGTGTGACTGTGTTATTTCAAAAGATTGTCTTCACGTTCAGAAACCTCTTCTTCTGCTTGGTCTTATCTACTGTTGAAGCTCAATTGTATTTTTTAATTTCATTCATTGAATTCCTCAGTTTTAAGATTTCTAATGGGTTCTTTTAAATATCTATCTCTTTATTGAATTTCTCATTCAGATCGTGAACTGTTTTCCTGATTTCTTTGAATTATTTATCTGTGTTCTCTTGTATCTGAGTTTCTTTAACATCATTATTTTGAATTTATTTTCAGGAATTTCATAGATTTTTTTTTCCTTTGGGTTCTGTTGCTGGAGAATTACTGTGTTTCTTTGGAGGTATCATGTTTACTTGCTTTTTTGTGTTTCTTGTGTCCTTCTGTTGATACCTGTGCATCTGATGTAACATTTATTTCTTCCAATTTCATGGATTGGCTTTCACTGAGAAAGATTTTTTTTCTATAAACATATCTATAGTGTTTGTTGGATAGGGTGCTTTGGTTTTGATTCTGGGTGAGCACAGTAGTGTAGTCTTCATATGATTTCTTTAGCTGTAATCAGTGTCGGTGGTGTGAGTTCCTCAGAGGCTTAGGCTGTGGTTGTTAGTGGAGGCTGTGGTGAGGCTTTGCTGGGGACAGGAATGACAGGTGGGCTGGTCCTTAGGCAGGTGGCAGTCTGGGCATGCCAGTCCTCAAGTCCTTGGGCACCCATGTGGGTGGCGGTGGTGGCAGGTTCAGGTGGGCCAGTCCTTGGGCCTCCAGGTGATGTGCTTGGGTGCTGGTGGTGGCAGGGTGGGCTAGGTGGGCAGGTCCTTTTGTCCCTGGGCAGTGTATGTGGCATCAGTGGTGGCGATAGCTATGGCAGTTTAACCCCTTGGGCCCCTGAGTGGTACGTGTAGGTGCCAGCAGTGGAAGGACTGTCCTAAGACCCAGGGATTAGTGTACAGTTGGACTAGTCCCCAGGCTTCCTGAAGGTGCATGGCAGACCTGCTGCTGGAGAGGGTGGGGTTGCTGTGAGTAGCAGTGGCCCTGGTGGGCAAGCAGCTCTCAGGCTCTGGGGAATGCATGCTTCCTTTGTCCCAGGGGCAGGCTCCCTGGTGTGCTGCACCAGCTGTTCTCTTGAGTATAGGATACTGTGTGGGCTAGAGTTCTAGGGACCCACATCACTGTGTCTAGCTGGTGTGGAAGGCTGCAGATTTTGGGTAAATGTGAGGGGATGTCGGCAGTGCTCCAGAGGTGTGAAGATGCAGGAGCTATTGGGTCCCAGAGCAGGACGAAGTCTGGTGGGGGCTGAACTCTTAAAATGGTGCTGTACCACAGCTGCTTCTGTGACCCAGTGTGAACTCCTCTCTGAAACAATGCCATCATATGGACTCCAGGAAGCTCCTTATGCTAGTCTCAGGGCCCATGAGGGCCAATAGAAGTCTGCAGTGGGAATGTGGACTGCTTGGGAATCTCTCACATACCCCTTCTTCATAGTGGAAAGCTCCTTCTGGCTCTGAACTGATCCCAGCCAGGCCAGCTGTTTCACATCCCTTTCCTACCATGTCTCAGAGGTTTCTTGCCACTTCCCTGCTGAATTCCAGTGTTCTGTCTTAGAAGCTTTATTCAAAATGGGGTTATCTACTCACTGTTTTGGTCCTGCTTTGTGTAGAAGGCAAGTGCCTGGAACTTCTAGTCAGCCTCTTGAAGCCTTACCTCAATTATTACTTTTTAAAGAACCATAGAATCTCATAAGGCATAGAAGTGACACAGGACCTAGTATTCTACATAACTCTGGAGTAGAGGAGAAATTTCTTCAAGAAGTAGAAATGATAGAGAAGGCTGTAGAGAGAGGAAATGCTGTAACTAGCTATGCATATATTCTGGACTTAAAAAACTGTTCAGATTTCAAAAATCTCAGGGAAAAGATAGATTTGGTCAGATATCTGGAACAGGAACCCTGATTGGAACAGGAATCTGTATTGTGGCATTATTTATTTCTCTGGTGCCCATACAAGACATTATTTAAGTGACCCCAATAATCTTTCTCATTTTTCCTGAAAACATCTCTGGAATCCTTCTTAAGATGATACTCTAGGTAGTTACTATTGATGCAGGATTTTTTGCTCCTTAGCTCAGCTAGGTTTGGGTTCTTGTCTCACGACGAGGAAGAAATAGGCAAATGGACATTGAAGAATGAGTGGAGTAGAAGGTATTAAGCACAAAGGAAAGCCATCAGCCAAAAGAGGAGTTCTGAAAGCAGGTTGCCAGTTGCCCCCCTTCACAGTTGAATACCAGGACTTT
>NW_012105098.1:1242943-1245007 GCF_000951045.1 Mandrillus leucophaeus | reverse complement strand
AAAAACTGTTCAGATTTCAAAAATCTCAGGGAAAAGATAGATTTGGTCAGATATCTGGAACAGGAACCCTGATTGGAACAGGAATCTGTATTGTGGCATTATTTATTTCTCTGGTGCCCATACAAGACATTATTTAAGTGACCCCAATAATCTTTCTCATTTTTCCTGAAAACATCTCTGGAATCCTTCTTAAGGTGATACTCTAGGTAGTTACTATTGATGCAGGATTTTTTGCTCCTTAGCTCAGCTAGGTTTGGGTTCTTGTCTCACGACGAGGAAGAAATAGGCAAATGGACATTGAAGAATGAGTGGAGTAGAAGGTATTAAGCACAAAGGAAAGCCATCAGCCAAAAGAGGAGTTCTGAAAGCAGGTTGCCAGTTGCCCCCCTTCACAGTTGAATACCAGGACTTTCATATAAAAGCTGATGGGGCTGGGTTCCCTATTTGTATAAGGTACAAATTCCTGGTGGCTCCACTCCATCCTTCCAGTACGCATGCAGGCCCTTAGTCTGAGCCACTTCACATTGATTTATTTCCCTTAACTGTGCATGTGTTAAGGGACAGAATTTTTTACTGCAGGCATGTTTAGTCAAGTCTCCTGTGCCAGTGAACTTGGTGGGTTGGAGGTTCTCCTGGGACCCTCCCCTGTCTGCCTAGGACAGTTCTCTGCCTCCTGTCTCTGTCACTACCATTTGATTGTTTTTACAAGGACTGGAGCCTATCTGACTCCCTAGTGTAGGAGAAAAATAGCTCAAAATGATACAGCTTTGAATGGTTTGCCTCTCTGCCATAGATCTATTCATCAAAACTTGGATCCAATAGTTAAATAGATACGAAGCCTTCTAATTCTTTCATTATTGAGCCAATATTTTTATTTTATCCATGAAGAAAGCTTGAGAAATGTTATATAATGTTATGTTAAAATCTAGATCACAGTGCTTATAGGAGTAACTAGGTCTGTTAGTTTAGTAAACCGCTCAAAAAGGTGATCTGTGTAATGTGTAGCATTGGTTCTCCATCGGGGCAATTTTGTCCCCTTAGGGGACTTAGCAATGTTGGGGGAGGGGTGGGAGTAGAATTGTATGCTATTGACATTCAGTGGACAGAGAATAGGGATATTGCAAAGTGTCTTACAGTGCATAGGACAGCCCCTCACGACAAAGAATTATCCAGTCTAAAATGTCAGTCATACTCCAGTTTAGAAATTCTGGTCTAGATCATTGGTTCTTGACTGGGAACTTGTTAGAAATGCAAACTATTGGACTCCACTGTGGAACTGATGAGGCAGAAACTCTAGAGGAGAGTCTCAGCAGTTTTCTTTTAACCAACCCCTCAGGTGATTCTGATGTACCTTAAAGTTTGAAGATCAGTTGTGGGACCATTTTGGCATATAAAAACATTCAGGAAATATTTATTGAGCATCAAGCTTGGACCATGTGTCTCTCTAAGTGCTCAAAACAGAGTCTTTTCATAGTTTGCTTTTGCCATCTTACCTATGATCTTTTTATTTCTTATAGTTCTCAGATTCTTCTGTTGTCTAACATGTTGTTTGATATGTTTGTTAAATTGTATTAAATCGAATTGGTAGCTGGTCTTTTTCATCCCACCATCCCATAAGGCTTTTTCTTAAAAAAAAGTCAGTTACTTGTTTGAAGATGTAGTCGTCATGGTTATCAATTTTTTAGGCCTTGTAAAGATGGTAGGGATTGGATAATAGAGGCAATCTTTGATTCTTAATAGACTAGCAATAACATGGTCATATTTCTAAGTTCCAAAATTCCCATTATATCAATTTTACCAAGTGTTTCCTACTTGCTAATCAGAATTAGGAACATATTTCTTAATTGAGTGTATTGCATACAAGAAGAGATTTTTAATATTTGTCGAATTGAATCAAAGACAGCTCCTAGGTGACTTGGAAATTTAAGAGAAAGATGGGCAATATGCTGAGTTATTTTGTACTTAGTGAATATGAGATGGTGATACACACTAAAGTAAATATATCCATCCATCAACGGAATCAAAAGCACAGATAGAAGGGACACCTTTTTTTTTTTTTTTTTT
>NW_012105098.1:1238081-1240776 GCF_000951045.1 Mandrillus leucophaeus | reverse complement strand
GTTAGAGGAATTTCAATTACTTTTACTTTTAGGGAGAAGAGTTTCAAGGCCTCTATGTCTTCCCTCTCAGAAGCTCCAGGAGACAGGCAATTTTTTTTTTTTTCATGATTTCACCAACAAATAGCAAGCCCTCTCTCCAAGAAATGTCAGTGATGCTGGAAAAAAAATAAAGTTCCACTTTCATGTGATATAATATGTGATATTAATTAGGGTAATACTAGCCATGAAAAGAATAGACTTCAAAATATAAAATGGCTTAAAACCAATAATTTATTTCCTGCTCATTACAGGGAAAGTAAGCAGGTCACTAGGTGGCCCTTCTTGTGGGTCATTTAGGGACTCAGATAGGGAAGCCTACCATAATCAATGTGGCTTTAAGGTTACCCTAGGTACTGTAGGGCATCCCAGCCAGACTAAGAGGAATGAGCATGGGGAGTTTTGTCTAGAGTGGAACATAGCACTTCTCTTAACTTTCACTTGACTAGAATTCAGTCTCATAGCCACTTAGTTGCAAGGGAAGCCTGGAAATGTAGTCTACTTTGCGCCCAGGAAAACAGAATATATACTGTATTTGGATGGTCAACTAACAATTTTTATCTTTGTGGCTACTCACTATTATTCAGACCTCACTTTCAAGAAATTCTGATAGATACAAGTTTACTGTACTTTGAAAAAAAGAGAAAGTCGGTAAACTTGCTTTTCTTCACAGTTTCTGTAAATTCTATGACTTAAAAATAAAGCTCATATTGAGGGAAGAAAAGTAATAGATTTGAATTAGCTAAATCATATACATGTGTTTTTTGCCACATGTACTGAGAATCACTAAACACATTTTTCATATTCAGGCCTTGTTATCAAGCTGTAAAATTCTAAGCTAACAAAAACCATCCTTCATAAAACAATTCTAGGACCAGGAAGGATAAGTCAAACTGGGATTTGCAAATTGTGAGTAAGTACTTAAGTGAGTTGGACTAGAGAAAATACCAGGAAGCCAGCAGCTGGGATAATGTCAGATGTAGAATCCAAATGTGCAGCTGAAAGTAGGAACCTATGTAGGCACCCAAGGTGAGAGAAAGTTGGAAGCTGTATGCCTTATTCATAGGGACTTTCAATATACTTCCTGCTGGGCAGCAGTCACGCCCATGGTGTGGACAGCTGACAGAGAAGAAAAGCAGGTAAATAGGCTCACCTAGATGAAGGCAGGTTTGAGGAGATGGAGGTCTTACACAGCAGTGCTGAGAAGAATTTTTTTTACTAATTCAAGATTAGCAAATTGTTTTCCTGGTGGTTTTTGGATTTGAATTACTATGTTGCAAAGTTGGTAATCTTAGTGAGAATACACGAAAATATAAGGTTATTCACATTCAGCTTTATTTTGTTTTGTATCCACTGTGATTATTAAAATTGGGATGTGATTAAATTTTTAAGTGTAAAAAATACAAATAAAATTGTAACCTGTGCCCAATAAGAGTGGTAAAAGTATAACTCAGTCAAAAGAAAAGAAGCTCTAAGCTTTGGTGCTGTGTATCACCTATGAATTATAAGATTTTTTCAGATGATTGGCTGATTGGCGACTCCGGAACTGGGAACAAGTTAACGCTGAGAACACCAAGTACAGTGCATCATGAAAGGGGAGGGAAACACTTAGGATTATATGGTTAGCTAAGACCATTTGCATTGAGGCTTCAAATCTACAGGCATGGTACTTTTCTTTCAGAGTTTGTTGGTACTATGTAATGGTGCCAATTATTGGTACATTCATACCAGATTGCATGGTTTTACAAGATGAGGAATTATACAGCGAATAAGGTAAACATATACATTGTGGAATCCTTTATAATACTGTGTTATCAGGAAAGTAATGGGGCAAAGAAGAGTGGTTAGTAATTGAGGTTCTAGAGTCAGAACTGGGCTCAGATCCTGATGGTTTCATTTCCTGGCTTTGTGACCTTGGACTAGTTATTTCACATTTGTAAGCCTTTGTTCTCATCTTTAAAATAGAGATAATAACTATATCCAAAGCCTCTGAAAATCAAAAGTTTTTTTTTTTTTTTACTCATTTGGCAGCAAAACTTGATGTGGAATAAAGACAATTTATTTGTTATCTTTATCTCATTTAGTGTGCATCTTTATACATTTTGCGGCAGAAATATTGATATATTTGATTAATGTATGCTATTCCAGACCCTACTCAGGGCAAATGCTGGATAGCTTTCATTTATACCTCCAGATTCACTGTCCACCTTTCTCCATCTAGCTATGTGTCCAGGAGTCTGACAGTGTAGATTGTAGGTATGCAGTCTATGTTTACAGGCTCTCTGCTATCTGCTTTCCCATTAGCTTCGGCCGATGGAAGTCATTGGCGAGATATTGGAGCGAGGCAGCAGAGTGAGGGAGGTATTGAATTCACCTAGTTCTCTTCATGAGGGGTCACCATAGTGTATCTCTAGACTGAAGGTCTCAGCGTGTGAAAGGTACCACCCCCAACAAGGCCTCATAGTCTTCAGCTTTCAGTAACAGCTCCCTTCCTTTACCCATTGTGACCCAGAGGTGATAATAGTCACCATAGCGCTAGCTTTAGGTTATCAAGCTATCCTTTGTGGTTTCTCTACACCTTAGCAAATAGTGCCTGTATTAAATTTTCCTCAATTTATCCTAAGTTGAACATGTACCTACTTACTTCTCAGATCCTAAA
>NW_012105098.1:1234173-1236876 GCF_000951045.1 Mandrillus leucophaeus | reverse complement strand
TGCTCTGTCACCCAGGCTGGAGTGCAGTGGCACGATCTCAGCTCACTGCAACCTCTGCCTCCCAGGTTCAAGCGATTCTCCTGCCTTAGCCTCCCAAGTAGCTACAGCTAATTTTTAAAAATTTTTTTCAGTACAGACAGGGTTTCACCATGTTGGCCAGGATGGTCTTGATCTCTTGACCTCGTGATCCACCCGCCTTGGCCTTTCAAAGTGCTGGGATTACAGGTGTGAGCCACGGCGCCCGGCCAGAAGTGACACTTCTTGACTGACAAGAGGGAAGAATAAAAGGAAAGTGACATACCAATACAAATAAATTTTGTTGTAGGAAGAAGTTAGAGGAACTTTTAAATAATGGTTTTAGCTGTTTCTGAAATACTTTGGCACATCAGTATCTGCTACATTGCCAACTTTCCTTAGCTTATGTGAGAATTCTGTGAGGAATTCCTTGTGAAAACTTGACTGAGGGTAAAAAATTACAGATAACTCAGAAAGCTATTCGGTTATGAGGCTGAAAAGAACTGCTACACCATCATAGCCCCTATCAACAGTGACAGCGAAGGACTTTAAATAAGAGAAAAACTTTCAAGACATATAACTTTAGGCAGTAAGTCTCATTATCCACTTAGCCTGGAAGGAGAGATAACCTTGGGTCATACAATTCCAAGGTTTGGGTTACCCCTCTGGGCAAAAACCTTACCAGGAAGCATTTTTTGAATGCAAATGCAAGGTACATGTAGTGAGTCCCTGGAGGAAGGAATTTTCAAATGCCAACCAAGGTAGAAATACAGCCTTATTTTCCGTTTGCATTTGTTTATTGCTAATAATTGTCTTCTTTTTTTCCTTTTTAAAATAAGAGTTGAAGTAAAAACAATTTCTCTGTTGGAAATTGGTATGTTAATAGTGTGTGGTTACTGCTGAACTAGAGGAATTCTGAACACTTCATGAGGATTCTGGACTTGAAGAAGAGTGGGTCCATGATGTTGATCCTGGATGTAGTTGTTGAAGGTGATTTGGGGTCGGCTTCCTTTGGGGATGGTAGTGATTATATTGTAGTTGTAGTGGAATAGATGGATTACAGGGTCTTGGGTATGTTGAATCATCTCCCTTTGTGGGGAGTGATATTATTGTTCTTGTAGCTGGATAATTGGATTGTGGCATCTTTGGACATACAGGACATAGTGGATGTTCATATGTGGGGCAAGGCCAGGGGTTGGCATGTTGTGGGTACCTTTCTGGGATAGTGCTCAGTGCATGGTCATTTTCTTTCTCTGGGACTTTCCCCTAAAACCCAGGGTGGAGTTCAGTTGGTCGTTAGCACCATATAGCTACAACTCAATTGCCACAACTGAAGAACCCAAGAGTTCACAACTGATTAAAGCTGTGCTACTCAGACTCTCTTATGGAAATTTGAAATTGATACTAGTGCTACAGAGAATAGGTTCCCAAACTCCACTGTAGAGTTTCCCATAGCTGATTTGGCTTCTGCTTTAACCAAAAGTAGTTGTTCCTCTCTTTGTTCATTTCCATGGAGACTGTCCAGTGTTCTATCAATAAAGTTCCCTCTCTGTGCTGATTAGAGTTGGTTTTCTGTTTCTTCCTACCAAGAGTCTTAAGCTGGTCTTATGAGATGGTATGAGCCTCAAAAAGGGCTGAATGCTTGAATTATGACAGTAGACTGTAGATACAGAAGTGGCAGCAAGGAGCAAGACACATGTTGATCCCTTCTCTTAAAAGTAGAAGAAAAAATTCCTTTTATTGGAGAGAGTGGGGAGGGATATGACTCATTTTTTAAAAGACAGTTTTCTAGTACTATGAGAAGAAAGAAGTAGTGTGTTAAACTAAGGCTGAGGATGTTAGCTAGTGTGTTCATAAGAGATTTAGGATTTCTGGAGGAATTGAGTAAGGATTATATAGCAAATATTCTGTAAATATTTGTTGAATGTAGAAACAAATAAATTGGGGCGAATGATCCCTTCTCATTATAACCTCAGTAAAGAATGCCATGTGCCACAATTGGCCTGGGCTCCCCAAATTATAGCTTAGTTGCATAACCATTGCCATGGTAAAATTACCAAAGCTGCCATTCTTTCTGGGTTCATGTTCTTTTCCCTGCCACTCATTTTTGGTCAATACAGTACTTGAAGTCTAGTTAGAGGAATTTCAATTACTTTTACTTTTAGGGAGAAGAGTTTCAAGGCCTCTATGTCTTCCCTCTCAGAAGCTCCAGGAGACAGGCAATTTTTTTTTTTTCATGATTTCACCAACAAATAGCAAGCCCTCTCTCCAAGAAATGTCAGTGATGCTGGAAAAAAAATAAAGTTCCACTTTCATGTGATATAATATGTGATATTAATTAGGGTAATACTAGCCATGAAAAGAATAGACTTCAAAATATAAAATGGCTTAAAACCAATAATTTATTTCCTGCTCATTACAGGGAAAGTAAGCAGGTCACTAGGTGGCCCTTCTTGTGGGTCATTTAGGGACTCAGATAGGGAAGCCTACCATAATCAGAATGTGGCTTTAAGGTTACCCTAGGTACTGTAGGGCATCCCAGCCAGACTAAGAGGAATGAGCATGGGGAGTTTTGTCTAGAGTGGAACATAGCACTTCTCTTAACTTTCACTTGACTAGAATTCAGTCTCATAGCCACTTAGTTGCAAGGGAAGCCTGGAAATGTAGTCTACTTTGCGCCCAGGAAAA
>NW_012105098.1:1226182-1228893 GCF_000951045.1 Mandrillus leucophaeus | reverse complement strand
TTCCTTTACCCATTGTGACCCAGAGGTGATAATAGTCACCATAGCGCTAGCTTTAGGTTATCAAGCTATCCTTTGTGGTTTCTCTACACCTTAGCAAATAGTGCCTGTATTAAATTTTCCTCAATTTATCCTAAGTTGAACATGTACCTACTTACTTCTCAGATCCTAAATGATGCATAATACTGTTTAATTTATGAAGTATTTACTAAATTACTGTCTGAATACATATACCTGCAGAGACACAAACATACACACCTCAAACACATCTTGCTTCAAGGGTTTTGGATAAAGGACTGTAGATCTGTATTCTAATGGTATTAGCATAGGAGTTTTACTGTATTTTATAAATTATTACTGTTCAAAAAATTATATTAATGTTTGGTTAAACACAGAGTATTTAAATGGCCTACAGGTAACACCACTAACATCTCAGTTCTAAAAATATGAAAAATGTCATTGAGCTACCAATTTAAATAAATCCCCTAAAATGAATATAGTATTTGGAGAGCAGTTTCACAATTATAAACTTGCCTTTGTTACTTAAGAGGAAAAAAGAAGCAGCAAGATTAGACCTTAACTCCACTTGATCACTTGTTCATCAACAAATGATCTTCTCACAACATTCCAAGATGCCTTAAGAAGAGATGCCCAGCCGGTAGCATTAACATAACTTTATCTAAATTATTTCACCTTCTGTCAGTGCTTCAACAAGAATAAATTCAGCTTCTGAATTTTTGCCAGTGTATGACAATGTATTTTCTAGTTAGCTGTTGGGTGGTGGAAAGAATGTAGAATTTGGAGTCAAGGAAGCTAGTTTGGGTCTCAACATTGATACTGTTCTTGAGTCACTGTGAGCTTGATTTCTATAGTCCCAGTCTCTAAAATTGGGGTACAACCACATACCTGTCAGGATCATGAGGGTTAAATAGAATAAATATAAATTATCTAGTATGGAGCTCAGCTCATAGTAAGAGCTTGAGTGTTTCTCAAACTTGAATCAGTTTGTGAACATAGCCACTCAATAGAGGAAGGTCTGTTCCTGGGGCTGATCCATGACTGCAGCTGGGTGACTGTTGCTGTGGCATTTGGACTGTTCATGGATGGACCAGAACCTCCACATTCTACATGTGATAACCATGGCTGAGAAGAGGCTGTTGTCAGTATACATCACACAACAACAGAATGAGTGTGGGGTAGTATTTGTGTAATTTGCCAGAGAAGCGAGGAACTGAACAGAATGAGTTTTTTCTTGTTTGTAACCACACATTTAGTTTATGCTCCCATTAATTCATAAGTATTATATTTAGCACTGTAATATTTAATATTGATGTTATGTTATCAAATGTGAGTCAACATTTAAAGTCTATGAAAACATACATACAGTCTTGATAATTTTAAAACTCACTGTAAGTTTCACTTTTTTTCTAATGTAATTCCCTAACCATTTTAAGAAAATGGTAAGGTTAGTGTGAAAAATTCCGTGCCACAATGCTATAGAATTGCTAGAGATGGGCCACATAGTTGATTTTGAGCTTCTACCGACTAAATAAATAAATTAAAAAAAAAAAAAAAAAGCCAAGTATAAGATCCCTAGAGTCTTAGTTGCTTTTTGGTACCAAGATCTGAGAGGGCTCCATAAAGTGGCATACAAGATTGAGAATTTACACAAGCAATTTTGAATAGAGTAACAGACACTTTAGTAATAAATTTAAACCCAAGCATAGCAAGCAACTTTGTTGAACCAAATAGTTCTGTGAGACTTGGCAAATCTTACTGGGATATAGCTTCAGTAGTGATGATGGAATGATAAGAAATAATTACCTTTTTGTTAAATTCTTTATTTGTTAAAATTAGTCATCAACTCTCTGTGGACTGGGAGAGCTCAGGAACAATATAGCTTTAAAAAGTTTTTCTTTGGTAGTCAAAATAAAATATTACATTTAAAATTAATTGAATCTATGACTATGATTATTAAGATAAAATGTTATTTCCAAATTAAATTAAAAGTTTTCTTTATTTTTTACTATCATTCTTCTCCTCAAATTAATATTCCATCTGAGAAGCCTGAAAAGAGAAGATTAAAAGGAGTCATTAATAAAAGGAAGTACATTTAATGGGAATATGATTATCATGTAGTTCAAAGAAAATTTCATTGTGCCTCCTACTAATTGCTATTTTGTGCACCTACTTGCTTTGCTTATCTTAAGATGGTTTTGGCTTTAGGGGAAGTATAAAAAATTAAGATATACATATATTATTTAAAGTAGACCAAAGTTAAGGCATAAATAAATAGTTAATAATTGAAGTATATGAGTCAGTTAACTTTAAACTGCACTTATTAAAGTCTGTGTTACTTTTAAGAAGATTATCCTACGCTTTGAGAAATTGCTGAGTCGTGGTCATGATCATATCTGTGTTGTAGTTTTAGCCACCCTGTAAGGGAACTATGATGCCTGCCTTCAGGCTAAAAGGCATTAAAAAAACAAAAACAGAAACAGAGACACCATGTAGTGCCATCCCCTTCTTTCAAGTGTCAACTCCAGCTCAATTTCCCTCTGCTCGTGTAAATTATTTAGAACTTTCAAATAGTTGTTTTAAAATTTTTCTTCAGAGTTTGTAGTTGTTATGTATTGAGTACAATGGAAGTGGACACAATCTTGTCTCTGCCTAAACTCTTTAAAGCTTTTGAAATGAAGACATTTAATTTTTTT
>NW_012105098.1:1200781-1225907 GCF_000951045.1 Mandrillus leucophaeus | reverse complement strand
GACATTTAATTTTTTTAACATTTAACCTGATATAGTTTTAACTGTTTCTACCTGGGAAGTTATCCAGCAATATTCTTTTTTTTTTTTTTTTAAGGTTTTTTTTTTTTTTTCCCCCATAAGTTATTGGGGTATGGGTGGTATTTGGTTACATGAGTAAGTTCTTTAGTGGTGATTTGTGAGATTTTGGTGCACCCATCACCCGAGCAGTATATACTGCACCATATTTGTAGTCTTCTGTCCCTCGCTCCCATCCCACTCTTTCCCCCAAGTCCCCAAAGTCCACTGCATCATTCTTATGCTTCTGTGTCCTCATGGCTTAGCTCCCACATATTAGTGAGAACATATGATGTTTGGTTTTCCATTCCTGAGTTACTTCACTTAGAAAAATAATCTCCAATCTCATCCAGGTCACTGCAAATGCTGTTAATTCATTCCTTTTTATGGCTGCATAGTATTCCACTATATATATTCCATCATATATATGTGTGTATATATATATTCCATTATATATATATATTCCATTAGATATATATACACCACAGTTTCTTTAGCTGCTTGTTGATTGATGGGCATTTGGGTTGGTTCTACAGTTTGGCAGTTGTGAACTGTGCTGCTATAAACATGCGTGTTTAAGTATCTTTTTTGAATAATTACTTATTTTCCTCTGGGTAGGTACCCAGTAGTGGGATTGCTGGATCAAATGGTAGTTCTACTTTTACTTTAAAGGATCTCCACAGTGTTTTCCATAGCGGCTGTACTAGTTTACATTCCCACCACCAGTGTAGAAGTGTTCCCTGTCCACGGCATCCATGCCGGCATCTACTGTTTTTGTATTTACGTTTTGTGATTTTTTAAATTATGTCCATTCTTGCAGGAGTGAGGTGCTATCGCATTGTGGTTTTGATTTGCATTTACCTAATCATTAGTAATAGCGAGCATTTTTCATGTTTGTTGGCCATTTGCATATCTTGTTTGGAGAATTGTCTATTCATGTCCTTAGCCCACTTTTTGATGGGATTGTTTGTTTTTTTCTTACTGAGTTGAGTTCATTGTAGATTCTGGATATTAGTCCTTTGTCAGAGGTATAGATTGTAAAGATTTTCTCCCACCTTGTGAGTTGTCTGGTTACTCTGCTGACTGTTCCTTTTGCTGTACAAAAGCTCTTTGGTTTAATTAAGTCCCAGCTATTTATCTTTGTTTTTATTGCATTTGCTTTTGGGTTCTTGGTCATGAAATCCTAAGCCAA
This sequence comes from Mandrillus leucophaeus, assembly GCF_000951045.1. NCBI lineage: Eukaryota > Metazoa > Chordata > Mammalia > Primates > Cercopithecidae > Mandrillus > Mandrillus leucophaeus. The sequence continues at coordinate 1,224,661 of NW_012105098.1, read as the reverse complement.
TGTCTAGACTGGTTTTTCCAGTGTTCTTTTCTAGAATGTTAATAGTTTCAGGTCTTAGGTTTAAGTCCTCAATCCATCTTGAGTTGATTTTTGTATAAGGTGAAAGATGAGGATCTGGTTTCATTCTCCTACGGGTGATCATTTCAATAGATGAAGAAAAAGCATTCAACAAAATCCAGCATCGCTTTATGATTAAAACTGTCAGCGAAATCGGCATACAAGGGACATACCTTAATGTAATAAAAGCCATCTATGACAAACCCACAGCCAACATAATACTGAATGGGGAAAAATTGAAAGCATTCCCTCTGAGAACTGGACAAGACAAGGATGCCCACTCTCACCATTCCTCTTCAACATAGTACTGGAAGTCCTAGCCAGTGCAACCAGACAAGAGAAAGAAATAAAAGGCATCCAAATTGGTAAAGAGGAAATCAAACTGTCATTGTTTATGACAATATGATTGTTTACCTTGAAAACCCTAAGGACTCCTCCAGAACTGCAGTGATTGCTATCTCTCTTCTGGATCTAGCCACCCAGTGAGTCTGCCCGGCTCTGGGCTGGTATTGTGGCTTGTCTGCACAGTCCTGTGATATGAACCATCTATGGGTCTCTCAGCCATGGTTACCAGTGCCTGTCCCAGTGGAGGTGGCGGAGTAGGGGGTGCAATGGACTCTGTGAGGGTTCTTAGCATTGGTGGTTTAATATTCTATTTTTGTGCTGGTTGGCCTCCTGCCAGGAGGTGGCACTTTCCAGAGAGCATCAGCTGTGGTATGTTGGGGAGGAACCAGCAGTGGATGGGGCCTAGAACAACCGAGATTACATGCCCTTTGTCTTCCACTACCAGGGTGAGTAGGAAAGGACCATCAGCTTGGGGTAGAATAGGTGTACTTGAGCTCAGACTGTCCTTGGGTGGGTCTTGCTGCGGCTGCTGTGTGGAGTGGGAGTGAAATTCCCAGGTCAGGGGAGTTGTGTACCTAGGAGGATCATGGCTGGCTCTGCTGAGTCATGCAGGTTGTCAGGGAAGTTGGGGGAAAGCTGGCAGTCACAGGCCTCATCCAACTCCCATGCAAACCGAAGGGCTAATCTCACTCCCACAGTGCACCTCCCAACATCCCCCAGAGCATTTCCAGGCTGAGAGCGATAAGAGCTTGAAAACCTGCCCCAGGCTGTCTGCCTCCCAGTTTTGAAAGAAAAGAACTTGATTTTTCCCCTACCTGTGGAGTCTGCACACTGGATTTGCACCCTCCCTCCAGTTCTGGCCTGGAGGCTTCTCATCCCGTTTAAATTGTTGCAAAGTTCAGCTAGAGATTTCCTTCTCCCTGTGTAGTTTTACCCTCTGCTCCTCTCCCATTGGATCCCTGTGGTGCCAGGCAGCAATGGTCTGCTAGGGGATCCAGCAAGGTCCCAAGGCCTTTCTCCTGCTTCCTCTACCCCTGTATTTTGCTTGGGTCTCCAGTTGACTCAGCTCCAGGTAAAGTCGGAAACTTCTCCCTCAAACAGACCTTCAGCTTCTCCGGAGGGGTGTGTGTTCGGGAGAGGACGGTCTCCCTTTCCCACTTCCGCAGTTGCGGTACTCACAGTTTTGGGGGTGTCTCCTGGGTCCTGCAGGAGCAGTCTGCTTTTTTTCAGAGGGTCTGTGGGTCCTCTCAGGATTGCTGGTTAGTTCTTGCATTTGATCTGGTGCTAAAATTCACAGTGCAAGCCGCTGCCCACTGCTCTGTCCAGAGCTGCAATCTAGTCCCGCCTCCTGTCCACCACGATTGACCTTAAAAACTATCCAACAGTGTTCTGATAACAATTTGAATTCATTTAGATACTGTCAACATTATTGCTTTAGGATATATTTTGTTTAGCTGCCAAGCCACAACACTAACTTTTTTATTCTTTGCATCCTTTACTGAGAATAAAACCTGTTTTGTTATAAATTTACTTAAATTGGGGGTATGAATGGGCTTTGGAATGAGAGAGTCTTGAGTCTAATCCCGCTCTGCCATGTAAACTTAAAATTGTTCCAAGCTTCAGTTTTCTCATTTGTAAAACAGGGTAACAATCCTTACATTATTGTGGTATTTTGAAATCAAGCATATTAGGGGGGCTGACACAAATGCTTGGCAAACAATAAATGCCCTATAAAGAGTAGGTATTACCCCCTGCAGAAAAATGAAAATGAACCCCTCTCTCTCATTATATACAAAAACCAACTCAAGATAGATTAAATACTTAAATGTAAGACCTGAAGTGATAAAAATACTAGAAGAAAACCTAGGGAAAACTCCTGTGGACATTGGTCTAGGCAAGGAGTTCATGACTAACACCTCAAAGGCAGAAGCAACAAAAACAAAAATAGACAAATGAGCTTTCAGTAAACTAAAAAGGTTCTCCACAGCAAAAGAAGTGATCAACATAATGAACAGTCAACCACAGAATGAGAGAAAATATTTGCAAACTATGCCTCCCATGGGAGACTAATATCCAGAATTTATAATGAAGTTAACAAGAACAAAAACTAACCCTATTAAAAGGTGGGCAAAGGACAAGAATAGATATTTTTCAAAAGCAGACATACAAGTGGACAACAAGCATACAAAGACATTTTTCAAAAGCAGACATACAAATGGACAACAAGCATACAAAAAATGTTTAACTCACTAATCATAAGAGAAATGCAAATTAAAACCACAATGAGATATCATCTTATACCAGTCAGAATGGCTATTGTTAAAAGTAAACAAAACAAAGCAAAACAGATGTTGGTGAGGATGCAGAGAAAGGGGAATGCGTACACACTATTGGTAGGAATGTAAATGAGTGCAACCTCTACAGAAATCAGTATGAGGATTTCTCAAAGAACTAAAAATAGAAACATCATTCAATCTAGCAATCTTACTATGGTGCATCTACTCAAAGGAAAATAAATCATTATATCAAAAAGATACCTGCATATTTACACTTATCACAGCACAATATTCACAGTAGCAAAGATATAGAATCAACCTAAGTGTCCATTAACATATGATTTAATAAAGAAAAGGTGGTATCTATACACAGTGGAATATTATTCAGCCATAAAAAAAGAATGGAATAATGTCTTTTGTAGTGACACGGATAGAACTAGAGGCCATTGTCTTTAGCTAAACAACTCAGACATAGAAAGACAAATACCTTGTGTCCTTACTTATAAGTGAGACCTAAATAATGTGTATGTGTGGATGTAGAATGTAGAATGATAGGCAATGGACACTAGGAAGGGTGAGGGGTGGGAGGAGGGTGGATGACTGGGAGTTACTTAATGGGTACATTATTTGGGTGATGGATACCCTACAAACCCTGATTTCACCACTATGCATGCAGTCCATCTATATAATAAAGTTGCACTTGTACCCCATACATTTATACAAATTTTTAAGAAGGCAAATATAAGCCCATTTTCTTTTTAAAAAAGTAAAATAAAAGGTTGGTATTATTGTTAAATGCTACTTTCTGACTTATTCCCAGTTCTTAGATTGGGGGAACTTGATTTTTGACTCTACAGTTCAACCTTTGGGTTTCTGAAAAAAAATAAAAAATAAAAAATAAAGAATTGGGAAGCATTTTGGAGAACAGATTGGAGTTTATCTTTAAATAATCAAATTAAGCCTTTGTAATGGGAACAAGACTAAATTCAGCTCTCTAAATTAGCCACCGGAAAGAAACAAGAAGGACAAGTGATATTATTTTAGGTGCTCAGATATTTGTATAGGCTTTGCTTGCTCACATAAGGAATTGAGTGGAGTATATCAGCACTGAGCCGGGGGTGTAGTCCCAGGTACTGGGGAGACTGAGGCAGGAAGATCACTGGAGTCCAGAAGTTCTGGGCTGTAGTGCGCTATCCCCATTGGGTGTCCACACTGTTTGGCATCAATATAGTGACCTCACAGGAGTGGGGGGGACTACTAGGTTGCCTAACGAGGGGTGAAGCAGCCCAGTTCTGAAATACAAGAGGTCAAAACTCCCATGCTGATCTGTATATCAGCAGTGTATACAGTCTTGAGGAATCACACAGGACAGAAAATACCTGCGTTTTAATCTCAGATATGTCTAAAAGGGATTGTTAATTTTCTGCTGTGTGTCAGGTCCTATCTAGTCATGGTGTGAAAGACAAAGATGAAGAAGGCAAGGCTCTTATGCAAGTGATGGATAGCTCCAGGAAAGACCTCTTGGGGAGCAGGACTGTGTGAAATAGGGAAGCAGTTCCTCTAAATTCTTTTTTTTGTTGTTTTTTGAGACGGAGTCTCAGCCTGTCGCCCAGGCTGGAGTGCAATGGCACGATCTCAGCTCACTGCAACCTCTGCTCCCAGGTTCAGTGATTCTCCTGCCTCAGCTGCCCAAGTAGTTGGGATTACAGATGCCTGCCACCACGCACAGCCAATCTTTGTATTTTTAGTAGAGACGGGGTTTTACCATGTTGGCCATGCTGGTCTTGAACTTCTGACCTTGTGATCCACCCGCCTCAGCCTCCCAAAGTGCTGGGAGTACAGGCGTGAGCCACTGCGCCTGGCCTCTAAATTCTTCATATTGGGACTGTATTAGTTAGGGTTCTCCAGAGAAACAGAGCTAACAGGATGTATATATAGAAAGAGGCTTATTTTAAGGAATTGACTCACATGATTGTGGAAGCTTGACAAATCCAAAATCTTCAGGGTGGGCCAGCAGGCTGGAGACCTGAGAAAAAGTTGCAGTTTTAGTCTGAAGGTGATCTGTTGACAAAATGCCCTCTGCCTCAGGGGCGGTGAGTCATTATCTGTTAAGACCTTTAATTGATTGGATGAGGCTCACCCATATTATGGAGGGTAAACTGTTTTACTCCAAGTCAACTGATTTAATATCAATCTCATCTAAAAAACACTTTCACAGAAACATACTATTTGATCAAATATCTGAGTACAGTGGTCTAGCCAAGCTGACTCATAAAACTAACTATCACAGGAACTTGTTTTTGGAATCTGCCTTGGACCCCATAGCAGATTCAATCTTATATAGTTAAGTATCCCAGCCCTAGGTGTTAAGCCTCCATCACTTAGTTCCATCCTTTGTTTGTGACTGTGCTTCAAGCCTACTTTGATTGATGGCACAGTTAAGACCATGTGCCTTTCTGATCATACCATTAGCTTCAGTCTTGTCAACATTTATATATTTTGCAGACTTCTGCCTGGCCTCTTCCTATAACCCTACGCTCCACTTTGATCCCAGCCTACTTCAATCTTCTGCATAGTTGATTTGGCCTACAGACTGCTGAACTGAGGCTGGATACTCATAGCTCTTAGGGGGCCACTAGTGTCCTGAAAATGTCATATCTTCCCCTTAGCTTTGTATACTATCTAGAAGTTATGTGGCTTCCTGGGATTCTTATTACAAACTTCAGATCCTTCTAGCGTTTGCTAACAGTTTTCACAGAACATTGTGTCTGATTTAGTGTATTTCTTTTCTGCTTTGTTTAGAGGTCATTTATTGTGAGGCTGCTTCTGTCCTCTTTGTTCTCTCATCATGCTTTGTGGGGAGGAGTAATTATTAAATATACTGCCATTTTTTAAATAATTGAATGCATATGGTATTTATGACCTGCATACCAGTACTCTTATTTTGCTCCATTATGACTTTTATTCTCGGAGGCCTATGGTTTTCCAATGCCACTGTTGTGAATAGCTGTCTGTAGAGTTGCTACCATGGTGCTTAAATCCTTATACACTAGCCATCCTACCTGATACCATATTCCACTGAGTGCTGTGCTTGCTGCCCAGCATTTCAGATTGGATCTGATTTCCTGGGATTAAATTCCAGACGTTATTTTCCAGTTTGTCATCTGCTTGTTTGGGGGAAGTTTCTTTCAGGTTGTAGGTCAGCTGTGTGTTCACCGACATCTTTAGATCTTACTTTATTAGGTCGTCTTGTTGGTATTTTTTTCTCTAATGGCAGAATAATTTGTTTTCCTCTTCAGAATAATTGCAGGGTGGAAACAAATAATTCTAGCTTAAAAATGATTCAAATGACTTCATTGGTTATATTTTAGTAGCTTGGAATATTACAGAAAAGAAGTACATATTTTCTTCTGCTTTGAAAGGGAAATTTAGATCAGGAGACTTTTAGTCTGTAAACATAACTACTTTTTAAAAACATATATGAGAAATATTGGAACAATAAAATCTGATTCATCTAATAGCGTTCCTTGATACTTCTTTTTATTTTTAACTATGACAGATATGTATTAACATGTAGTTATTCTCTTTGAAAAAGTATATTCATTTTCTAAAGTGTACTTAGCTTTTCAAATATGATTCTCACAGTCTCCTGTGTATTGGAAAAAACAATTACTGAAACAGTTTCACTTTGAAGTACAGTACTTGAAATCTTCAGATCAATATCGCCTTTTAAACCTTTAATACAACCTTATGCCAATCAAATTGCAAGTGTAGTTTGCTAAGGTAGAAACTTCTTGATTTCAGTACAATTATAACTGACCAATCTATATTTCAAAATAAAGGCTTTTATAATGAGATTCCACATGGATATTGATTTCAATTTTCTGTGTTAATATAAAAGTGCAAGTGGTCTCAAGCTTAGGTGATCCAAAATATTTTTTTTTAAGGTAGTTGTTTGAAACTTAGAATGTTTTTTCTAAAGAACTAGTGTTATACATGACAGATTTGCAGGCCCACCCACAAATGGCTGCTCAAACCTTAGTGTAGCTGTAAATAGTGTCCTAATGGTGGCTGTAACTTCTTACTTCCCTGAAACCACTCTAAGTCCTAATTTTCTTTGTGTTTCTCTAGTATTTGAGTGTGAGAGGGAAGTTGGTAGAAGCATGTAGGTTGTATATGGTTAGGATAAAAGTGAGAAAAAGGGTTGTTGATCAGTTCAGGTGGGGTTTGGGTATAGAAACTTGATGAATTAGTGAGTTGCTAAATACCAGGTAATGTAAAGAGCAAAGTTTTGGCCTCTGGGGTCTAGCAATAGCAGGAATGGTGCCCCTCTCTTTAGCAGAGGACCTCAGTGTTTCCATAGGGTCTGTGATGGCGCAGTAACGGTGTGACCCTTAGGAGAGGTCTTGGCAATGGTAGCTGTTTGTATATATAGGATTTTTGCAACTGAATGTTTATAAGGATTGAATGCTGGGATTTAGATGCCAACTTTACTTTTTTTAGAGTCTGCTGGACTGAGCCTTTAAAATTTCCCTTTCTTATAGAAATTAATTTATGGACCATCCTTGTATTTGGCCCATTATCCCAAGAAAATCCTTTAAGCAAACATAAAATACATGGTCCAGGATTTAATCTAGTTGTCATATCATCTTAGGTTTTCTTAATCTGTAGCAGCTCTTCAGTGTTTCTTTGTCTTTCATGACATTAACACCATTTTAAAAAAGTAATAGACTTTATTTTTAAGAGCAATTTTAGGTTTACGGTACAATTGAGCAAGATAATAGTATGTCAATGTAAATTTTCTGATTTTGGTAGTTACACATGGTTATGTGAAAAACTGGCTTGTTGTTAAGAAATAAACTGAATCGCTTAGGGAAAAGAGAGCATCATTCTGCAGTTTACTCTCAAAAAGTATATATATAGTTTTTTCTCTCTCTATATATAGAGAGAGTGTGTGTGCATATGTGTGTGTGTGTGTAGACAATAAGGCAAGTGAAGTAAAATGTTAACAATTAGGGAATCTGATTGGAAGTCTTTGTTCTATATATCTTTATATCCAATAATTTTACTTAAAATAATTGTTTAAGGAAATGGTCATAAATATTTCTTTCTTTTTTTTTTCTTGAGATGGAGTCTCGCTCTGTCGCCCAGGCTGGTGTGCAGTGGCGTGATCTCAGCTCACTGCAAGCTCCGTCTCCTGGGTTCATGCCATTCTCTTGCCTCAGCCTCCCTAGTAGCTGGGACTACAGGCATGTGCCACCACGCCCGGCTAATTTTTGTATTTTTAGTATAGTCTTGACTGTAATAGTAAAATGTTATAAAAGACCTAAATGGCTATCAATGAAGAATTGCTTACATAAGTTACAGACTTTTACTTAATGGAATATTATGTATGTATCCATGAAAATGATGTAAAATCATATAGTCCTTGATTTAAGAAGATGTCTGAAATATTTTCTTAAATAAAAATTGTCACAGAAAAAAAGACATTAATTTCGGCCAGTTAAGGTGTCTCATGCCTATAATCCCAGCACTTTGGGAGGTCAACGGGTGGTTTGCCTGAGGCCAGGAGTTCGAGTTCAGCCTGGGCAACATGGCGAAACCCCATCTCTACTAAAAATACAGAAATTAGCTGAGTGTGGTGGCACACGCCCATAATCCCAGCTACTCAGGAGGTTGAGGCACAGAATTGCTTGAACCTGGGAGGCAGAGGTTGCAGTGAGCCAAGATCACGCCACAGCACTCCAGACTCAGTCTCCAAAATAAAAGAAAAAGAAAAAGAAAAAACACATTAATTTAAATGCAAAGAAGAGTGTCAGTATTGCTAGGATGTCAGTTCTTTCCAACTATATGTTCAACCTATCCCAAAAGTAAGTTGCAAAACTATAAAACTTTAGGAGATAACATAGGACAAAATATAGGTGATCCTAGTTTGCTGATGAGCTTCTTTTAGATACAACACCAAAAACACTGTACATGAGAGAAGAAATTGGCAAGTGAGCCCTCATTACATTAAAAATTTCTGCTTTGTGAAAGACACTGTTAAGAGAATGAGAAGACAAGCCACAGGCTGGGAGAAAACTTTGTAAATATATATCCGTCTGATAAAATACTGGTATCTAAAATATACAAATAATTCTTAAAATCCAACAATCAGAAAACAACCCAAGTAAAAAGTAAGGAAAAGATTTGAACAGATACTTACTAAAGAAGATGTGCAGATGGCAAATAAGCACATGAAAAGATGCTCAATGTTATATATCATTAGAGAATTGCAAGTTAAAATAACAATTAGCTGTCAACACACACTTATCATAATGGCTAAACCCAAAACTCTGATAACACTGAATGCTGACAGGGACATGGAACAACAGTAACTCTCATTCATTGCTGGTGGGAACGCAAAATGGTACAGCCGCTTTGGAAGGTTGGTAGGTTCTTACAAAGCTAAAATGTAGTCTTACTATATGATCCAGCACACATGCTTCTAGTATTTACCCTGAGTTGAAGACTGTCCACACAAAAACTTTTACGTGAATATTTTTAGTTACTTTATCATAATTGGACCAAAGTAGAAGCAACCAAGATGTCCCTCAATGGAAAAATGCATAGACAAACTATGGTACACAGTTATAATGGAATACAGATATAATGTGGAGATACTGCAGTTTTGGTTTCAGACCACCACAATGAAGTGAGTATAGCAATAAAGTGAGTCACAGAAATTGTTTGCTTTCCTAATGCATATAACATTATGTTTATACTACACTTTATTAAGTATTCGATAGCATTATGTCTAAAAAAAGTACATACCTTAATTTAAAAAAACAATTGCTAAATATTGCTAATGATCATCTGAGTCTTCAGTAAGTTATAATCTTCTCGCTGATAGAGAGTTTTGGCTCATTGTTGATCAGGGTGATGGTTGCTGAAGGTTAGGGTGGCTGTGGCAATTTCTTAAAGTAAGACAACAAGGAAGTTTGCTGTGGTCAACTTACCCTTTCAATTTCTCTGTAGCATGGGATGCTGTTTGATAGCATTGTACACACAGTAGAATTTCTTTCAAAATTGATTTCAGTCCTCTCAAACAGTGCTGCTACTTTATCGAGTAAGTTTATGGGATATTCTAATCCTTTGTTGTCATTTCAACAGTGTTCATAGCATCTTCAGAAGGAGTAGGTTCCATCTCAAGAAACCACTTTCTTTGCTCATCCTTAAGAAGTAACTCCTCATCTGTTCAAGTTTTGTCATGAGACTGTAGCAATTCAGTTATGTCTTTAGGGTTCACTTCTAATTCTAGTTCTCTTGCTATTTCTACAACATCTGCAGTGATTTCCTTCATTGAAGTCTTGAAGCCCTCAAATTCATCCACTAGGCTTGGAACCAACTTCTTCCAAACTCCCATTCATGTATATATATATATATTTTTAAGAGACAGGTTTTCACTGTGTTGCTCAGGCTAGACTCAAACTTCTGAGTCAAGCCGTTTTCCTGCCTCAGCCTCTTGAGTAGCTGAGACTACACACATGTGCCAGTGGGCCCAGCCTATGTTATAATTTGACCTCCTTTCACAAATCATGAATGTTCTTAATGGCATCTAGAACGGTGAATCCTGTTTAAAGGTTTGGAATTACTATCTGTGGCAGTTATAGCCCTATTACATGTATTTCTTACAAGAAGACTTGAAAGTTGAAATTACTCCTTGATCCATGGACTACTGAAGGGATGTTGTGTTAGCAGGTATGAAAAAAAAACATTAATCTTGTAGATCTCCATCAGAGCTTTTGGGTGGCCAGGTGCATTGTCAATGAGGAGTAATATTTTGAAAGGAATCTTTTTTTTTTGAGCAGTAAGTCTCAATAGTAATCTTAAAATATTCAGTAAATCATGTTGTAAACAAATGTGCTGTCATCCAAGCTTTGCTGTTCCATTTATAGAGCACAGGCAGAGTGGATTTAGCATCATTCTTAATGGCCCTAGGATATTTAGAATGTTAAATAAGCATTGGCCTCAAACTAAAGTTACAAGCTTCTTTAGCTCTTAACAAGAGAGTTAGCCTGTCCTTTAACTCTTTGAAGCTAAGTATTGACTTCTCCCCTCTAGCTGTGAAAGTCCCATATAGCATCATCTTCCAAAATAAGGCTGTTTTGCCTACACAGAAAATCTCTTGTTTAGTGTAGCCACCTTCATCAGTTGTCTTAGCTAGATCTGCATAACTTGCTGAAGCTTCTACATCAGCACTTGCTACTTCATCTTGCACTTTTATGTCATGGAGACGGCTTCTTTCCTTAAACCTCAGGAACCTACCTCCGCTAGCTTCCAACTTTTCTTCTGCAGCTTCCTTACCTCTGTCAGCCTTCATAGAATTAAAGAGACTGAGGGCTTTGTTCTGGATTAGGCTTTAGTTTAAAGGAATATTATGGTTGGTTTGATGTTCTATCCAGATTGCTCAAATTTTCTCCACATCAGCAATAGGGCTATTTCACTTTCTTATCAAATGTGTGTTCATTAGAGTGGAACTTTCAGTTTCCTTCAATAAATTTTCCTTTGCATTTACAATTCAGTCAACTGTTTGGCACAGGAGGCCTAGCTTTCAGGTGGCCTTGGCTTTTGACATATCTTCCTCACTAAGCTTCATCATTTCTAGCTTTAGATTGAAAGTGAGACTCTTTCAGCTGAACACTTTGAAGCAATTATAGGTTTATTAATTGGCCTAATTCCAATATTGTTGTGTCTCAGGGAGGGAATAGGGAGGCTGGAGGAGAGGGAGAGATAAGGATAATAGCTGGTCAGTGGAGCAGTCAGAAAACACACATTTATAGATTAAGTTCATTTGTCTTATATGGGTAAGTTTATGGTGCCCCAAGACAATTACAGTTAAATATCAAAGGTCACTGATCACAGATCACCATAAGAGATAAAATAATAATGGAAATGTCTGAAATGTAAGAATCACCAAAACCTGACACAGAGGCACTAAGTGAGCACATCCGCTTGGGAAAATGGTGCCGATAGATGTGCGTGAGGCAGCGTTGCCACAAACCTTCAATTTGTAAAACATTCAATATCTGTGAAGCACAATAAGTAAAGCACATTAAAATGAGGTATGCCTGTCTTATTCAGTGATACAAAGATATGAGCTGGCTGGGCGTGGTGGCTCATGCCTGTAATCCCAGCACTTTGGGAGGCTGAGGCGGGCAGATCACAAAGTCAGGAGGTTGAGACCATCCTGGCTAACATGGTGAAACCCCGTCTCTACTAAAAATACACACACACCCACAGATACACACACACAAAATACAAAAAATACGGGCGGGGCGTGGTGGCAGGCGCCTGTAGTCCCAGTTACTCGGGAGGCTGAGGCAGGAGAATGGCGCAAACCCGGGAGGCGGAGCTTGCAGTGAGCCGAGATTGCGCCACTGCACTCCAGCCTGGGAGACAAAGCAAGACTCCATCTCAAAAAACAAAAAAACAAAAAAAAAAAAAGAAAAAAAGAAAAAAAGAAAAGAAGTGAGCTACCAAGTCATGAAAAGACATGGAGGTACCTTAAATGCCTATTACTAAGTGAAAGATAGCCAGTCTTAAAAGCCTTTATATACTGCCTGATGCCAAGTATATGACTTTATGGAAAAGGCAAAACTATGGAGACAATGAAAAGATTAGTGGTTGATAGGAGTTGAGTAGGAGGAGTGAATAGGTTGAGCATATGGCAGTTTTAGGGCCGTGAAATTATTCTGTATGAAACTCTAAAGGTAAATATATGATCTTATGGATTTGCAAAACCCACAGAGCTGTACAAGAATGAACCCTCATGTAATCTCTGGACTTTAATAAATAATAATGTGTCAATATTGATAAATCAGTTGTAACAAATGTACCATGGCAATGCAAGATGTTAACAATAGGGCCAGCTTTGGACAGGGGAGAGGGGATATATGAGGACTCTGTACTTTATGACCAATTTTTGTCAAAACTTAAAACTCCACTACTAAAAATAAAAGCAATAATAAAACTCACTAAAAATGCATCAATTAAAAAAAAGTTAAAAAACCATGTATTCTATTGATTGTTCATATGTCCTTTTCCATAATTCTTCAGTGACTTAATATTTGAATTTAAACAATTTAAAAATGATATTCATATAATTCCAAGGTTTTCCACACATTTTTTTATGCACTCTTAATTGTTCTTGGGTATACATTAGTTATTCTTAGTTCATCTGTTATTTTACTATAAGTTCATATTTCCTGAAGGTATATGGTTATACTTTGAAACAAAATTAGAAAATGATCTTACATTAAACATTATCCTATTTAAACTATTTTAGTTGTTTTAGATTATTTAAGTTCTCAGCATGCTTTTTCTGTCTTCTGTGCTATATATGCTCTATTATTATATCCTTTGTTTCTTTGCAGGTGAAATGGTTTCTGTTGTTCTAGTTCTTTCTGTCTTTTGCCAATAGCCCACCTCATATCTCTGTACATGCACACCCATCACAAACAGACAGACACACACATGCATACAGACTTTTGAACCTTAGAGTTAAGCTGCATTCTTGTCAAAAAGATCTAGCACTCCAAGAGTGGATGCCTCTCCCTTTCTTTGGGAGATCAGCATTACTCATCACCTCAGATATTCTTGCTTCACTATTTGCTCATCGTTTTGGATATACAGAGTGCTTAAATACTTGCTATTTTAGTGCATCATTAATGAACTGGTTATTATGTTTTCAAAGTCAAATATGGGTCAAAGTAATTGTTTTTTTTAACCAAGTTTTACTCTTCAGGTTCATTTTTAATGTGAAAAAAAGAGGCTCACACTGTTTCTTTTTATAGGTGGTAATTGGAACTTGGTAAAAGAGTAGTCTAAATAGAGGAGTCATACTGCTCCAGGCAGATTAAAAAAGGTATCTAGTTATATAATCCTACATAAAGCCACATCTCCAGACTAATATTTTCAAATGTGAAGGGGATAAAATTTATATTATGAACAGCTGTAGATTTAACTTAGTAAAGCCTAAATTATAGCAGAAAATATTTCAATTACAGTTCTTAAAATATGAAAGAGATGTTGATTGTACATTGAAATATTTTGCATAATGACATCTATTTTTCACACACACGTATACATACACACATATTCCCATTTTGTAGATTATAAAACAGAGGCACACAGTGGTTAAGAGGCTTGTATAAGCTTACACAGCTAGTAGGGAGACCATGATTCAAACATCAGGCAGTAGAACTCCTGAGTACCCTCTCTGAACTGCTAAGCTATGTTACCTCCAATCTTAACTAACATGACTCATTTTTTGCCCTTAAAATGCCTTGAAAGACATTATGAAGAAACACCTCATCCAGCTGTAGAGGAACATCCAACTACATTTATTTTTAGAAATGATAAGGGAGTTGTTTTGCTCTATACATAGACTTCTACAACTAGAGCAGTTGCATAACGTGGTCTGTGTAGATTACACTTTTTTCACGATTCATTTAACTACTTGAATTTGATATCATTTCCTTTCAAGCTGAATCATATCTGATGCAGATTTACTGGGACATTCACACTCCATTTTGGTTTTAAAAGTTGCAGACCTCATTTACAAGAGCGTGAACAACATAGCTATTTGAAATTATCCCATCTTTTATAAGGTTTCACTTTTCTTCTGGAAAAGAAAATAATACATGGAAAAACATACTTATAGTATTACTCTTTTTTATTATAACTGACATACTGCTCATGGACTAGTTGCCAGTTAACCTACTGGTGTGTAAAGGTCCTAAACTGAGAGGCTTGACTGACGAAAAATAACCAACTTGGTATGACCAAGTTTCCTAAGAACCCCTCCATACACATTTGGAAATATTCATATTATATATTTTTTATATTTCTAAATGGGAAGTTCATGTGTATTTTTGAAATGAAATCCACACTGCTTTGATTTGCTTGTGTTTACATCCCATAATTTCGATGTCAAGGTGTAAAATTGTACTAGTCATTCCTTGTAGTGGTAAAAAATGAAACAGTAGTTTGATTTCATATTTATGATTGATTAAGTGAGAAATCAACCATACATTAGAACCCTTCCAGTTTATATAATTCTTGAAGCTTTATGAGCTTTAGAATCAAAACACTTGAATGGTCTTCGCTTAAGACATTATAGTAGTGTTGCTTTGAAGACAAAGCAAATGAGAACACTTTTATACTCTTTGCTTGATACCTTGTAGTAGTCTTGCTTACTCTAAAACATAAAGCAAAAAAAATTCTACATCTGCCACCTTGCATTTAATATTTAGAAAATACTAAAATAAAAGAATCAAATTAACAAACATTTATTTACTCAACATAATTAACATTTTTGGTTTTTTTGCATAATATATTTTATTAAAAATTTGATGTCAAACATAAGATTGAAGTCCACTCTGTTACTTCTTTAGTTCCAACAACTGCCCTCTCTTTCCAGAGGCTACTGCATTTATGAATTAGGTGTATATTCATTTAGTTCGTACTTTTGTCCATTGCCTCTACTAGTTTAATGCTTTAAATTCAGTCTGCCTTCTTGTATCAACCATCATGTTTAGTATTTTAAATACATCATATTTTAAACTATTTCCAATCAAAATGTCAGTTATTTTAAAAAATCAGCATTTATTGTAAATTTCTATAATAAATATTTTTCTTGGATCTAATTCTTTCTTTATTGCCAAAATTCGTTTTTAGTGAGAGTGTAATAAACTCTTAATTTTTGTAATTCTGAAAATTTCTTTATTTTATCCTTACTCTTTAATAATTTAGATTCAAGTATAGAATCCTGGGTATAGAATTCGGCTGGATGGTTAGTTTTCTTCAATAATTAGAAGATAATATTTCATAATCTAGTAGCATCTGTTGTTGCTGATGAGAAGTGTTAGTCTAATTGTTACCTCCCCTATAACAAGCTCTCATATCTCTCTGATAGCTTTAAATATTTTCTTTTTGTCTTTGTTGTTATAGAATTTCATTACAATTATGAATACCTGTGGATTTATGTGCATGTAATGTGTATGTATATAGATACAATCTCCTATTTCTTCAATCTGATGATTCTTTTTTGTTGTTGTTAGAGAATATCAGCCACATTCTTTGTATATATTATCTCTGCACATTCTCTTTTTTTCTCACCTAGTGGACTTCTATGAGACAAATGGTTCATCTTTTCATTCTTGTACCTCAAATCAATTTCTCTTTCATAGTTTTTATCTTTTTTCTTTCCTTATTGTGTATCTGCCTCATAGATCTCTTTAGCTAAGTCTAATTTGTAGTTCTATTAATTCTTTTATTGAGTTTCTTCCTAGTTTTTTAAAGTTCTTTCTGGAATTCACCTTTTTACGTTGTCTTTTCCTTGATTTATATACCCTTACGAAAATGTTTTAAATATGCTTATGTTAATACTCATATTGTTTTGGTTTTATTTCTTAGGATATAATTTCTTCTGTTCATTAGCAAGTAACTTTTTCTGTTGGTATGGCTTCTAATTTTTTCTTACTATGCTTGCCATCAATAAAGATGGTTTTCCATGGGAATTCTGTATGTTGGGAGTTGTAGATGTATTTTGTAAGATATTTTTAGAGTTTATCTGACTCCAGGGATATTTCTGATTCTAGACCAGTTTTTTAGTTGAATTTTCATTTGTAATTCCTATGCCATATGTGTATGAAACTTTAGACCTTATACTTAATTGTATACCAGAGACTGGGATTCTAATTTCCTGCGGGTAACTCTTTTCCACTCATGACCCTGGCCAGCTTTCCTGCTGATTTCCTTCAACAGGGCAGTGAATTTTCTTTTTATTATTATTATTATAATTATACTTTAAGTTCTAGGGTACATGTGCACAGCGTGCAGGTTTGTTACATATGTAGACATGTGCCATGTTGGTGGGCTGCACCTGTTAACTCGTCATTTACATTAGGTATGTCTCCTAATGCTATCCCTTCCCGCCCCCATCCCACAACAGGCCCTGGTGTGTGATGTTCCCCATCCTGTGTCCAAGTGTTCTCATTGTTCAATTCCCACCTATGAGTGAGAACATGTGGTGTTTGGTTTTCTGTCCTTGCGATAGTTTGCTCAGAATAATGGTTTCCAGCTTCATCCATGTCCTTACAAAGGACACGAACTCATCCTTTTTTATGGCTACATAGTATTCCATGGTGTATATGTGCCATATTTTCTTAATCCAGTCTGTCACTGATGGACATTTGGGTTAGTTCCAAGTCTTTGCTATTGTGAATAGTGCCGCGATAAACATACGTGTGCGTGTGTCTTTATAGCAGCATGATTTATAATCTTTTGGTTATAAACCCAGTAATGGGATGGCTGGGTCAAATGGTATTTCTAGTTCTAGATCCTTGAGGAATCGCCACACTGTTTTCCACAATGGTTGAACTCGTTTACAGTCCCACCACCAGTGTAAAAATGTTCCTATTTCTCCACATCCTCTCCAGCACCTGTTGTTTCCTGACTTTTTAATGATGGCCATTCTAACTAGTGTGAGATGGTATGTCATTATGGTTTTGATTTGCGTTTCTCTGATGGCCAGTGATGATGAGCCTTTTTTTATGCTTCTGTTGGCTGCATAAATGTCTTCTTTTGAGAAGTGTCTGTTCATAGCCTTTGCCCACTTTTGATGGGGTGTTTGATTTTTTCTTGTAAATTTGCTTATGTGCTTTGTAGATTCTGGGTATTAGCCCTTTGTCAGGTAGATTGCAAAAATTTTCTCCCATTCTGTAGGTGGTCTGTTCACTCTGATGGTAGTTTCTTTTGCTGTGCAGAAGCTCTTTAGTTTAATTAGATCCCATTTGTCAATTTTGGCTTTTGTTGCCATTGCTTTTGGTGTTTTAGACATGAAGTCCTTGCCCATGCCTGTGTCCTGAATGGTATTGCGTAGGTTTTCTTCTAGGGTTTTGATGGTT
Source organism: Mandrillus leucophaeus (assembly GCF_000951045.1). Taxonomy (NCBI): domain Eukaryota; kingdom Metazoa; phylum Chordata; class Mammalia; order Primates; family Cercopithecidae; genus Mandrillus; species Mandrillus leucophaeus. The sequence continues at coordinate 1,207,032 of NW_012105098.1, read as the reverse complement.
TTAGGTCTAACATTTAAATCTTTAATCCATCTTGAATTAATTTTTGTATAAGGGATAAGGAAGGGATGCAGTTTCAGTTTTCTACATATGGATAGCCAGTTTTCCCAGCACCATTTATTAAATAGGGAATCCTTTCTCCATTTTTTGTTTCTGTCAGGTTTGTCAAAGACCAGGTGGTTGTAGATGTATGGTATTATTTCTGAAGTTTTGTTCCATTGGCGTATATCTGTTTTGGTACCAGTAACATGCTGTTTTGGTTACTGTAGCCTTGTAGTATAGTTTGAAGTCAGGTAGCATGATGCCTCCAGGTTTGTTCTTTTGGCTTAGGATTGTCTTGGCAATGCAGGCTCTTTTTTGGTTTCATGTACTTACCCGCAGCCACCCCCAACGCTTTGCTGGGACACATGTGTGGGTAGACCTCACCTCCCCTTCTCCACCGGCATGTGGGTGCGCATGCACCCCACAACGCCATTGCTGCTGGTAGGAGCATGCCTACCTCTCCTGCTGCCATGCTGCTGCACTGCCATTTCCAGTGCAAACATGCCCAGACACTGGCAGCCCTGTTCCCTGACCAACACCACCACTGCCACTGGCAAGAATCAGCACACAGAGGTAGGCAGTCCCATGCTCGCCAGTGCTCTGTCCCTGTGCTGACACCACTGTACATGGACCCCAGTTGCCCAGCTCCCCCTCTCCCACCTCATTCACCCACCTCCATTGCTGCCACTGCTGACATGGAGCTGGCAGCCCCAGGTGTGCCAGAATCCCACCCCAGCCAACCAGTATCCACCCCACTGCACTGCCACTGCTGCTGGCATGAGTGACCGGGCACAGGTCCCATTGCCACTGCCTAACAAAGCACTTTGGCTGGCATCACCCTTCTGAATGTTGTGGCCAGCAATCTAGGAACATCTTGGCTTTTCCAGTGCAGCAGATTCCGAACCTTGAAGCAGAGGGGAAAACAAAGCCAGGGAATCGATAACAACCCCATTGAATTAGAGCAGGCAGCCCAGGAGTGCTGAGCTACCCTTGATTCCTCCCTCCAACAAAAATTTTACCAGAAACAAAGCCAGTAAACAGAACCCACCTTATGCCACAATCAAACCCCCAAGGACATTGAAGAAGATAAAAGCAAAACAAACAACAACAGCAACCCCAACACAGAAACAAAAACAACAAAACAAAACTCATTCAAAGAGACAAAAACTTCAAAGATTGAAGGAACAGAAGCATCAGCCCACATAGATGAGAAAGAACCAGCACAAGAATTCTGACAACTCAAAAAGCCAGAGTGTCTTCTTACCTGCATATGACTGCACTAGTTTCCTGGCAATGGTTTTCAGGTAGGCTGAAATGCCTGAAATGACAGACATAGAATTCAGAATATGGATAGGAATAAAGATTATCAACATTCAATAGAAAGCTGAATTCCAATCCAAGGATTCTAAGAAACACAATAAAACAATATAGGATGTGAAAGACAAAATGGCCATTTTAAGAAGAGAAACAAAATGAGCTGATAGAGCTGAACAACTCAATTCAAGAATTTCAGAATACTATTGCAAGTATTAACAGCAAAATCAATAAAGCCAAGGAAAGAATCTCAGAGCTTGAAAACCTGTTCTCTGCAATAACTCAGACAAAAATAAAAAAGAATGAACAATACCTCTGAGAAATATGGGATTATGTAAAATGACTAAATATATGGCTCATTTGTGTCCCTGAAAGAGAAGGAGATAAAGCAAGCCAGTTGGAAAACATATTTGAGGATATGGTACATGAAAATTTCTTCAACCTCCTTAGAGAGGCCAACATTCAAATTCAGGAAATGCAGAGAACCCTGGTGAAATACTACACAAGATGACCATCCCCAAGACACATAGTCACCTGATTCACCAAAGTCAAAATAAAAGAAAAAATGTTAAAGTCAACTAGAGAGAAGGGGCCGGTCACCTATAAAGGGAACCCCATCAGGCTAACAGCAGACCTTTCAGCAGAAAACCTTCAAGCCAGAAGAGATTGGGGGCCTATACTCATAAAAAATAAATAAAAGAATTTTATATCCAGCTAAACTAAGCTTTATAAGTGAAGGAGAAATAAGATCATTTTTAGACAAGCAAATGCTAAGAGAATTTATTACTATCAGATCTGCCTTATCAGAGGTCCTGAAGGGAGCACTAAATATGTAAAGGAAAGACCATTACCAGCCACTACAAAAACACACTAAAGTACATAGGCCAATGACACCATAAAGCAACCACATAAACAGGGTGCATAACAACCAGCTAGCAACATGATGACGGAATCAAATTCATACATATGAATACAAATTGTGAATGTAAATGGGCTAAATGGCCCAATTAAAAGGCACAGACTGGCAAGTTGGATAAAGAAGCAAGACCCAATGGTATGCTATCTTTAAGAGACTCATCTCACATGCAGTGACACAGTAGGGTCAAAGTTAAGGGATGGAGAAAAATTTAGCAAGCAAATTGAATACAGAAAAAAGCAAAAGTTGCTATTCGAATTTCAGACCAAGCAGACTTGAAAGCAACAACAAATTTTAAAGACAAAGAAGGGCATTACATAATGGTAAAGGGCTCGATTCAGTAAGAAGATACAACTATCCTAAATATATATGCACCAACACAGAATACCCAGATTCATAAAGCAGGTTCTTAGAGATCTACAAAGGGACTTAGATAACCATGCAATAATAGTGGGAAATTGAAACAATCCCCCCTGCTGCCAACTGACAGTATTAGACAGATCATCAAAGCAGAAAACAGAGATATTCAGGAACTGGACTTCACGCTTGACCAAAAGGACCTGATGGATACAGAATACTGCACCCAAAATCAACAGAATATACATTTTTCTTATCTGCACATGACACACACTCTAAAATCAACTACACAATTGGACGTAAAACAATCCTCAGCAAATTAAAGAAAAAACAAAATCATACTAACCATACTCTTTGACTACAGTGTAATAAAAATAGAAATCAATACTGAGAAAATCGCTCAATACCATATAATTACACGGAAATTTAACAACCTGCTCATGAATAACTTTGGGGTAAATAGTGAAATTAAGGCAGAAATCAAGAAATTATTTGAACCTACTGAGAATAAAGATTCAACATGCCAGAGTCTCTGGGACATAGCTAAGGCAGTGTTAAGAGGGGTTTATAGCACTAAATGCCCACATCAACAAGTTAGAAAGATCTCAAATTAACAACTTAACATCATAGCTAGAGGAACTAGAGAAGCAAGGAAAAGCCAACCGCAAGGCTAGCAGAAGACAAGAAATAACCACAATTAAAGCTGAACTGAAGGAAATTGAGATGCTAAAAAGAAAAAAAAAAAAAGCAAAACTAATCCAGAAGTTAGTTTTTTTAAAAAAATCATTAGACCACTAGCTAGACTAATAAAGAAAAAAGAGAAGATTCAAATAAACACAATCAGAAATGACAAAGGTGACTTTACCACTGATCCCACAGAGACTATTGTGAATACCTCTATGCACACAAACTAGAAAACCTAGAAGAAATGGATAAATTCCTAGACATATACAACCTCCCAAGGCTGAATCAGGAAGACAGTGAGTCACCGAAAAGACTGATAATAAGATCTGAAATTGAATGAGTAATAAAAAGCCTGCTAACCAATAAAAAGTCCAGGACCACATGAATTCACAGCTGAACGTGCAAAATACCAGATGTATAAAGAAGATCTGTTATTATTCCTACTGAAACTATCCCCCCAAAAATGAGTGTGACCCCTGCCTAATTCATTCTGTGTGGCCAGCATCATCCTGATAGCAAAACCTGGCAAAGACACAACAAAAAAAACTTCAGGCCGGCTGGGCGCGGTGGCTCAAGCCTGTAATCCCAGCGCTCTGGGAGGCCGAGACGGGCGGATCACGAGGTCAGGAGATCAAGACCATCCTGGCTAATATGGTGAAACCCCGTCTCTACTAAAAAAATACAAAAAACTAGCCGGGCGAGGTGGCGGGCGCCTGTAGTCCCAGCTACTCGGGAGGCTGAGGCAGGAGAATGGCATAAACCCAGGAGGCGGAGCTTGCAGTGAGCTGAGATCCGGCCACTGCACTCCAACCCGGGCGACAGAGCGAGACTCCGTCTCAAAAAACAAAAACAAACAAACAAAAAAAAACCAAAAAAAAAAACTTCAGGCCAATATCTTTGATGAACATGGAGGCAAAATTCCTCAGCAGAATACCAGCAAACTGAATCCAGCAGCACATCAAAAATGTAATCCACCATGATCAAATAGGCTTTATCCCTGGGATGTAAGATTGGTTCAATGTATGTGAAACATTCCATGCTCAGGGACAGGAAGAATCAATATGGTTAAAAAGACTGTACTCCAGAAAGCAATTTATAGAGTCAATGCTATTTCTATCAAACTGCTAGTGACATTCTTCACAGAATTAGAAAATGCTATTTTAAAATTCACGTGGAACCAAAAAACAACCTGAGTAGCCAAGGTAATCCAAAGCAAAAAGATAAAAGCCAGAGGTATCAGCACCTGACTTCAAACTATACTGCAAGGCTACAGTAATCAAAACAGCATAATTCCTGTATAAACACAGACACATAGACCAATGGAACAGAACAGAAAGCCCTGAAATAATGCTGCATATTTACAGTCATCTGATCTTCAACACTGTCGACAAAAACAAGCAAAGGGGAAAGGAGTCCCTATTCAATAAATGGTGCTGGAATAACTGGTTAGCCATATGCAGAAGATTGAAACTTGACCCCTTCCTTATACCATATACAGAAATCAGTGCAAGATGGATTATAGACTTAAATGTGAAACCTAAAACTTTAAAAGTCATGGAAGATAACCTAGGAAATACCATTCTGGACATAGGGCCTGGCAAAGATTTCATGACAAACATGCCAAAAGCAATTGCAACAAAAACAAAAATTGAGAAATGGGACCTAAGTAAACTAAAGAGCTTTTGCTCAACAAAGGACACTATCGACAGAGTAAACAGACAACCTACAGAATGGGAGAAAATATTTGCAAATTATGCATATGACAACAGTCTAATATCTAGAATATATAAGGAACCTAAACAAATTTATAAGCATAAAACAACCCCATTAAAACATGGACAAAGGACATGAACAGATACTTTTCAAACAGAGACATACATTTGACCAAGAAGCATGTGAAAAGATGCTTGACGTCACTAATCATTAGAGAAATGCAAATCAAAACCGCAATAAGATACCATCTCTTAGCAGTCAGAATGGCCTTTTTTAAAAACTCAAAAAATAAATGCTTGTGAGGTTGCAGAGAAAAGGGAACACTTTTACACTGCTTGTGGGGATGCAAATTCGTTCAGCCATTGTGGAAAGCAGTTTAGAGATTTTTCAAAGAACTTAAAACAGAATTACCATTTGCCCCAGCAATCCTATTATTGGGCACGTACCCAAAGGAATTTAAGTCATTCTACCACAAATACACATGCACATATATATTCACTGCAGTACTATTCACAATAGTAAAGATGTGGAATCAACCGAAGTGCCCATCAATAACAGACTGGATAAAGAAAATGTAATGTACACCATGGACTACTACATATCCATAAAAAAGAAGAAGATCATGCCCTTTGCAGCAACATGGATGGAGCTGAAGGGCATCATCTTAAGTGAACTAACACAGGAACAGAAAACCAAATACCACATGTTCTCACTTATAAGTAGGAGCTACACATGGAGTACATAGGGACATAAAGAAGGGAACAACAAGGTTGGGCGCTGTGGCTCACACCTGTAATCCCAGCACTTTGGGAGGCTGAGGCGGGTGGATCACCTGAGGTCAGAAGTTCAAGACTAGCCTGACCAACATGATGAAACTCCGTCTCTACTAAAAATACAAAAAATTAGCCACGTGTCGTGGTGGAAGCCTTTAATCCCAGCTTTTGGGAGGCAGAGGGAGGCCTCAGCTTGAACCTGGGAGGTGGAGATTGCAGTGAGCCGAGATCTTGCCATTGCACTCCAGCCTGGGCAATAAGAGTGAAGCTTCATCTCAAAAAAAAAAAAAAAAAAAAAGGAACAACAGATACTGGGGCCAACTTACTGGAGGGTGAAGGGATGAAGGATAGGAGGATGGTGAGGATCAAAAAACTACCTATGAAGTATTATGCTTATTACTTGGGCAATGAAATGTATATATTTGATATACACATTATATCTTTATTATATTATT
>NW_012105098.1:1158502-1200514 GCF_000951045.1 Mandrillus leucophaeus | reverse complement strand
ATATAAATATATATCAAATGATATCATATATCAAATATATATCAAATGTATAAGTATATATAGTTGAGGTGAGGTTCATATAACAAAATTCACTATTATAAAGTGTGCAATTCAGTGGCATTTAGTACATTCACATTGTTGTGCATTGTTGTGCAATCATCAGCTTTATCTAGTATCAAAACATTTTTATCATCCCAAACATGACTCTGTATTAATTATGCTGTCACTCCCCACTATCCCCTCCCTTCCATCCCCATGGCAACTACTAATTTGCTTTCTGTCTCTATGGAATTACCTATTTTATATATTTCATATAAATGGAATAATACAATATTCATCTTTCTTTTCTTAGGCTTCATTGAGTTAGCATAATATTTTTGACGTTTATCCACATAGTAGCCTATATCAGGATTTCATTCCTTTTTATGGCTAATACTCTATTGTTTGGAAAAATACCACATTGTGTTTATCCATTCATCCAATGATAGGCATTTGCATTGTTTCCACCTTTTGGCTGTTGTGAATATTGCTATTGTGCACATTTGTGTGCAAGTATTTGTTTGAACACTCATTTTCAATTTTTTTTTGATATGTACCTAGGAGCTGAATTGCTGATTTATATAGTAATTCTATGTTTAACCTTAGAATTACTAAGGGACCAACAAGTTGTTTTCTACAACAACTGTACCATGTCACATTCCTACCAGCAATATACAAGGGTTCCAGTTTTTCCACATCCTCACCAGCTCTTGTTTTTCTGTTTACTTATTTGCTTGTTTTTAAAATTATAGCTATCCCAGTGGGTGTGAAATAGTATCTCATTGTGGTTTTAACTTATATTTCCCAAGTGAATAATGATGTTGGGCATCTTTTCATTTGCTTGTTGGCCAAATGGAAGTATATTGTTTTTCAGGTATATCTATTTAATCTTAATTGGGTCGTTTGTCTTTTTATCGTGGGTTTCTTTTTCCTTTTTTTTTTCTTTTTTTTTAAACGGAGTTTTGCTCTTTCGCCCAGGCTGGAGTGCTGTGGTGTCATCTCGGCTCACTGCAACCTCCACCTCCTGGGGTTCACTCAGTTCTCCTGCCTCAGCCTCCCAAGTAGCTGGGACTACAGGCGTGTTCCACCACACCTGGCAAATTTTTTGTATTTTTTAGTAGAGGCAGGGTTTCACTGTGTTAGCTAGGATAGTTTCGATCTCCTGACCTCAGGTGATCCGCCCACCTCGGCCTCCCAAAGTGTTGGGATTACAGGTGTGAGCCACTGTGCTTGGCCTTATTGTAAGCTTCTAAGAGTTCCTTACATTTTCAGGCTCCTAGACCCTTATCAGATATATGATTTGCAAATATTTTGTCAAATTCTGTGCATTTTCTTTTCATTTTCTTGATAGTGTCTTTTGATATGCAAAAAAATTAATTTTTATGAAGTTCAATTTATCTGTTGTTTTTGTTGCTCATGCGTTTGGAATCAAGTCTAAAACTTTATGCCAAAACCAAAATCATTAAGATTTTCCCTATGTCTTCTAAGAGTTTTACAGCTTTTTATTTATATTTTTGATCCACTTTGAATTTTATATATGTTTATGAGGGAGGGGCTCAATTTTATACTTTTGCATTAGATATTTAGTTGTCCTGTCACCATATATTGAACAAATTGTTGTTTCCCTATTAAATGATTTTTACGTCCTTTTCACAGATCAATAGACCGTAGATGTTTGGGTTAGTTCTGAACTCTATTGGTCCATATATCTATCTGGTATATATTGGCTTTTTCATTTGTATTTCTTGTGTTGGGAATGAGGTTGCTCATATTTCATGTTTTCTTGCTGTTTGTGTTTCTTTTGCCAATACCTTCTTGTACATAGCCTTTTTAATTTTTTGATTAGACTATATAATTTTTTCTTGATTTTTTGTGTACAATGTCAATTTTAGAAATTTGTCTTACTTCCAATGAAAATATTTCCCTAGTTTATGCCTATTTGGTTTTGACTTTTTATGGTACTTTTAATGCAGTATAATTATTTTTTTTTGATCACTATACTTATTACTCATTTCACTGGTGACTTCTGGGTTTTTGGTATTACCTTTCCTACTTAAAGAGTATTAATATATATATACCCTATGTATTCCTCTAGAAACCTTATAGTTTCATTTTTTTCCTTTTAAAAGTACCCTTTTTGTTATAAAAGTAACACATGCATTTATAATAAATTTTTAAAAATCAAATATTTATATATGAAAATTTAATTATTTTTCCTTTCTTCTTATCATCCCCTTAGCTCCCATTTTCCCTGAGGTAGCTAGGTTTAATTCTCTGTTGAGTACTTTTTCACAGTTTGCATTATGCTAATGCAGTCATAAGGCTTTTGACTTTTGTGTTAATGTATGTACGTGTGTGTTTTAGAGAATTGAGAGGTGTTTTGAACCAGAAACCTGATACATATATTCAGGTTGATGGGGTTTCGCCATATTGGTCAGGCTGGTCTTGAACTCCTGACTTCTTGATCCACCCACCTTGGCCTCCCAAAGTGCTGGGATTATAGGCGTGAGCCCCCATACCCAGCCGTCATGTATTTAAAGAGAAAGCACAACTGTAAAAATAAAATGAATACCATCCAACTTTATTACAGAAAAAAAATAAACAACAATTGAAAGATAGTTGAGTTACCTTCCTCATGATTTTCCAAACTTTCCCTAATTTTTTTCCTTTTAGTTTTATACTGTAGTTTTAAAAATTTGGCTACAATTAAAAGCAAAATAAAATAATTCCAAAGGAAGCCAGCAAATTGGCATCAGGTACTTAAGAAAAAAATGGGTGCTTCTGACATGATGACTTTCTGTTTACTGTTTCATGTTATATCATTTATTCTTAGACATTTTTACTTCCAAAATATCCTGGACCTTAGAAACATTCTTTTGTGTGTGTAAAGCGTTCTGACATATTTTGTTGCTAACATTTTAAAAAAATCTGCTATATTGTTTATTCAAGTTGAATTCCAGTTTTAGTATGTAGGTATTAATTAGTTAAGGTGTGACTTTTAATTTTCTTTGGAGAAGTCTTACAGTCTATCCCACTCTCTTGTTCAGTTTTTTCTTTTGTGTTTTCCTCACCATTATTACTTGGGATAAAGTGTTTGTTAATTTCCTCTAACTGTATTTGAAGCTTGCTATTTTTTGCTTTAAATTTTCTTTACAACAGAGTTTCTCTAAAGGAGAAAAACATTCTAGTAGGCACTGCCTTTTCAGAACTAAAATGTCCCTGTATGTTTTTCTTTTCTCAATCTGCTTTAACTCTGTTGTCTCACAGATAATTGAGATTACATTTCAGAAGAATTGAGATGTTCTGAGAAAGCAATTTCATGCCAAGGAAATTTTCACTGATGCATACATGACAACTTTCCTTTAGGGGAAAAAATTTACACATTTAAATCTTTAAAGTACTCTATTAAGTACTTTAGGAAGTTCAGAAACACTGGAAATTAGTTAACATTTTGATGCAATCAATGGTAAGGGATTTTTACAATTGGTTTTTTATATAAATATATGTTTGGGACTGGGTGTGGTGGCTCACACCTGTAATCCCAGCACTTTGGGAGGTCGAGGTGGGTGGATCACAAGGTCAGGAGTTCAAGACCAGCCTGGCCAAGATGGTGAAACCCCATCTCTACTAAAAATACAAAAATTAGCTGGGCCTGGTGGCAGGTGCCTGTAATCTCAGCTACTCGGGAGGCTGAGGCAGGAGAATCGCTTGAACCTGGGTGGCAGAGGTTGCAGTGAACTGAGATTGTGCCACTGTACTCCAGCCTGGGTGACAGAGACTCCATCTCAAAAATAAATAAATAAATAAATAAATATATATATATGTATATGTATATACGTATTTATATGTATATGTACATGTATATACATATATATGTATATATATGTACATGTATATACATATATATGTATATATATGTTTGGGTTTTATAAATGTTAGGTAATAAACATCAATTTTCTGATTCCTCTGTTATATACTCTCCCAATTCCCTCCCACTTCATGCATAATTAATGGTCTAGCATTACTCTTCCTCTGGCTTATGACATATGTATTATATTCTACTTCTTTAATATATTAAATATATATATACACACACACACATATATATCCTGTGAGGATGTTTAAATCCTCATTAAATCCTCATACTTTCTATTTGGAGTCAAATTTGGACTCAACATTTTCTATTTGGACTACAATCACAATTTGTTTTTACCCTGTATTTTTAAATAAACTATTTTTCCTCTGAAACAATTAATTTTGCTGTTTTGGAGAATCAAAATGAAGAACTGAGCTGCTGCTGCTGCTGCTGGTGCAGACATGGGTGTGTCCTGGCAACCTTGCCTCTCTCTGCCAGTGCCCCTTCCCAGCCAACACAAGTGTACCCTGCAATGTGCTATGACTGATGGCATTCATGAATAAGCAGAGATCCCACTGCCACTGCCTCTATGAAGCCCTTTGCCTGACACCTCCTGTCCCACTCCCCCCTCAGAGTTCTGTGGCCCGTGGACCAGGAAAGCCTCAGTCTCTACAGCCTTCAGGTTCCTAACCTTGAGGGACCAGAAAACAAAGCTGAGTGCCTGATACCAACCCCCCCAATTTAAAGCATGCAGCCCAGGAGTGCTAAGCTGAACCTTGCTCCCCTAAAATCTAGAAATGAAATTAGTTGATTGAACCCACCTTAACTCCTCAAGGGCATCAAAGAAGATAAAACCAAAAACCCCATCCAAAGGACAGCAGCATCAAAAATTAAAGGAACATCAACCCACACAGATGAGAAAGACCAGCATAAGAACCGGCAACTCACAAAGCCAGTGTGTCTTCCTAACTCCAGATGACTACAGTAGTTTCCTGGAAATGGTTCTTAATCAGGCTGAAATGGCTGAAATGATAGACATAGAATTCAGAATGTGGATAAGAATGAAGATCATTGAGATTCGGAAGAAGGTTGAAACCCAATCCAAGGAATCTAGTGAATACAATGAAACGATACAGGAGCTGAAAGATGAAATGGCAATTTTAGGAAAGAACCAAACTGAGGATAATTGAGCTGAAAAACTCACTGGAAGAATTTCAGAATACAATTGCAAATATTAACCACAGAATCAATGAAGCCAAGGAAAGAATCTCAGAGCTTGAAAATCTGCTCTCTGAAATAACTCTGACTGACAGTATTTTGTCTGACTGACAAAAACAAATTTAAGAAAACAAAGAAGAATGAATAATACCTCTGAGAAATATTGGATTATGTAAAGTGACCAAATATATGACCCATTTGTGTCCCTGAAAGAGAGGAAGATCAAGCAACTTGGAAAACATATTTGAGGATATGGTCCATGAAAATTTCCCCAACCTTGCTAGAGAGGCCAACATTCAAATTCAGAAAATGCAGAGAACCATGGTGAAATACTACACAAGAAGACCATTCCCAACACACCTAATGATCAGATTTACCAAAGTCAAAATAAAAGAAAAATTGTTAAAGGCAGCTCAGGAGAAGGGACAGGTCATCTATAAAAGGAATCCCATTAGACTAAGAATAGACCTTTCAGTAGAAACCCTACAGCCAGAAGAGATTGGGGGCCTATATTTGACACTCTTTAGGAAAATAATTTCATATCTAGCCAAACGAAGCTTCGTAAGTGAAGGAGAAATAAGATCCTTTTTAGACAAGTAAATGCTAGGAGTATTTGTTACCACCAGATGTGCCTTACAGGTTCTGAAGAGAGCACTAAATATGGAAAGACTGTTACTGACCACTACAAAAAAACACTGAAGTACATAGGCTAGTAAAACTGTAAAGCAACCATACAAACAATCTGCATAACAACCAGGTAACAACATGATGACAGCATCAAATTCACACGTCAGTACTAACCATAAATGTAAATGGTCTAAATGGCTTAATTAAAAGGCACAGGGTGAGAAGTTGGATAAAAAGCAAGAGCCAATGGTATGCTCTTGTCAAGAGACCCATCTCACCTGCAGTGACACCTACAGGCTCAAAGCTAAGTGATGGAGAAAATTATACCAAGCAAGCAGAAAAAAGAAAATAAGCAAGGGTTACTATTCTAATTTCAGATAAAACGGCTTCAAACCAACAAAAATTTAAAAAGACAAAGATGGGTTTTACAAAATGGCAAGTGACTCAATTCAATAAGAACATATAACTGTCCTAAATATGTATGTGCCAACACAGAAGCACCAAGATTCATAAAGCAAGTTTTAGAGACCTACAAAGAGACTTAGATAACCACACAGTAATAGTGGGAGATGTAAACACCCCCCTGAACAGTATTAAAAGACAGATCTTTTATTATTAAAGACAGATCTTTGAGGCAGAAAATGAACAAAGATATTCAGGACCAGGACTCAACACTTGACCATATGTGCCTAATAGACATCTACAGAATACTCCACTCCAAAACAGCAGAATACACATTCTTCTCATCTGCACATGACACATACTCTAAATTCGACCACACAATCAGACATAAAGCAACTCTCAGCAAATTTTTAAAAACCCTGACATCATACCAGCCACACTGTTGGATCACAGCACAATAAAATTAGTTATCAACACTAAGAAAGTCACCCAAAGCCATATAATTACTTGGAAATTAAACAACCTGTTCATGAAAGATTTTGAGGTAAATAATAAAATTAAGGAAGAAATCAAGAAATTTTTTGAAACTAATGAGAACAAAGATACAACATGCAAGAATCTCTGGGACATAGCTAAAACAGTGTTAAGAGGGAAGTTTAGCACTAAACACCCACATCAAAAAGTTAGCTCTCAAATTAACAATCTAACATTATAACTAGAGGAACTGGAGAACCAAGAGCAAACCAACACCATAGCTAGCAGAAGATAAGAAATAACAAAAATCAGAGCTGAACTCATGGAAATTGAGATGCAAAAAACAAACAAACAAACAAAAAACCATACAAAACATAAACTAATTGAAATAATAAGATATTTCACTTGCTAGACTAATACAGAAAAAAAGAGAAGCTCTAAATAAACACAATCAGAAGTTACAAAAAGGGCATTAGCAGTGACCCCAAAGAAATGTAAAAATCCCTCAGAAACGTGTTACCAATACATGTGTGGTTATAAGCTAGAAAACCTAGAAGAAAGGGATAAATTCCTGGAAACATACAACCCCCCAATATTGAACCAGGAAGAAATTGAATTTCTAAACAGACCAATAATGACTTCTAAAATTGAATCAATAGTAAAGCCTACCAACCAGAAACATCCTGGGACCAGATGGATTCACAGCCAAATTCTTCCAAATGTATAAAGAAGAGCTGGTACAATTCCTACTGAAACTATTCCAAAAAACTGAGAAGGGAGGAACTCCTCTAATTCATTCTGTGAGGCCAGCATCATCCTGATACCAAAACCTAACAGAGACACAACCAAAAAAATAAAACTCTGGGCCAATATTCTTGATGAACATGGATGCAAAATTCCTCAGCAGAATACTAGCAAATTGAATCCAGCAGCACATCAAAAAGCTAATCCACCACGATCATGTAGGTTGTATCCCTGGGATGCAAAGTTGGTTCAACACATGCAAATCAATAAATATTTATTACATACGAAGAACTCAGAAGAAAAAACCACATGATTATATTATTTTCTTAATTAATTAATGTAGAAAAACTTTTTAATGAAATTCAACATCCATTCACGTTAGAAATACTCAACACACCAGGCATTGAAGGAACATAATTCAAAATAATAAGAACTATGTATGAAAAACCCACAACCAACATTTTACTAATGAGCAAAAGCTGCAAGCATCCCCCTTGAGAACTGGAACAAGACAAGGATGCCCACTCTCACCACTCCTATTCAACATAGTATTGGAAGTCCTGGCCACAACAGTCGGGCAAGAGAAAGATATAAAAGGCATCCACACTGGAAGAGAGGAAGTCGAACTATTCCTTTTTGCAGACAATATGATTCTATTCCTGGAAAATCCCACAGTCTCTACCCAAAAGCTCCTTGAACTGATAAATAACTTCAGCAATCAGGATACAAAATCAGGGTACAAAAATCAGCAACCTTCTGACTGGGTCCAGTGGCTCACGCCTGTAATCCCAGCACTTTGGGAGGCCGAGGCGAATGGATCATGAAGTCAGGAGTTCAAGACCAACCTGGCCAATATGGTGAAACCCCATCTCTAATAAAAATAGAAAAATTAGCCAAGGGCGGTGGCATGCACCTGTAGTCCCAGCTACTCGGGAGGCTGAGGCAGGAGAATCACTTAAACCTGGGAGACAGAGGTTGCAGTGAGCCAAGATTGCACCACTGCACTTCAGCCTGGGCGACAGAGCAAGACTCCGTCTCAAAAAAAAAAAAAAAGGTCAGCAGCCTTCCTATACACCAACAATATCCAAGTTGGGACTTCAATGAAGAATGCAATCTCATTCCCAATAGGCAAAAGAGACTAAAGTACCTAGGAATACAGCTAACTACGGAGGTTAAAGGTCTCTACAATGAGAATTACGAAACACTGCTGAAAGAAATCAGATATAACAGAAACAAATGGAAAAATATTTCATACTCATGGATAGGAAGAGTCAATATTGTTATAATGGCTGTACTGCCCAAAGCAATTTACAGATTCAGTGCTGTTAATATCAAGTTACCAATGACATTCTTCAAAGAATTAGAGAAACTATTTTAAAATTCATATGGAACAACAACAAAAAGCTTCAATAACCAAGGCAATCCTAAGCAAAAAGAAATGCTGGAGACATTTTACTACCTAACTTTAAACTATACTACAAGGCTAGAGTAACCGAAACAGCATGATACTGTTGCAGACAAACAGACCAGTGGAACAGAATAGAGAGCCCTGAAATAATGCCATATACCTACAACCATCTGATCGTCAAAAATGTTGACAAAAACAAGCAATAGAGAAAGGACTTCTCATTCAATAAATGGCAGATATCACTAGACCCCTTCCTTACACCATATAGAAAAATCCACTCAAGATGGATTAAAATCTTAAATGTAAAACCTGAAACTATAAAAACCACAGAAGGTAATCTAGGAAATACCATTCTGGACACAGGCCTTAAAGATTTCATGACATAGATGCCAAAAGCAGTTGCAATAAAAGCAGAAATTGACAAATGGGACCTAATTAAACTAAAGAACTTCTGCAGAGCAAAAGAAACTATCAGCACAGTAAACAGACTACCTACAGAATGGGAGAAAATATTTGTAAGCTACACATCTGACAAGGCTCTTATATCCGGAATCTATAAAGAACTTAAACAAATTAACAAGCAAACAAACCCCAAACAACCTCATGAAAAAGTGGGCAAGGGACGTGAACAAATACTTCTCTAAAGAAGACTTACATGTGGTTAAGATGAACATGAAAAAATGCTCAACATCACGAATCATTAGAGAAACAATAATCAACAACCACAATGAGATACCATCTTATACCAGTCAGAATGGCTATCATTAAAAAGTCAAAAAAATAACACATGCTGGCAAGGTTGTAGAGAAAAGGGAGTGCTTATATGCTACTGGTGGGAATGTAAATTAGTTCAGCCATTGTGAAAAGCAGTTGGGTGATTTCCAAAATAAGTTAAAACAGAACTATGATTCAACTCAGCAGTTCCATTATTGGGTATATACTGAAAAGGAAAATAAATCATTATGCAGAAAAGAAAATGCACTTATATGTTTATTTCAGTACTCTCCATAATTGCAAATACGTGGAATCAACATAAATACCCATCAGTGGTAGACTGGATAAAGAAAATATGGTACATATACACTATGGAATACTACACAACCCCCCAAAATGGATGAGATCATGTCCTTCGCAGCAATATGGATGGAGCTGGAGTTCAGTATCCTCAGCAAAGTAACATAGGAACAGAAGACCAAATACTGTATGTTCTCACTTAGAAGTGGGAGCTAAACACTGAGTAGACATGGACAGAAAGAAGAGAACAACAGATACCCAGGCCTACTTGAGGGTGGAAGGAGGGGGGACATGAGGATGAAAAGCTACTTATGAGGTACTATGCCTATTACCTGGGTGACTGAATAATCAGTACACTAAATGCTCATGACATGCAATTTACCTATATAATAAACCTGCACATTTACGCAGAACCTAAAATAAAAGTTTTGGCTGGGTGTGGTGGCTCATGCCAGTAATCTCAGCACTTTGGGAGGCTGAGGCGGGTGGATCAGAAGGTCAGGAATTCGAGATCAGCCTGACCAACATGGTGAAACCCCGTCTCTACTAAAAATATAAAAATTAGCTGGGTGTGGTGGCACGTGCCTGTAATCCCAGCTACTCAGGAGGCTGAGGCAGGAAAATCACTTGAACGTGGGAGGTGGAGGTTGCAGTGAGCCAAGATAGCGCCACTGCACTTCAGCCTGGGTGACAGAGTGAGACACTGTCTCCAAAAAAAAAAAAAGTTTTTAAGAAATAAAAAATAACACGAAGAAGTATTTGCCAAGGCATATTTTTCTTTTGGAGCTTAGCATATTAATAGGTATGTGATGCATATTAACTAGCATAATCTGAGAAATTTGTAAAGGAAAATATCTTGCTAAGTTGTTGTATCTCTGCCAAGAATAAATTTACAGTTGTCATAAAAACTGAAAATTTTGTGGTTTATGTGTAGAAGGCTTACAAAATCAGTGTGATTTTCATTCAGATTGGTGTGTGATTTTTTTTTTTTTCAGTAGAAAATTTTGTTTATGCTAACAACATGAACCACTGCTGGGAATTCAATGGATTGTAAACATAGGCACATTACAGACATAGAAACACATACATTTTGAAGGATAAGTAGATATTTATCAAACTATATATGATACATATACATATAAGCATATATATGTGTGTGTGTATATATATACATGGAACATTGTAACCATGGCCACCACCTTTAGTAAAGGTACATGGTGATATGAATGCTTATAATAGGGAATTACCTAGTCAGGAAAGTTAGGAAAAGCTTTCCTGAACAACTGATGCTTGAACTCCAACCTGTGGGATGATGTGTTAGAACTGGCTGATGAGTAGGAATATCCTTACAAGGTGGGACCATGTAGGAAGGAAAAGCAGATGAAAAAATTGTCTTCATACTTAGAATTTGATTTTAAATTTGGCTGATGTTTGTGTTAGTATCATTGTCTAATACTATTCTTTTACATAAGCTTTAATGAAGACCACCCAATTGATTCCTTCAGAAAATGTACGTCAATTCATGCTAGTGACGTATAGTAGATGTCATAAACCTTACGATTAATTTAAACATTACAACTGTTTAAAATGACATCTTAGTAAACTCTGTCATTTGTATTGTATTAAAATGAGAAGACGCACAGTGTTAGTTAGAAGTCAGATTAAAGGTCATATAACTAAAATTGTATGCTGAATGTTGAGGAAAGAAAATTTGGATGTTCTCTATGTCTATTTGGGTTATTCAAATGACATGTAGTCCTGAATACATTTAAAAAATTAAATTAGACAATTTATCAGTTGTCTAATTTAAATGTTTGGATTCATCTTCCTATCTGATAACAATTTTTTGTTTTATATTCAGTACTTTGAAAAATCACAGACTTCATGTTAACACTTAAGCATTCTAAAAAGGCACAAAAGCACATGAATATAGAATTTAAATTTTGAGGATTGTTCATGTCATTTCCTGCACATACAGTATTTGAAAATGCATATCACCTTGCATTTAAGTAATATTAGATCAGAATGATCTTTCCATATAGAATATTCATATGCCAGCGGAAGTATACATATCTACTCTAGAGATAGTGAACATAGGTCAAATAGCAACTCTGGACCACATATATTCACAGCATAAAGAAATTCTCACATTGAGGACATTTTATTTATTTGCATTTTAATATTGTTCTATTGCATGACGGATAACATTTAGGTGTTAATTACCCAATTATTTTCCTTTAAAAATAATAAACATATGTAATTTCTGTGAAAAGAAAACCAGAAAACAGGCCTCTGTTTATTTTCATGTACTACCAACTTAAATTTTATGTAATTTAAAGTCCAAAGCCAAATTATACACCTTTTCTATTGCAAGCAAATAAAAGCAATGTAAAAATTACTTTAAATTCAAGAAACATGAGCTTATACAGTTTTCATTATGATCACATCCCTAATGTTCAGAGCCTTTCAGAAAAAAGGATTTTCATCCATTATTCTAAATTATTTTATTAATTTGTTAAATTAAACAGATACTATCACGTAAAAGTAACCTCTTCCCAACTCTTTTTCACTAATTACTTTCACCAAGATCATAATACCTTCTTAAATTGAAGAAACTATTCATGTCCCCAAATACGGTGCATTGGCCTTCACACATAGTTATTGTATGTTTTGGCTCATCATGGGCCGTCTTTGGAGATATGCTTGAGACTCCTCTTTAGCTCTAATGTCTACAGATTCAGCTTTTCAGTTCATTGTGTTAATTGAGTTTTACATACAGACTATAAACTGTCTGCTGAATCTATTGAAATAAAATTTGTTAGCTTTTATGCTCTTTTGCATAGGGTGAATACTAATCTTCATATTCTTATACATTTAGTTTGAAACAAAGTGAAATTAACTGGTAGTTTAATATTTCATTGCCTTGTGCCTTTTTAGCTGACCATTTGGCTGTTTCTCTCCAGTCTTGCTTTTTCTTCTACAAGTTTACTACAAAGATTCTACAAATGGTTAATCTGATTGAAAACATCTGCCTAAAGTATGTCAGTAAAGCATTTTTCCTCTTTTTTGACTAGACACCATTATTACATATATATAATTATTCCATTATTTTATTTTCTTTATATCAGATTAAGATTCATGATACACATTCTTGTATTGCCTGTAAGGAAAACATAGCTCAGTTATTCACTTTGGCTAAGAGCCCCATGGGATTTCTGACATTGGGTAAATTATAGATATAGGAGACAAACTGTTAACTCAGGAGTAGTAAAGAACTTAACTCTTTAATGGGTAGCTTATCCCAATTCACTGCTTTCATGGGAAACCAAGGCTGTTTTGAACAACATGTGATAGAAAGTGCCTAAACATATTCTGTCATCTGGCACCTGACAATAAATTACATATCTCTTTTCCTTAGTGTACATGTTAGGAAAATTAGCAAGCATTTATAAGCTCATGGAAACTCTGAAATTCCATATAAGATGTCTTATCAAGTCTGTAGCGGTCAGTTCTATGACAGCATAAGCTAGACAGGGCCAGGGCAAAAAGTAAACCTACCTAGACATGTTGCTGGCTACACATCTTATTGAAGACCAAATTAGACAGTAAGGAGGTGGTGAGTCCTTACTGGAACATCTAAAGATAATTAAAGACATGTACTGAATATTGTTATGTCTAGGCTTCTTTCTAAGTGCATTTTAGGTGCCAGCTCATTTACTTTTCACAGTTCTTTGAAATACTGATATTGTCTCCATTTTGTAGCTGGGGAAACTGAGTCAGAGAGAAAGGTTAGGAAGCCTTGCTCAAGGTAACATAGAAGAATGACAGAGCTAGGATTTGAATGCAGATATTCTGGCCCATGGCACCTCTTAACCATTGTGCTGTGTTGCTTGTCAGGCTGTCAATGAGCTCAGACGCTGGAATGTTAGATCAAAATGAGAGGACTTGAAAGTGAACTTCAGAATTATCCAGTTATTTTCTGGGGTGATGTTAAAAAAAAAAAACATATTCAGTAGTGAGCAGAAGAAGAGGTGTCATGAAGAATGTTGATTTAGTATGTCAATATGTAGATAGACAACTCTAGAGGAAGGTGTGACATCATGGTGTCCAGGCTGCACGTTATGAATAGATTTGGAACCTGGCATGAAGATCCATAGTGAGCCCATGGACAGATCTATACAGAACAAAGGCGCTAACCCAAGAACAAGTGTGTCCTTTTTCTGGCCACCTTTTAAAAAACTTCTTGGTATGGGCTTATAATGTGGGCAGAAGTGTTCTGTTCTCCAAAGCGGGTACAAATGATGGCATCTGAGTGCTGGAGCCTCCAGGGCCATCACATTTTTAACAGAGAAATTACTCTATGGCCTGAATAAATGGAATCTTGTCCATGCTCTGATACTACTTGGCTCTTTGTGGGTCCTCAGTAAATATGAAATAACCCTGACCTTTTAGGAAAAAATTAACCTGGTTACTAGCCATAAGTGCTAATGTAATATTCTTGTAGCAAATAAAGCACTAAGCACACAGTTGTTGTTCGGTAAACATTTTGTTTTTTGAGCCTGATTTTCCTGCTTTCAGCCATAGAAAAATTTAAGCTTCATATATTCTTCTTTCATGGATAAATTGTACCTGCTTTTTGAGGGTCAGTAGACTGAACCTAGGACTATTTTGGAAGCTAACAATTTCATATGCTTTTGCTAGGCATTATAACATTTAATCCTCACATCAACCTTGGAAATTAAAGTATATTCATCCCAATTCTTCAGTGGAGAAACTTGAAGCTCAGGGAGGATGAGCAACTTGTACAGAGTTGCATAGTTAGTAAGCATTAAATCCAGGATAGAACCCAGGTCTGACGAACTCCCAACCTATTGCTTATGTTATTTCATCCACAAGTATTGTGAAATATACAACTTTAACATTTCAAAGAGCAGAATTAAAGAATCTGCCAGCTTCCTTTTGAATAGCAGAGGGGTATTCCAAGGTCATTAGAGAACTGGCCTGGAGCACTTAACGGTATAACTCTTACCAACACTAAAGGAGAGAGTGGGATCATTGTCCTGTTCCCACTGCTATCACCTCTACCCCTAAAGCATGCAGACATACTTTATCCAGAGAGTTGAAAATTCACAGACACCATTCCATTCCTCTCATTCCTTCTAAGCTGCTGTAGCTTAGATCCAAGCAAGCTTCCCATGTTTCCCTTAATTCCAAGGGCTATTATCTCGGGTTCTGCACATCTTACAAAGTAGTCGTAGTATTGCAAGTATTGTTTTATCTCAGGCTAACGTATCCATTTAAAAGTCTGGACAGTCATGTTGTTGTAGTTTATGAATGCGAAATTCTTCCTTAAACATAAATTCTAGCTTGAAATTATTCCTAACCACCATCTACTCCAAGGCCACATGAAATTAATCTTTTACATATGATTTTCTGGAAAGTAAGTTTTTGCTTCTACCTGAGGGAGTACATCTTTATCTGTTTAGGGCTCATTAATGTTTCCTCTAAGATCCCACAACAGCCATTTGTAACACTTCATGGTGCTTCTCATGCAGGCAGGCATGCATTTGCTCTAAGGATAATCAGGATATCATCCTCATCTTCATTATAGTGACTTCTGTCCCTTTCTGTAGTACTTTGATATAGTACTGGAGTATTAGATCAGGATAATATGGGATGAAATCTTCCCTGAATAAATCATGCTTGACTCTCTGCCTAGGAAATTCCACCCTCTATTTAATGATGGAGAAAAATCCAGTCATCTCTGAGTCTAGCTCAAGTATCTCCATTCTGTGAAGCTTTTCTTAATTCCTCATTTAAGTTAGTCTGTTTTTCTTCTTCTTTGTATAGACTACACCATGCCGCCTCCTAGTTCTGCTTCTGATTCCTTTTCTAGGTAGT
Source organism: Mandrillus leucophaeus (assembly GCF_000951045.1). Lineage (NCBI taxonomy): Eukaryota > Metazoa > Chordata > Mammalia > Primates > Cercopithecidae > Mandrillus > Mandrillus leucophaeus. The sequence continues at coordinate 1,184,831 of NW_012105098.1, read as the reverse complement.
CTCAACCTTTCAGAATGATAGATATTAAGGATACAAGGGTGAAACAGGTAGAAGAAGATGTGATTTTCTAATTTCCTTTATTTACTCTGGTTCTTACCAAACAACAGGTTTATCGGAATCAGAATCTTGGTAGCATTCAGATCCAGTTTAACCCTTTTTAAAATATAACAGACTTCTTTATCCTGTTGTAAAAACCCCTCCCAAACTCTTATTCATCCTTCCCTTAAGGTGAAGCTCCATTTGCTGCTACAAAGTACTTGATTCATATCTGTTATTTCATATTATAATATAATTATCAAATGTTAGGGGCCTCATTTCCATGGCAACCGGGGTGAAATTTTGTCTTTACGACAGTCTTAACCCTACTTGATTAAATTCTGGAATATCTTTTTGTCTTCTCTCATTTTTGTGATTGAAAACATACAAAATGTCCTACAGTTCACCTGTCTGCTGCTCCCCGTTTTTTCTGTCTAACCAAAAATGAATCTGTTCATTCATAACTAAAATCACTAACTTTGGCCTCTAGGTTATTTTGATAGTTTTAGAAATAAATGTATATAAATATATAAATAAATTATCAACAATAGAGAAACAAATATACAGGATTGAAGTAATATATACAAGGTGCGACATCACATACAGACGGATCCAAAACTTGGACCTGATCTTCAGGATTTCCAGTGAGAGGCTCCTTCCACTAATAGATGGAAGGGTGGAAAGATACCTTCTTAAGCCAGAGCTAACAAAACGTATGTTATGCAATGTCATGGTCAACATCTCACTGGTTGTTGTAGTTATGTGGACTTTGGCAGTGCTTATATTCAGAATATGGCTACGTAAGAATCAGATGAAATATAAGGAATGACTCAAAGTTGATTGTAATATTTGAAGTCATTTCCTTTTTTTTATTTAGCATAGCCACATGTTATTGAGATAGAGTTTTAAATATATCCTTTTATAGGTTGGGTATCCCTAATCTGAAAATGTGAAATTCAAAATGTTCCAAAATCCAAAACTTTTTGAGTGCCAACATGATGCCACAAGTGGATAATGAAGATGATATTTTTAACACTGCAGAAGAAGTACCTATAAATGACATGGTGAAAATGTGTGATCGGACTATTGAAGGAATAGAGCAGCACACATTCATAACAGAACAAGAAATCATGTCAGTTTATAAAATCAAAGGAAGGTTTCTAAGACAAAAAAAATTAATGTTGCAGATGACTCTGAGGGGAACATTTGAAAAATGTATCCAGCAGAATTCCTCCTCATCCCTATAGGATCCATTTCCTCATCCCTTAACTGCTTCTGTTTTTTCTCACCTAAAAAAAAAAATGCTGTTTACAGTAACCTTTTAATCAAAACACAGCATCATAGGTAGAGACTGAAAACCTGCTGCTGTTTGTTGTTGCTGTTGTCTAACAGCTGCTGTAGGTATCTGGTGATGCAACTATGCTGCTTAGCTACACTTAACACATTACTTTTTCACTGTATTAATGATATGCCCTAATTTTTTACTGTTAAGTACTTATATCTGACTAAATGTAAGAAAATGATTGCTTATCAGTAGCATATAAATTCAGAATCAGGAATAATGGTCATGCCAAGCAACCACAGATTGTCCCTATGGTTGGCTGAGATAGTGGCACCTTTGCTTTCTAACCATTTAATGTACACAGACTTTGTTTCATGCACAAAATTATTTAAAATATTGTATATGGCCAGGCACAGTGGCTCAGCATGTAAGCTCAGCACTTTGGGAGACGAGGCGGGTGGATCACCTGAGGTCAGGAGTTCGAGACCAGTCTGATCAACATAGTGAAACCCCGTCTCTACTAAAAATACGAAATTAGCCGGGCGTGGTGGTGCATGCCTGTAATCCCAGCTACTCAGGAGGCTGAGCCAGGAGAATCGCTTGAACCCAGCAGGCGGAGGTTGCAGTGAGCTGAGATTACACTATTGCACTCCAACCTGGGCGACAGAGCAAGACTCTGTCTCAAAATAATAATAATAATAATAATAATAATAATAAATAAAATATTGTATAAAATTACCCTCAGGCTATGGGCATAAAATGCCTATAAAGCATAAGTAGATTTTGTGTTTAGACTTATATCTCATCTCCAGGATATCTCATTATGTATATGCAGATATTCCAAAAATCAGAAAAAAATCCCAAATCTGAAATACTTCTGGTCCCATGCATTTCACCTAAGGGATACTCAACCCATATTGGCATAGAATTTTTTTTGTATATATTCTTCTTAATAATATATTCAATAAGATAATCCATAACTTTTTTGGATATGAGATTAGATTTTTAAAAATACATTCTCTGTAGTTTCATTGTTCACTTAGGAAACAATAGACTACACTGTGTCATTTAAATAGCACTGATTAGCCAAATGACCATTTTTAATTCCAGTTCTTACTCTGATTTAATAGCCAATAGAAGAAGTTTTTCTAGAGGCAAGATCTTGTCAGAAACAGTTAATGGGTTGCCCTCTGTGGTTTCTTTGTTCTTTTTAGGGTATTCTTTTATATGATTTCAAAGGGTTTTTTTTGTAGATGACACAGAAACTTCTCAGTTTATTCCACTGTGTCATCTCAAATACTACAATTTGCTCCAGAAATTTGCTCTGATGCAGTCCCCTGAAATCATTCTACCACCCTCAATTGTGGCAGGAAATATGTTTAAAATGTTGTCTCAGTATAATGCAAAAAACAGAGTTAAGAGTGATATGGAAAAGTGATCAGATGAGGTGGAGAGGCAAGAATAGTAGCATGAAGCTCAGTTGCTTATATTTTGACAAGAAATAGGAAGGGGCAAAACCAAGGAGAAGGTGGCAGGGATGGAGAAAAGAGGGTGGCTTTCCAAGAGATAGGCTTTGTCTTGGTTCTGCCTGCATAGTTGCAGCACTTGAGGGTTGGAGAGGGACCACAGGGGATCACAGAGCTATGTCTCCAGCATCAAAATTAGAGGGCCCAAAGATGTAATTCAGAAGTTTGAGATGCAAACTTTTTTGAAATTCTCCCATGAGATCTTTCATCAAGATCCTGATTGTTGTCATATTGAGTTTGTTTTCATAGCAAGATTTATTGTTATCAAGTTCTATCATATCTTGTAAAGCTTTTTTTTTAAAAAAAAACTTCAGAGTGATTTTGAGCTATAGTATGGCAAAATGTATACCCTGCTACCTTTCTGGAGCCATACAATATACTAAGATAGAAAATATAAGGTGGCACAGTGTATATAACACAAGTGATAATGGATAAACTGAATAATAGGAAGTACTCTCAAGCTGCACCCAGACATGGGGGTAGGGGATGGCAGTATAAAATGATCATCAACCACAGTCAAAGTATCAAAGGAGAAGCAGGACTTTGGAGCAGGTGTGTGAGTTCTCAGGGATTCATGGGAGGGGTGAGGGTGGATATGGGAGAATAACTTTACAAAGTATTGAGGGTAACAATTATAAAGTTTGGCCTACCCAGAAGGACTGGATAGGGATGCTGAAAAAGATGAAAGAGCTCACCTTTTTCCAACCGAGATTGACTATACGTAGGTGGTTTCATTTTGAAAAAAACTGATTTGGACCTCCTCTGGGCTGTATGTGGGCACAGTTGAGAGATGTACTGTCCCACCTTTCTGATAAAGGAACTACATAAATAATTGCTTTGTTGCCCATTTTAACGAATGACATGTCTGTATTGTATTATAAATAGATTTCTCTCACCTCCCCATCCCCAGCCTGCTCATTTACATTTACATTTACATTTCTTTTAGTTCTTTGAAAAATTGAAAACATCACTGGAATACATGATAACCACTATTCATTTCTTTTGACTTTCATTTTCTAAGAATAATGAATACTTACCTACTGCCCTCCATGCTACTTCCGAAAAGTGGTTTGGAAAATACCCTTTGAGCCAGAGTCTTGAGTAGAGTGTCTAGATCAGGAGTGCCCTGCTTGAGCCATTGTGTCCTTTAGAAAATGGCAGTGTATCTGGCAAATTCTTGACTGGGGAATTGTAGATGGATCAGGCATTGTCTGATTCCCTTATTTTCTTTTACCCATATAATTTGCCATCTTATACCTTTTCAAATATATCGAATTGTCCTTAGTATATGTAATTTATTTCCATAGAGTCTCTAGCTTGTTGTACTAATAAAGTGATAATAATAACAGTAATGACGATAATAATAATAATAGGTATAACTGAAAGTACGACTCTATTATAAAGTGATCTTATCTTATTTAAGCCAGTAATTGCATTGCTGTTTAAAGATTTTTTTGTTGTGGTTCCTCATGGAACAGGAAAGTTCTAATTGATTGTCGACAAATACTATGACTAAAATTAATATTTATTACCTAACTGGAAAATAACATTTTATAATAGTTTGATAACATTTTAAACAGCTTTTGAAAGCTACACATGCTTTTATTGCTGGCACTTCTAGATTCAGAAAATTAAGTGACAGATGAATTCAAATGTGTTTGAAGACCTATGTACTATCAGATCACAACAAAACTTCCTAACTGCGATACACCAAAAAATAGACTTTTTTGTGTATGAGGCTAAACCATCTGTCTTACTGCACTGTGCAGTGTACTTTTTTCTGTTTTCTAATTGCATATCTTCTTTTTCTCTTGGAAAACATTTCATAAAGGTACTTTAAGAAAGAAACTTGAAGTTAAGCTCCTGCTATTGGAAAATGTTCTGTATACTCTTAATGAATTATTTGTATACTTGTCATTAAAACACTTAATTATATTCTTACATTACAATCTTTGTTTTATCTAAACCTGTATTTCCAAGGGTATATCTAGGTAAGATTTAATGGAACACACCACACTTTTTCAGATTGGATATTTTACTCAAATAAGACGTGGTTGTATTATAGATGGAATACAGTCAATTATAATATTTCTACATATGTTAGAAGAGCAAAGGTGAAATAGCTAAAACCCATTAAGGATTTAATAAAAGGACTCAAAATATTACCACTAGCATTTGTTAATCTAAGTGTTAAAAATGTCTGCCTCTGAAGCCAGCGGAAAACAATTATTTAAGCTAGTGGAAAATAGACACTGAGGAAAATGGTGCTTTCAAATATCTTTACTATGTTTTTCTATGCACTGACATGATAGGTAGTAGAAAAGATTGTTGAAGTGTGAAGTGTACCAAACTTAGGCAAATACTAGAAAAAGGTCTAGAATAGTTAAAAACCAAAGGAGTTTAAGGAAGCTAAATTTCCTTAAGACCATATATCTATTAATTTACCTTCTTGGGAGCTTCATCTGCCCATATTTGCACTAGTTTTTTTTCTTGAGGTTTACTTTAAATCTACAGTACTCACTTAAAAAAAATCCTTAATTTGATTCTAAGTAATAATATCTGTGAATAAAAGTTTAACATTTTAGCTCTGTCTACCACTTAAAATCTTTTACGTGTCCCACTATGGACACACTGCCTTGGGGAAGATGTTAAATATATCAGAGGGTGACTGTTTCTATGAAGATGAGAAGTAAGAAATGGAGGAAGAAATCTAGAGAGCTAAATACAGAATTCCATAATTACAAGAGTCAGGAGAAAATTGCACACATCTATGCTAAGTTTATCCAAATCAGGTCTCTCCAATTATATTGTGAGTGGGTGATGTGAGCCTATCTGGAGACTTTTCTGTTTCCCAGTCACTGTTTCCCCCAATAATTATCCTGGCTATATGGGATCAGAAAAATTGTGGAGTGGGCTTTAGTTTTCCACCTTTCCCTTATGTAGAGGATTTGTTGCTGTTCTTGTTTTCTTTCACCCTATAAAAACCCCAAAGAGGAGTCTGTTAAAACCTACTGATTTTTCCCATTTATTCTATGTATCCCTACTTTAATATTCACATCTTCTATGTATTATTTATATATTTTTTGGTCTCTTTCCCCTCACTTGTGTACAGCTTCATGAAGACAAGAATTTTTGTGTTTTGTTTACTGCTATATTTTGAATTCCTAGAACAAAATCTGGCACATACCAAATGTTCAATAAATATTTGCTGAATGAATGAATGATGAATGATTTTAGCTTTGAATATTATCTCATGTTCTTGTTATTTCTTATCCCCTGTCTTGATAATAAATTTCCTCTCACCCAGCATTTAAAATGGATTTTTTTTCTTGCATTGTTTGGTCTCTTCTTTTTATTTAGGCTGCAGCTTTTAAAGCTAAATGTTATTTAGTTGTAGCATTAATTTATAGTTGAAGCTCCTAAAATGTTTTATTTTTCTTTTATCATGGTAAAATCAATCCTTTAATTTTATTCTCCCTAGCCATTGATCATTTCTAGCAAAAGATTAAAATTATATACTTCATTAATTTTCCTGACACTGTAAAATTCAGTTTTACAGTATGAACCCTGTTGTTGAGTGTTATTATACTTCTTGTGCTTTAAACTTTTGTCATTTGATAGCAATGGTACATTTCGAAGGATACATATAAATGATATGTTTTTTATTTTTTTTTCTTTTTAGTATTCAAGGAGATTCTGACAGAAAATGGTATATTTTATGAGTAGTGATTTTGTGAAAAACATTTCAGAGCTTCAATTTCCCCCTTGCTTTGATAAATACCTTTTACTTCAGATAACATGGTAGTTTCGGTCTGTTGTTAGTAAATATAGTTTTATGGTCTTCAAAAGAAATGTTTTAACATAACTGCTTTTTACTTGTTTACTTTATATTTCTTTAATGCATAAAGTAGGTTCTCAACAAATAACTGTGGCAGAACATAGGTGATTAATCAATATGACTACAGTATGACTCTAAGATATGTATGTGAAAGATGCTGTAGTATGTTTTCCCCAAATATACTAATTTCTCCTACTTTGGATATTTTCTAAAATTTTAATCTATATTTTTAGATTGTTAATATTTTCATAAAAGCTACTTTAAAAATAATGTCCATGTATGTTTGAATTTTATTCATTTTATTTTATTTTATTATTCATTTTATTTATTTATTTATTACCTCCAAGCCTGTTCTTTTTCTCTACACTTCCTTGCTATTGAAATCAAGTACAATGCTTTTGATCTACAATTAGAATATTTATCACCAAGGGGTCAGAATCTGAACTTTTTCAAACCTCTGGATTCGAAATTCTGTGTGTTTTCTGAGTCAAAGGATGAGTAAATCTTTGAACTTCATAGGCCGTAATGCAAGGCAGACAGCAAGAAATACAAATACTTTGCTTTCTTGTTTATTGTGAGATACAGATGTGCATTTGTTTGTTTCATATGCCCCTCACTTTTTCAGTCTAAACCAATGGGTGCAATTAAATTAGAATAAATGTAAAACAAAAAATTAAAGTAAACCATTATTTAGAAAATTCAAGGACTCTCAAATGTGAAAAGCAAATAGATTTCCAAATGCCTGATAATTTAAAACAAAATTAATACAAAAATTAACAAATAGAGCATTAAAAAATATAGATATGCAAATATACTAACATGGAGGACATTTGTTTTTCTGAAAAAATATGTAAATCTACAATCTTTATGAAACGTATTTATTTAACACATTTATTAGTGCATTATTATTCAGGACTGAATTTTGTGGTATATTGAGGATTTTACTAATATCATTTTGCTTTTAAGATATTTTCCATTGTCCTAATTCTCTAAAAAATATTTGGAAACTATTTTTCCAATCAAATTTTCAATATTCAAAAATTTGACATTAGCTTTAAGAACTGCTAAGAATATATACTTTAATGTATTTACATGATTAGCAGTGAAGTGTCATTTTTAATAATTTAGTGAAAAAAAGGATAAAGATTGTGTCATAGTGTGTGGTAATATAAAATTAAGATACAAATAGGGCCTAGTTTTCCATACATGTTAAAATATTTTATTTTTATCAGGTAAAGTTAATTCTCTAATTTTATTCTCTTTAGTCATTTATTATTTATTTCTAGTAAAATAAGGAGAGTTACTTTTTATCTGAAAGAAATTCAGCTAGTTTTCACTATGAAATACTAACCATTTCCACGAAATAGTTTTTTACCAGTGCTGCTAAGAGGTTACATTAAATAATTTTGTTCTATCCATATTTTAGTAATTATGCTACAGCTAGCCCTCTTTTCTGAAAACAGAATTAAAAAGAAGTGAAATATTTAAATTATATACAAACTGAAAAATATAATTTCTAGTTTACAATATTACTTGCTAGTAAGCTTCCATTTTAGTATGCACACTCTAATAGTATTCTCAGCTCCTTTTTTTCCTTTTATTACCTTATCTATAGTCTTATTGCAATGCAGGTGAAAAAACATACTACCCTTATCCTTCATTTTCTTGGTGAAAAATTAGCAAAGAAAGATATGTAAATTCCCCAGCTGGAAGAATATATGAAGGAGAAATTTTTCAGAGAACAAAGTAATCCTGAAAAGTGCTTGGAGAATACAGAGTTTGGCTTCAGGAGTTTCTTCCAAGATCTTCCCAACTACACTATGGGCTACCATGGATATGGATTTTTCACTGTTTTGTTCACTGCCTTGTCTCCTGTAATATGGCACTTAATAGGCTCTCAGCCATTTATTGAATAAATGGATACATTTTAATACAAGATTCCCAAATGATTCTGATGGAGAATTTTTGTAAATTCTCCATTTCTAGAGACTTTCATTTGTTGTATGTGTTGGAAATATCATTTCCCATTATGTAGCTTACCTTTCATTCTCTCAACAGTGTTTTTTTATAGAATATTTTATTGTATTTTTTAAACTGACAGAAATATATATATTTATTGTGTACAATATGATGTATATTTGAAGGGAGTAGCACTCACACTATCCATTTTTCTTGCTTTGGCCAGGAATTTAGTTTAATTTCAATTTGTCCTTGGCTGAAAATGCCTCACAGGAGCCCCCTCCCATTTTCCCGTAAACCTTAGAGATTGTTTATTCAAATTACACTTTTATAATACCCCTTCAGATTTTATGATAATCTACACAAAGAAATATACTTTGTGTATATACACACCCACCGTACTGTATAAATACATGTATATAACTGTAACAAAGTTTTCCAAAGTAATACTTTTATTATGTGTTATGTATTCTGATTTTTAAAATTTTATTCCATTTGAATATTTTTTCAATGCTTATTCAATTCATTAAATCAGCAGTTTTCAGACTTTTTGTTTTTTAGGACCCAAAAGAACTGTTGTTTATGTGGGTTATATTTGTGGATATGTACAATATTAGGGTCTAAGAGATTTTTAAAGTATTTATTCATTAATTTACTTAAAAACAGCAATGAGAGACTCATTAAACAAATTAACACAAAATAACATGTATTTTAGGAAAAATATTTTCCAAGCAAAAATAGTCAGAATAGGGGCCTTGGTTTTCTTTTTGCAAGTCTCTTTAATGACTGCCTTAACAGAGGAGAACTGGATTCTTGCCAGAGGAGAACTGGATTCTTGCATCTGTTTCTGTGCTCAATGTCTTATAACACATGTCATCTAGCTTCTGAAAAACTCCACAGTATACTCAGAAGAGAGTGACAATAGAAAAGGCAAATAACATCTTAGTTTTATTTTGAAAATAGTTTTGACCTCATGGATCCCCTGAAAGGGTCTTGGCCATTCCAGGGGATCCCAATCCCATTTTTAGAACTGCTACATTAAAGTAATTGGCATACCACTCATTAATGTGTAGTAACAACAGAATAAAAATGACTGCTTATATCAGTCAGTAGAGGCTAGGTTATGTAACAAACAAACCCCAAGTCTCAGTGTCATAAAACAACAGACCCTTATTTCTCACCTTCCTAGGTGTCCATTGAAGATCACTCATGGAGATCACAAACAGAGCAGCCCTCATTTTAAATGTTGCTGAATGCTAGGGCCAGGGCAAAAGAGAGAGAGCTCTAGAAGATCTCAGGCACTCTCAATGTCTGCTCACAGCTCATCTGCCGGAACTCATTACATGTTCACATTTATCTCAAAGAGGACAGGAAGTGGAAAGACCTTCAATGTTTTTGGCAAAACACTAATAACTACAACATTCTGTTCTTTAATACCTCTCATAGGGTGTTACAAGATAGAATAGTAGGAGTTCTAGAGACTTTCATTTGTTGTATGTGTTGGAAATATCATTTCCCATTATGTAGCTTACCTTTCATTCTCCTAACAATGTTTTTTTAATAGAATATTTTATTGTATTTTTTAAATTGACAGAAATATATATATTTATTGTGTACAATATGAAGTATATATACATTGTATACATACATACTGAATGTATGTATAGTGAAGTGTATATGCATTGTGGATTGACTAAAACAAGCAATTTGACATATGTATTACAATTTTTGTAGTGGAAACAACATGCATTCTCTTAGCATTTTTAAAGAATACAATATACTGTTATTAACTTTAGTTACCATGTTGTTCCATAGATCTCTTGAACTTACTTTTCCTATCTAATCGAAATTTTGTATACTTGGAGCAACATCTCCCCAACCCTCCCCTGTGACCTTGCCCCACAGAAATAGAGAGTGGAATGGTGGTTACCAGGGACTGAAGCTTTTATTTTTAATGTAGTCCTATTTACCAATTGTTTCCTTTAACACAGTACTTTCTATGTCTTGTTGTAGAACTTTCCCTACTTAAATGAAATGAAAATGTTTTCTTCTGTTATTCTTTAGATCCTTTATTACTTTGTTTTCTTATTTAGTTCTTAGTTTTCTTATTTAGTCTAATAGATATTTTTAATCTACCTGGAATAAATGTTCTTAATGTGTGGTGTGAAGTAAGGTTCAAATGCATGTTTTCAATATGTTGACTCACACTATTTATTTAAAAGACCATCTCATTTCCACAAGTGTCCATATAAGCATAGATGTGTTTTGGAACTTATTCCATAGGGCATATATTTGTTTTTTTGTTCTAAGTTCATTTTGACTATTCTTGACCCTTACCACCTTCCTGTGAATTTTAGAATCAGCTGTATATTTCCACCGTGTGGTTACATTGAAATAACTTTGGGAGAACAGACATTTTTATAGTGTTGAATCTTTCAGTTCATGCACATGGTAATATGGCTGTTGTTTTCTTTCATTAATATTTCACAATTTTCTCTCGTACATCTTTTGTTTATTGTTATTAAGATTATTTAATATTAATATAGATGGTATTTTAAAATTTCTCTTTTAATTTACTGTTAGTATTTAGAAATGCAAATGATTTTTATGCATTTATCTTACATTTGATAACCTTATTAAGTTCATATTTTAATTCCAGTAGTTTGTCTGTAGTTTATATGTTTTGACTCTCCTCTATAGTTAATAATAGTTTATTCCATTTTGACAACTAAATCTTGTTGTCTCCTTACTTTCTTGCCATAGCTAGGATCTCCAGTACAATTTTGAATAGAGCCTGTTTTCTTTTTTCTTCATTTTTTGATTTCATAAAGTTTTCAGCATTATGCTGTTAATTATTATGCGTGCTTGTGTGTTCCAAATAGATATTTTTTGCCACCTTAAGGAAATTTTCTTCTACTAATTTGTTGTTTATTTTTAGAAATCATAGATTTTTGAATTTTATATTTTTCTGCATTATGAAAATTATATAATTCTTGTTTTGTTATACAAAGTATAATAATTTTTGAATATTATTAAAGTATAATAAATTTTGAATAAGTATAATTGATTTTTGAATATTCAATGAACCTTGCATTCCTAGAGTAAACCCACCCTTGTCATGATATTTTATACACACACACACACACACATACACACACACAGATTTAGCCTGCTAATATTTGATGTAACCATTTGCAAATATTCTTGAGTGAAATTGTCCTATACTTTTAAAAAGATCATATCCTTATCACATTTTGGTACAAAAGTTACTTTGCCCTCATGAAAAAAATTGGAAATTGTTCAGTCTTTTTCTAATTTTTGAAAGAGTTTGTGACACGTTAATGTCACTTCAGCCTTCAACTTTTTGTAGAATTAACTGATAAAGTCATCAGTCCTGTAGTTTTCTTACAGAGAAAATTCAAGAAATGGATTCAATTTATTAATAGAAATAGGACTATTTGATTTTTCTATTTTTCTTAGAGTTTAAGAGGTGTGTTTCCAAGAGCTTATTCATTTTATCTAAATTGTAAAGTAATTGGCATGAATTTACTGGTAACATCCTCTTACTACGAGGTCAGGAGATCGAGATCATCCTGGCTAACACGGTGAAACCCCGTCTCTATTAAAAAATACAAAAAACTAGCCGGGCGACGTGGCGGGCGCCTGTAGTCCCAGCTACAGCTACTCGGGAGGCTGAGGCAGGAGAATGGCGTAAACCCGGGAGGCGGAGCTTGCACTGAGCCGAGATCGTGCCATTGCACTCCAGCCTGGGCCGCAGAGCGAGACTCCGTCTCAAAAAAAAAAAAAAAAAACAAGAAGTTACTTTTTAAAGTATGTAGAATCTGTAGTGATATTCAATTTTTTATTGTTTTGTTTTGTTTTGTTTTTTGAGACAGAGTCTCGCTCTGTTGCCAGGCTGGAGTACAATGGCACCATCTCGGCTCATTGCAACCTCCACCTCCCAGGTTCAAGCAATTCTTCTGCCTCAGCCTCCCGAGTAGCTGGGACTACAGGTGCGTGCCACCATGCCCAGCTAATTTTTGCATTTTTAGTAGAGACAAGGTTTCACCATGTTGACCACGATGGTCTCGATTTCTTGACCTTGTGATCCACCGGCCTCGGCCTCCCAAAGTTCTGGGATTACAGGTGTGAGCCACTGCGCCCGGCCCAATTTTTAATTCTTTATATTGATTATTTATGCATTTTCCCTTTTTCTGATATTTCTCTGAGTGTATCAATTTAGTTATTTTTATCAACTAAATAATTTTGAATTTATTTGGTTATCATACATTGATTTTGTTATTTACTATTTCTGACTACTCTGTGATTTTTTTTTGCTACTTTTTCTCACTTGAGATTGATGCTGCAATGACAGAGTTTCAGCCTTTTCTTTTTTTTCATATGTACATTTAAGGCAACAAGTTTTCCTCTAGGTACAATTTTAGCTGCATCCCACAAATTCTGATACACAGTGTTTTCATGATCAATTAGTTTTTAGCTTTTTCAGTTTTGATTGTGAATTTTCTGTGATGCATTTGCAAACTTCCTAGTTATCATTTTATTATTGATTTCTAGCTTAATTCCATTTGGTGAGAGAACATGATCTGCATGATATAATGTTAGTTTTTAAAACTTTGTTGAGACTTGCTTTGTTATTTACCATGTTGTAAATTTTGATAAATGTTTTGTGAACATTGAAAAGAATGTGCATTTTTAGGTTCTATGTGAAGTTCTATAACGATCAATTAGGTACAATTAATCATGTTTTTAAAGTGCTTTATATTCTCAGTGACTATATATGTGTGTGTGTTGGTGTGTGTTTACACATATATATATTTTTCTAAAGAAATGTTTTTGAAATGTACTATGATTGTGGATTTGACTATTTCTTCTTTGATTACGTGATGTTTTGCTTTATCTCTTTCACCTATATTATGTACATACCTTCCTGGTAAATATCTTTCTTTGTCTCTAGAACACTTTATCTACTTTGTTTTTGATATAAGTATAGTTGAACTAGCTTTTCTTTTGGTTAGTATTTGCGTAGTGCATATTTTCCCAGCTTATTACCTTCACCATGTCTATATCCTTTATGTGTTTCTTTTCTTTTTTTTCTTTTTTCTTTCTTTCTTTCTTCTTCTTCTTCTTTTTTTTTTGTGTGTGTATACAGTCTCACTTTATCACCCAGGCTGGAGTGCAATGTCATGATCTTGGCTCACTGCAACCTCCACATCCTGGGGTCAAGTGATTCTCCTGTCTCAGCCTCCCAAGTGACTGGGATTACAGGTGCCCACCACCTTACCTGGCTAATTTTTTTTTGTATTTTTAGTAGGAATGGGATTTCACCATGTTGGCCAGACTGGTCTCGAACTCCTGACCTCAGGTGATCTGCCCACTTGGACCTCCCAAAGTGCTGGGATTACAGGCGTGAGCCACCATGTGCAGCCTATGTGTTTCTTATAAACAACAAAAGGTTAAGTTTTTTTAAAAAAATAAGATAACAGTGTTTGTCTTTCAATTGGAATAGTTCATTTAAATTTAATATAACTTCTGATATATTTAGTTTAAAGTCTACCATTTTACATTTCGCTTTCTAAATTACTGGCAGTTTTTACATTATTTTATCCTTTTAAAAAAATCTTTGACATATTTTTTAAATCATTAATTTTTTGTTGCATTTTTCTCCTCTATTAGCTTGTTTGCTGTGTATTCTGTTACTGTTCTATTATGGGTTACCCTATAGCTTTATAAGATTCATTCTTGAAAAGAGTGTGATATCAATGACTACTTTTACCATTTCCTGAAAAATGCAAGGATGATAGAATAAGATAAATTCATTTATTTTTCTTCTATACTCATGTCATATTGAAAGTATTTGACTTTTATTTATATTATTTATTTTTACTTTTATTTTTACGTTTTTGAGATGGAGTTTCACTCTGTCACCCAGGCTGGAGCTGAGTGGCGCGATCTTGGCTCACTGCAACCTCTGCCTCCCAGGTTCAAGCGATTCTCCTGCTTCAGCCTCCTGAGTAGCTGAGATTAGAGGGATGAGCCACCATGCCCAGCCTATGTATATTTTAAATCTTATAGTGCATTATTATTAACACTATTAGAGAGCCAATATAAATATAGATTTATCCACCTATTTGTTCTTCATTCCTGTCTTCATAGCCATACTTCCAGCTGAAATTATTTCCATAATACCATTTAGTGTTTCCTTTGGTTTTTAGTCAGCTAGTGAAAAATGTTCACTGTTTACAAATATGGTTATTTCAAAAGATATTTCTACTGGATTTAGAATTTTAGGTTAGAATTTTTTTTTTATTTTTTGCACTTTGAAAATATTGTTCCATTGTCTTCTGTCTCATTCCAAAAAATCAGCTGTAGCTCTTATTGTAGCTCTTTGAAAGTAATATGTCTCTGACTCACATTCTCCCTTTCTCTCTTTTTACCTCTTTAAAAACATTTTTTGTCTTTGTTTTTCAGCAGTTTTACTTTTATGAAGGGCCTAGATATTGTTTTTTTCTTTTCTTTTTGCTAGTATTTCATAGTGCCTATTAAGTCTGTGCCTTCATATTTTCAGTTTTGAAGAGTTCTCTGCCTTTATTTGTTTAAATTACTTTTCTCCCATTTTTTCTGTCCCCCAAGCCCTTTCTGGAAATTCATTTGCTCACATCTAGGAATTTTTTCCCAGTGGTCTCTTACATTTATTCTCTGTATTTTCTTTTTGTCTTTTTGTTCCGAAATCTTTCCATATTCTAGTTTTGCTATTCAGTTTTTAGCTGCATCTAATCAGCTGCTTATCCCATACTTGAGTTCTTATTATCACTTATACTTTTTCTAGAATTTTTGTTTTTCTTTCAGTGGTTTCTATTTATCTTCTGATATAACCAACTTTTAAAGACATTCCTCAAGCATATTGATCATAATTATTTCAATGTCCATGGCTGATAACTCTATTGTATGAATTCCTTGTGGGTTATTTTATTGTAGCATTTTTCTCTTAGTTTTTGACTATGTCTTATTTTCATGAATGCATGATTATTTATTTATATTAGACATGTTATATTTTTAAAATTTAGCAAAATGTTGAGGCTCTGAAACATGTTATGTTCCCTTAGAGAAGATTTAGTTTTGTTTCTGGCAAGTAATTGGCCTGGGAATGCCAGTATTCCATGATTATCTTAATGCCATCAAAACTTGAGATTGTTGGAAGCTGGCCTTCATTTCTTGAGATGGCTAGCCTATTTAAGACCTTACACTCTTCCTAAGTTCTCCTAATGGAAAGTTTCTTGTGTCCAGGTCTTTCCTGTTTGTTAGGCCATAAACTTTCATTTTTATCCCCTTTAAACCCCAGAATCTTTTGGAAGATCTGTTCAGTTTTCTAACTTCTCAGCTGCCACTGCAGATTCTAGATATTTGGCTTAGCTCTCTGGGATTTACTCTTCTTACTACCTTCATCCTTTCACATTTCTTTCTGCTTTGGTATTTCTCTGATGGCTTCTAATCATTGTTTTTATATTTTCCCATGATCTTCTAATTGTTTTCATTATTATGTTTTGTGTTACACATTCTAGTTCACCATCGGCAGAAGTAGAAGCAAAGATCTGGTTTGGTTCTATGCTTCTTAGTCCCAGCCCCTCATGCATACCTAGGAGATTACAAGGGAGACAATATTTGTCACAAAAAACAAAATAAAGCAAAAAACAGAAACAAAAAAAATTCACCATGGCACTAGTGGTCTTTACCTTGCACCAATAAGGTATATTTACATGCAAGAGAGACTTAATTAATGTAAACCTACCATGACAACGATGATTAGTACATGAGTGGTCAAAATTTAAATCAGAGCTTCTCTTTTCTTGGTTAGGCACCAAGGTCTAGAGGAACAAAAATATTAAGATACCATCTTCCCAAGGAAAAAAATCATTAATTCTGTATATAGATGTCAGAATTTTAAGATGCGGATTACTTTAAATATGTTTTACCTATTTTTACTCCTTTTAGTTTTTTACCTTCATTTTATACCTAAAAGTGGATAATTTTTAAGGTTTATATTTAGTTATCAGGTTTTTTTAAAGTACAGTAGAAGAAAAAGTATAGTATAGCTATATGTTGTATAAAAACTCTAAAAGGGATTTTTTTCACTATAGATGGAAGCATTCTTTTAAACATAATACTTATTTTATGTTAAGATTACTTAGAAATCTGAGGTACCCCACACAGTGACCTCATAACCCAATTAAGATTACTTAAAAATATAAAGAGAGACAAAATGTATCCATAACTTTTAAATTTTATTTTTACATGAAGGAGCTCTGTAATTTACTGATGATTTATAAATCAACTAGCCTATCCTTTATTTATTTATTTAAATAGTTTTTGGGGAACAGGTGGTTTTTAGTTATATGGATAAGTTCTTTAGTGATATTTACCAAGCTTTTGGTGCACGCATCACCCACACAGCATACACTGTAGCCAGTGTGTAGTCTTGTATTCGTTACCCCCCTCTTCACTTTCCCCAGCATCCCCAGAGTCTGTTATGTCATTCTTACGCCTTTGCATCCTCATAGCTTGGCTCCCATTTAAAAGTGAGAACATATGAGATTTGGTTTTCCATTTCTGAGTTGCCGCACTTAGAATAATGGTCTCCAGTTCCACCCAGGTTGCTGTGAATGCCATTATTTTCTTCCTTGTTATGCTAAGTAGTGTTCTATGATGTATATATACCACATTTTCTTTATCCACTCATTGGTTGATGAGCATTTGGGTTGGTTCCATATTTTCACAATTGTGAATTGTGCTGCTATAAACATGCATGTGCAAGTTTCTTTTTCATATAATGACTTCTTTTCCTCTGGGTAGATGCCCAGTAGTGGGATTGCTGGGTCAAATGGTAGTTCTACTTCTAGTTCTTTAAAGAATCTCCATACTGGTTGCACTAGTTTACATTCCCACCAGCAGTGTAAAAGTGTTCCCTTTTCACCACATCCATGCCAACATCTATCATTTTTTTATTATGGCCATTCTTGCAGGAGTAAGTTGGTATCTCATTGTGATTTTACTTTGCATTTCCCTGATAATTAGTGATACTGAGCATTTTGTTGGCCATTTGTATATCTTCTTTTGGGAATTGTCTATTCATATCATTTGCCCAGTTTTTGATGGGATTTTTTTTTTCTTGCTGATTTATTTGAGCTCCTTATAGATTCTGGGTATTAATCCTTTGTCAGATGCATAGTTTGTGAATATTTTCTCCCATTGTGTAGGTTGTCTGTCTACTCTGCTGATTGTTTCTTTTGATGTGCAGAAGCTTTTTAGTTTAATTAGGTTCCATCAATTCATTTTTGTTTTTGTTGCATTTGCTTTTGGGTTTGTTGTCATGAACTCTGCCTAAGCCAGTGTCTAGAAGAGTTTTACCTATGTTATCTTCTAGATTCTTCATTGTTTCAGATCTTAGATTTAAGTCTTTGATCCATCTTGAGTTGATTTTTGTGTAAGGTAAGAGATGAGGATCCAGTTTCATTCTTCTAATTTTTAGAACTTATTTATTTATTTATTTTTTTCCGAGATAAGAGTCTTGCTCTGTCACCCAGGCTGGAGTGCAGTAGCATGATCTCAGCTCACTGCAACCTCTGCCTCCTGGGTTCAAGAAATTCTCCTGCCTCAGCCTTCTGAGTAGCTGGGATTACAGGCACACACCACCACACCCAGCTAATTTTTGTATTTTCACTAGAGACAGTGTTTCATCATGTTGGCCGGGCTCATCTTGAACTCCTGACCACGTGATCCACCTGCCTTAGCCTCCCAAAGTGTTGGGATTATAGGCAAAAGATTTCTTTAACGTCAGCTCCCTTAACTTGAGCAGTTAGAATGGTTTGAAAAAAAAAGGAGAAATATTTTGAACCTTGTAAATTTACAAATTCATATGTAAATTTATGGCGCTAAAACAAATAGTTCTTTCCTTTTTAAATTTTATAATTTAATTTTAATACTCTTCCTGTGTCAGTGATGTATAATAGCCCAAGTTCTGTCCTTTGGGAGCTATTTTGCTTTGTTTCTATAGCACATACTTATCCTCAGCTTTTCATTCTGTGAAAGTATGCTATTTACTGCAAGGGATTGTGAATTTAGTTTCAATGTAACTGGTGAAAACAAAAAACAGAAAGATGAGCTGTTTATGTACCACTAGTCAAATATTTATTAAGCAGCTGCTATGTTTTAAGCACTGTGCTAGGTGCTGGGGACCCAAAAATGAACCAAATATAGCCTTTTCTTCAGGGAGCTACTGGCCTAATGGGGCTGCAGACAAGAAAAAAGAGAGTTACTTATGGTGTGATAAGTGCAACTGTAGAATTAATAGAGTACACTATGGAATCACATTCTTTTCTAACAGTTGCTCAACAGTGTCTTGGTATGTAGAGAAGTAGTAGCCTCTACTGTCCATCCTTTGTTTATGGGATATAGAGAGGAGGCAGGGAAAACTCATGAATCAATCAGTTGTTACAGAACAGCATTCCAATGAGTTGTGTAAAAGAATTGGAAACAGATTGAAGTTCCTTAATTCATGAATCTCTAAAAGTGGTTGGGGACAAGTGTGCTTTGCTCTTGCCAAAGTGTAGTGTATGAAAGATAGTGTGTCATTTTACTGACCCGTATTCACCCTCAAATTAAGTTACTCATTGTGCTCTCATCAGATTTTAAAAGAGAAATGCAAAACATGGATATTAGCAGAAATGCCACAAAATGCAATAATCAGATAAAACAGTTTTAAAAAGAACACTTTTGTTGGTGTGTGTGTAGAAGTATGAGTACATATGTGTTTGTATTTTTGCATGGACGTACATATATTTGTGTATAGTGAGTCTTTATATGAAGGTACATAACAAAATGAACTATGGTTAAACCTATTTATGCCACTACTGGGTAGTGTCAGTGGAGACTGACACTTCATAGGATTAACTTCATAGGATTTCTCAGCGCAAAAAAATGTCATGCTAATGTGGTGTCTGCCTTTCTCAAAAGCAAAGGTACTTGGATTTACCCTAAGCTCCCTTTCTTTGTTTTAAGAGACAGGATGTTGTTTTATCACCCAGGCTGGAGTGCAGTGGTGCAATCATAGCTCACTTCAGCCGGAAACTCCTGGCCTCAAGGGATCTTACCACCTAGGCCTCACAAAGTGCTGGGATTACAGGTGTGAGCCACCACACCCAGCCCCTAAGCTCCTTTTAAAGAGGTGATGTGATGTAGTGGTTTAGGACACAGTCTGGACCCAGACTGCCTGAGTTTAAATCATACATCTACCATTTATTATGTTTAACACATTTCTTAATCTCTTAGTGTCCTGGTTTATTTGTCTATAAAATATTTTAATAATACCTATCTTATATGCTCTTGTGAGCATTAAATGATATATGTAAAGTTCTTAGGTGAATAATGGGTACGCAGTAAGGAATACATACGTATATAAAAACACTGATGGTTGTACTTTATGTGAAGGCCTATTCCATACTGAGAATTGGTTATGGCAGACAGATTTGTGGTATTCTTTCTTTGCTCTCCTTTTCCTTCAATGGCTTAAGAGTACTTGGGACAGGAATTAGGGAGATCTACAGAGTATCATCATCATAAGATGTAAATTACATGCAAATCAGTAGGTACATATTATTTGTCCAGAATGTACTTGATGTTAAAAGAAAATTTGGATAAATGATGAAAACAAGTATAATTCCTCAGAGACTGTTTGGAATCCTGCCAAGTGTTTTTAGTGATCAGAAAATACTGAGATGTTTAGCTGATGAGAAAATAAAGAGGAAAAAAAGGGGAAGCTATTGTCAAGCAAAATAGAGACCGTCCCTTTGCAATATCAGTAAGTGAAGTTTTTTTATTTCATTGTAGAAATGAGGAAGCATGTTGAAAAATTAATTTTAGATTAGTAACAAAATCCCATTTGTTGTCATGTTTGTATTCTTAGCCAAAAATCTATCTTTTTTCTACTTTTGCATTTAATGTGACTTTTTTCCTATACTTATTTTGAACTCACTGAAAATACTTTATATCACCTCTTTTAACAGTTATAGTTCAGAATAGGTGAAAAATAAGAATAATATATTTTTTCACTACATCTGTTATCTACATATGTGTGTGTATGTGTGCGGGTCTCATTATCACTACATCTATTATCTACATATGTGTGTGTATGTGTGCGGGTGTGTGTAATCTGAAAAAACATAGAATTGAAAATCAGGAAACCTATATTCCAGCCATTGTTTATCTCACCTATAAGATGTGTGTATGTTGAATGACAACATTATATTTGCAAATGGTTTATTCATTCCTTCCCCTGTTCATTTATTTAATTGAATGTCTTTTAGGTGTCAGGTACTGACAATACAAAGGTGAGTAACTCATAGAATCTGTCCACAAAATACTTTACATATAGTAGAAGACTAATTCACAGAACAGCATATGACCCAAGCCATGTAATCAAAGTCTTCTTAGGAATTTTTGTGGGAGCCTTGGAGAAACATGATTTTTTTTCCTTTTGTTTTGTGCTAGAAGGACATGACAAGGATAAAGATGCTAGTGACCATCTCTTAGACCATAGAGAGTGTTTCGGAAAATGAAGTCAAGATAAAAGAAAGCAAACTAGAAGCTGGAGAGAAGACAGTATGTTTCTTTGGTGATAGAGAAGCAAGAAAGAGAGGCTTTACATGGTAGAGGAAGCACCACAAACAAGGACATGGAGAGATATGAAACAATACGATGTTCTAAATGAAATGTAAGATGTGCAGAGGGGTTGAAGGAATGGAGGGAAAGTTAGGCCGAGGCTAAGTGTAAAAGATCTTTTAATCTTGCAGGTAGTGGGGAGCCATTGAAGTACTTTAAAAATAATCTGGCAGTAAAATAAGGAGAGAGCATCTACATGGTGTGGTAAATGACCTAATTGGGGAGGTGAGAGAATAGGTGAAATGTAGGTTGGCTCCAAGGTTTCTTCTGATTTGGATGTCTGAGTGCATTGTGTTATTATTCAAAGGGATAAGAAATTCAAAAGGAGAGTAAGGAGAAAAGATAATTACTATTCTTTTGGAAATAATGAATTTGAAGTTCATTTGGAAGATTTACCTGGAAGTGTCTTGTCTGAAGTTCAGCAGAGGGCTCTCTTAGCTGACCATCCGATTACAGCTATCAACACAGATGTGGTAGTGGAAACCATGAAAGTGAATGTGATTATTTAGAAAGAGCAAGTCATTCTAGAAGAGAAGAAGGATGGAGGCAGAACTTTGGGTAGGTGAAAGAACATGAAAGGAGACTAAAAGGGAAAGGTAGGAGAGGGAGAGGTGTCATGGAGGCTAGGGAAGAAAAGGTTTAATAAGAAAGCCTGCTCAATAATCAGCTGCACAGAGAACTCAAACAGCATTACTGAAAACAATCTATTGGAGTTTGCAATTAAGAGGATATTTGTATTCATCCAAGAGCAATTTTTTTTTTTGAGAATAGAGTGAGGAGGTAGGCCAAGGTATGATTATAGTGGATTGAAGACTAAAGAGAAAATAAAGGAAAAGAGTGATAGTAGTTCTAGAATAACATAGGATTGAGGAAGTTTGGTTTGGTTTGGATTGTAAGATGGAAAACCACTTAAATTGATTTTGAAGAAGTGGTCAGTAGAGAGGCACAGATTGAAAATAAGGGAGATGGAGAAAGTGAGTTATCAGTGAATTTCTGGAGAATATAATATCAAGGAACCATGTGGAGGGCGACTTTTGGTTGGGAATGCACCTTTTTTTGATACTAGAGGAAAGAAGGGAGAGGATTCATATGGACATAGATATACATATCATCAGTCAAGTTATAACTATCCCCAAAAGAAGCTGCTTAAAGTTCTTAAAAGAGAAGGAATTTAATGCATATAATTTGTTAATAGATCATGGAAGAATTGGAAAGCTAAATAGGGAATTGTAAACCAACCCAATAATTAACAAGAGCATGAAGCCAATAAGCTGGAGGGGCAAAAAAGGAGGTAGCATTACTAGGAGTGGAAGCTAGAACCATGCCATCCTGCTGTTACCCTTTGAAGGAAACAAGCTCTGGTAGAGATATTGTCAGAGGCAGTGGGAAGGGGAGAGGAATGTCCTAGCTTCTGTCTACTTTCTCCCTTTCAGTCTCCTGCTGGTGACCCCTAGACATTCAACATGAAGCCTCCAGGGTCATGCTCTGTGCCATCTTAAGTAGAGCCAGGAAAAACAACAAAAATCTCTGAGTTCAAACAGGCCTATGACTGTTATAATAGGGTTGGAAGTGTGTGAGAGAGGAAAGGAAAATAAGAAGTGAAGAAAAGCCAGGCATGGTGGCTCATGCCTGTAATCCCAACACTTTGGGAGGCCAAGGTGGGTGGATCACTTGAGCCCAGGAGTTCGAGACTAGTCTGGGAAACATGGTGAAACCCCGACTCCACACACACACACACACACACCCACCCACCCACACACACACACCAAAAAGTTAGCTGGCTGTGGTGGCCTACTAACTTTTACTCCCAGTTACCCGGGAAGTTGCGGCAGGAGGATCACCTGAGCCCAGGAGGTCGAGGCTGCAGTAAGCCATGATTGTACCACTTCACTCCAGCCTGGGTGACAGAGCAAGACCCTATCTAAAAAACAAAAAACAAAACAAAACAAAAAACAAAACACCACAACACAACAAAGTGAAGGAAAAAGATGGTAGGAGTATGTACATGAAGATTGGGAAACCTACTATGAAGAATGGTTGAAGGAACCGAGCAGGGACATATAAATATACAATAGAATTTGGCTGATGATCCACTTCATTTCTAGACAAGAAGTTGCTAGTAGTATCAATTTGCACTATTGGATGTACCAGGAAGACATGTCCACAGGACTGGAAGCTTCTCTGAGATCCAAGTAAATATATTGTAGGTAAAGAAGTGAGAAAGCTTACAGGAGAAAGAGGCACTGTGAGACACTAGTATGTTATTGTTTAAGATTTTGGAAGTGGAGCAGTTCTAAGTACTAGGAAGTTCCATGAATACATAAGCAGGGGTGGTTTCTGTGTTGCAGAGAGGGTAAAATAACTTGCATACTAGCTAATTGAGAGCTATTGACATGGGTGTTGAAGTCAGCAGTGATTATAACATTTTTTAGAGTAAAAAGGAAGACTGAATCAGGTGTCCAAATCTTCAGGGAATTAAGTGATCATCTGGAAAACACAAGGATGATGACAGCGAAGAGTAGAAAGTGATGCACTTGATATGTGTCTCTAAGAGTGGAAGGTTTTGAGATAAGGTTGGGAAAGTAATGGAATAAATGTGGTGATTAAGAGAGTGCTACCCATGACCCTGTGTCACGTGAGGAGAGAATGAGGAATTTCTTTATGAGAAGGCCAGGATCTAGTTGAAGGAAGAAGGCTTAGAGAGTGTTCTGGAATTAGGTCTAAAGTGGCAGGTAATTACAACAAAATGAGAATTTGAGAGCAAAATGGGTAGAGGCCAGTAGAGCTGTAGGAAGAAAACAGCAGCTTGGGGAACAACACTGTTTAGACAATGATAGATGAGACTGAATTTTGTTGAGGGGCAAGAATAACCAGAATGCAAAAGATTGGTTGGATCAGCTGGCTTCAAAATTCCTGGCCTAGGCAGGCTGAAGTCCTTGTAGGTTTTGGAGGGCCTCTGTGTTAGCAGCCTTTGCTCAGTGCTGATGTTTCATGTGCTGCTTCCCTTCCTCCCTCTGCTGTTCATTCAAATATATTACACTTCGAAAGTAGTTCTTGTCTCTTCATTCCATCATAACCTTAGGGTCCAGTTTTTAGAAATTTGAATGCTTACACATTATTCACTGTAGATGCATTTCCAAGTATCACAGTGAACAGATGATTGTTTCTACATTAGCATAGAAAAATGTCCCCAGGTCTGAGAATGGCTCCGGGGTAAGGGGTGTATGATGGATTTTCTTATTTTCACAGAGGAGGTATTCAGTAAAATGTTTCTGAAGATGATCTTGATCAGAGGATGGGGAGGAAGAAGAGAAGGAAAATAAAGGGAGTAGTAAATTAATGAAGTGACTAATGACCATCATGTGGCTGAGTCAATATACACTCTTATCCATATACCAAATTTCATTGAATCTCAGAGGGATTTTTTTCACATTTTTTACAATAAATTTTTATAAATTTTTTTCACATTTTAATTTTGTGAAATGTTAGTGACATTACAATTAGAATTGATTGTATCTTTTCTTTGGTGTTGTTGGTTCATATAGCACTCTCATGGATTTAGCAAAATCAGATATGTGTGTATTTTCATTCTTATTTGCCCCTACTATATCTCACATTTTAAAAACTATTATTTTTTTGTGTGCTTATTTTCCTTAAGTTCTTTAACTCTACTGAAATTCAACCTGTTTCCCTTGTACTTTTTATTGCAACTTCATTTTTCTTTTGGTTTGTAGTTTACAAAATATTGTTTTTTCTCCAAATTCTCAGCTTTAAGAAGATAGCATGTAATACACATTCTCTAGGCCTGACTCTTGTTAAGTATCACATGGCTCTTGGGTAAGCAATTCAACCTCTTTGGGCCATAATTTTCTTATATATAAAATGAGGGGTTGAGTCTAATGATACCAAAAGTCTCTTTCTGTTTTGAAATTTTGGGGTTTCTTGACCATCAGAGGGCTGAGAAATCTGTACTGTAAGCCTTTGAGAGGAATCGGTGCAGAGGATAAGGGTATAGAGAACTCTGCCTCTTTTATCAGACTCATTCCTTAAACCTGCATCTTCTACATATTCTCTGACTTTTGTTGCTGCCAAGCTACTCTGGGCTCAGGGTTTATGTCTGGGCATAGACATCTAGCAACGTCATCTTCATTTATATAGATCTACAAGATAAAAAAATAGCACATGCCCCTCTCTTCAAGTTTAGTAAAAAGAGTCAATATTTTTTATAATACATAATTTGGGTTTTTAATTTTTTCCTAGGAAGTTATTATTTTCTATTGTCTCTGGCACAAATTGAAGATTAAGTCTCACAATGGAAAGTTTAGAAGAGACTATTTGCTGTGGATTACTATTATATGTATATGTATTTGTATGTATATGTATAAAGTAAACCATAAAATAAGGTAGCTTGCTAGAAGTCAGATCATTACTTATCAGGTCACCCAGAAAGTGGGGATTGTTTTGTTACCTGATGGAGTTGAAATGGTGTTTCTGTAGAACATATTGTAATCATTATTTTTCAGCATGGATAAATACTGGAAAATAAGCTCAGCTGGAAGTGAAAATAGTTGAACTCCAAGTTCTTTTTATTTGCCAAGTGATGACATTAGGGCTAGCTAAAATATCTATTAATTTTTTTTTATTATTATACTTTAAGTTCTAGGGTACATGTGCACAATGTGCAGGTTTGTTACATATGTACACATGTGTCATGTTGGTGTGCTGCACCCATTAACTCATCATTTACATTAGGTATATCTCTTAATGCTATCCCTCCCTCATCCCCCCTCCCCACAATAGGAGCCGGTGTGTGATGTTCCCCTTCCTGTGTCCAAGTGATCTCATTGTTCAATTCCCACCTATGAGTGAGAACATGCGGTATTTGGTTTTCTGTTCTTGCGATAGTTTGCTGAGAATGATGGTTTCCAGCTGCATCCATGTCCCTACAAAGGACAC
>NW_012105098.1:1111167-1157892 GCF_000951045.1 Mandrillus leucophaeus | reverse complement strand
CCTTGCCCATGCCTATGTCCTGAATGGTATTACCTAGGTTTTCTTGTATGGTTTTTATGGTTTTAGGTCTAACATTTAAGTCTCTAATCCATCTTGAAATAATTTTTGTATAAGGAGTAAGGAAAGGATCCAGTTTCAGCTTTCCACTTATGGCTAGTCAATTTTGCCAGCACCATTTATTAAATAGGGAATCCTTTCCCCATTTCTTGTTTTTTTCAAGTTTGTTAAAGATCAGAGATGGCTGTAGATGTGTGATATTATTTCTGAGGGCTGTTCTGTTCCATTGGTCTGTATCTCTGTTTTGGTACCAGTACCATGCTGTTTTGGTTACTGTAGCCTTGTAGTATAGTTTGAAGTCAGTTAGCGTGATGCCTCCAGCTTTGTTCTTCTGGCTTAGGATTGTCTTGGCAATGCAGGGTCTTTTAATATCTATTAATTTTTTAAGGGAAAATTAATGGTAGTGTTAGGTCTTAATTATTACAGAGTAGATACTACATTAGATTATCACTAGAGAGGACAAATGATCCAAGAGAAGTTATGTTAGTGGCCCTTACGTAAGAAAGCTAGTTCTGATGGACATTAATAGTTCCTTATGATTTCCTAGGGAAATTGCTTTAAATAACCTGTAGTTTGGTAGATATTCATATCCCAAAAGTCACTTAATGACAGCACAGGTTAAGACTACAAGAGTGCTGCAAGGAAGTGTATACAGTTCATTTAGGGGAATAATTTAATATGAAGGCTAGAATATAAAACAAAATGTAGAGTTAATAATTGTCTAGCAAATTCAGGATGATTGATAGGGAAGCACTGACTTAACCAATGACGTATACAATTATTAGAGATTTAGTTTGGTCAATTAAAGCAAATGCAAAAATAACAACAAAAACTAATCTTTTTCAAGTATCTATTAACATTCTAGATATCCTCTATTTTAAATTTCAAGAAGGGCTTAGAGATAGGGTGAACATGTAATTTATCATTCAAACCAGGGCAATAAGCATAAACTAGGCCTATTCCTGGAAATCAAGAGTATAAAGTTGCTCTAGTTAGGTCCTACCATGTGTCTACTCTCATTTCTGATTATTGCTAAAAATGTTAAGAAATGAACTAGTTAACATGCCAACTGAAGAGAAATAGACAAAAATCTTTCTCAGTAAGCCTCTAATTCATTGATTCTAACCTTTTGGGGAGGACTGATGTCTTGAAAAGTGATGACATGGACTCTCTCCAAGAGAAGTGAATTGAAAATGAAATACTAGGGGATTCATAGACCCCTGAAAACCATTGATGGGCAAGAATCTTAGCTCAAAGCCAGAAAAAAGAAATAGGATATCAATTTTTTATTCTAGTAAAAGAGCTACTCACAAGCACCACCACTACTCAAACACATTTTGATGAACTGTAACATAAAATTAACATTTCTTATTATAAATAATTCAAATATATACAAAAATAGAAAGAATATTATAATGAAACTGCATATAACTATCGTCTGAACTCAAGATTGAATAAGATTTGTCTGTACTTGTTTCACCTATCCCCCTTTTTAGTTGTGGTTGTTTCTGAAGCATTTTAAACAAATCCTAGATTCATATAATTTCTCCCCTATACACTTTAGTAGACATCTCTAAAAGAATGCACATTTTCTTACTTTGCCAGAATGTCATTATCACAACTAACAAAACTGACACTGATTCTTCAGTATTATCTGATACTCTATTCATACTCATATTTTATCAGTTGTGTCAAAAATGTTATTTTCCATTGGATTTACTTGAACTAGTATCCAAAGAAATATCACGCTTTGCATTTTATTTTTTATTGTCCCTCTACTGCCATACCCTTTCTCCCTTTTTGCAGCAAACTAGGGCAGTTGTGTCATATTATAGATTTGTGTGCTTGCTTCTTTGTGGTCTCATATAACTTGGTTCTTAATCCCCTATATTTCTTGTAAACAAGAAATGAGTTGTTAGGGTTGCTTAGATTCAGATTAGATTTATTTTCATTTTCCAGGAAAAATTTCCACAGATGATGGTATATATTTCATAGTTTATGCTCTATAAACTGATATTTTATGATGGTATGTATTTCATAGATTATGCTCTATAAACTGATATTTTATTTTAGGAATTGCTGACAATCAGAAATTAGAATCTTATGACCAAAAGAAACACCAGGACTAATTCTTCTTTCTCACTTTCCAAAAGTATCTGTGGTTCACCCCAATGTTCTTTCAGCCATAAAAATATTAACTACTCATATGAAATATTTATAAAAAGTGACAGTTGTCAAATATATTTCCCTTTAATATTCATTTTAAATTATTACATTGAGCATGTACTTTTCATTCTTGTCCCCTGTCTTTTCTGGTTTCCTCTATCCCATTCTTTTAAAAACAAGCTATCAGTTCCCATAGCAGCGTTTACCAAGGTAGATAAATATCAACATCATGGTTGAAATACCAAAGCTCAGTGCCAGCAATTATCCTACAATTTGTGGGTTGGCGTAATAACACACAGGGACTTGAGCACATTGCTAATAGCCATTGAGGGGAGCAAGCTAGTCTCTAAACATATTAAAATGCCTCAGAGGACTTTTTCAGCACTACATAATCAAGATTTGGTGATATGAGCTGCTTTGTTAGGACTTGTTGTGAATTTTGCATTGCCTTATTGTGTGTGTGGAAATTAGTGCCGACCTTCATAAATTGGCTTAGATAATATACAGATCAACCAACAGGAGACAGAACTAGCCAAATAAAGCATATGGCAAATCACTGGAAAAAGAGCATATTATATAGTGACTTTTAATTTGGAAATGAGAGTGTAAGAATATATCCAATTTAATTGGGGCTTGTCTGAAAAATGTGTTGGTGTCTGTCATTTCAGAATTGAAATGTTTTGATTTGCTGAAGTTTTATTTGCTTTGCTGAGGACAAGGATACTACCAGGAATGGGGTCTGAAAAAATAAATTATTAAACTGGGTTATTCTCATTTTTATTCTCTTTCAAGATAGTATTGGCAAAATCTATCTTGTTATTCTTAGCAACATAAATAAGAAGTATTCTGGGGGCAAAAACCATATTAGAAATAAGTTTAAAATTGTTCTGTCTTTTGTTATATTTGATTTCCAGAAAAATAAGGTGAAAAAGCATCAATTTTCATACAGTTTCTTTGGGTTTAATTATACAAATAGTTATTAATAAAGTAAGAATAATACATGGTTTACTGGCTAAAAATTGAAGGATTTCTGTAACACTGAAGCCATTCTTTAAACATGCTAGAATTTGGAAATCAGATTTTCTTCAGCATCTTTGATAAACTTGTGGGTTTTTTTTTTTTTATCATGTTGGTTTTTAAAGAGTGTTTTTGGATTTGTATCTTCCTTTATTTATAGTTTATTGTGTTAAAACCCTCCTAATTGCCACTCTTCGTTCTAACCCTGGGAAAAATTCTTGTTGTTGGTTACTCCCATTCCTTAGGTATATTATAGAAGCATTTTTACCTACTACTCCAAGAACTCTGCATTAAATGGGCATTATTATGTATTATATTCAATAAAGAAATTATAGAGCAAGGCAGCTGCCACATGAAAAATGACTTGTTTGGTATTCTCTGTTTTTTAGAGAGGGGCATGGAATAAAATTAAAAATATATAAGGCTCATAGAGCTTTATATATATACGTGTATATATATTAATTTCTCTCAAAAACAACATATGAAACTGTCTATATACACACATATATACACACATATGTATACACGTGTGTGTGTGTGTGTGTATAAAAGGAGTGATTCCATTGCAAGGTGGATCTAACTATTAGACTATGTCTTCTCGATTGGGCGTGGTGGCTCATACCTGTAATCCCAGCACTTTGGGAGGCCGAGGTGGGCAGATAACGAGGTCTGGAGATTGAGACGAACCTGGCCAATATGGTGAAACTCCATCTCTACTAAAATACAAAATTAGCTGGGCATGGTGGTGCACGCCTATAGTCCCAGCTCCCTGGGAGCCTGAGGCAGGAGAATTGCTTGAACCCCAGAGGCTGAGGTTGCAGTGAGCTGAGATTGTACCACAGCACTCCAGCCTGGCAACAGACTGAGATTCCATCTCAAAAAAAAAAAAAAAAAAATTCAAATATAAGAAGACAAGTACCGAGTTTCTCAACCTCTTTTTTCAAGACCAAATGTCTTGCATTTTCTCAACTCAACTTTTTTTCCTATGTCATGCTTTCAAGACACTTCATTATTCTATTCAAATTCCTTTAAATTACTGCATTTTGACACTACTGTTACAATGTAGTACTGAGACCCTAACATACTAGCAGGTATGGTCTCATTAGAACATTAAGACTATTATTTTCTGATTTCTGACATCTGACATGTTGTGCTGTTGGTTTTTCTATTAGTGCAGTCTAATGGATGAGATAATTTTTAGTTGCAAAACCACAGAATACTTACAATCACCTAATCTTTGTGTCTTCTTCTTCATCATTTCTTTTTAACAGAAAATACTGTCAGACCTTGTCTTCCTCATCTTATATGTGGTTAATTGAGGCTCCAAGACACATTAATTCTAATTCCCAGCTTTACATACACATATCAGAAGAGTTTTGATATGGCTGGGCGTGGTGGCTCATGCCTGTAATGCTGGTAGTTTGGGAGGCCCTGGCTAGTGGATCATTTGAGGTCAGCATGACTGACATAGTGAAACTGCATCTCTACTAAAAATACACACACAAAAAAATTACCTGGGCATGGTGGAACATTCCTGTAGTCCCAGCTACTCAGGAGGCTGAGGCAGGAGAGTCTCTTGAACCTGGGAGACGGAGGTTGCAGTGAGCCGAGACTGTGCCACTGCCTTCCAGCCTGGGTGACAGAGCCAGACTCTGTCAAAAAAAAAAAAAAAGGTGTTGCAATTTATATTGGTCAAAAATGTTTTTCCTTATTTTCTTTCACTTTTGGTTTTTTCAAAGATATTTGAGTTCTAAACCCAACTTTCCCACTTACAAAATTGAGACCTTGAGTAAAGTATTGAGACTCTCTGAAATTTAATATCTGCATTTCTAAAGCATTGATAATACGGGTTTAAATGTTAAGTAAAATAACATATGCACAGCTTTTTAGCACAGTACCTGGCATACAGAAGGCATTTGCTAAACATGCATTTTCTTCTTATTGTCAAGTTTGTATTATACATAGAAAAATCTGTATTAATCAACCACTTGCTGGATAACCACTAAACTCATACTGTTTTCAGACCTTGTTTGTGATAAAACCTCACCAAATTTTTGCCAGGTAAGGGGTAGAAAGAACTCTAAATGATCTTGAATTTAAAGCAGTACTTATCCTTGTTGCTAAACAGTGGAAAATATATTCATTCTGGAAATCAGGATCAGCATTTTCTATTCATCTCATTGACATTAACTTTAAACAAATTCTCTAATTTAGACTTTTTATTTTCTTCATCTTAGAAACTATAAACTGCATAGGGAAATGCGATGATAATTTTCTTCATACATTTGTACCTGAAGCTAGGTTATGTTATATATGGCCAAAGAAAAATCGTAAAGGCATTTCCACTTTTCTTCATACTGTTCTTACCTTTATTTGTATAGCTATTATGCATATCATCAGCCTATATAAAATGTCATTAAAGAGGCATATTTTCCCAAGATAGTTAAATGTATAAAGACAATTGAGTATATTCTGATACCTATCAAGCTTCATCTGTAAGCAGCATTTAGTTTCAAACAGATAGATGGTTTTGACAGAGAATCATTTGGCTTCCAAATGATTGGAGTCTAATTGGGAGGAAATATAATGGATATAGGCTTCTTTTGTCACAGTTGAGTCTTATGTAGAAATTCTCTGCATCCTTTTGATCATGAGTAAGTACTACATTAAAAATTAAAACTTTAATTACCTTATTCTTAATTTCTGGAAACTCTTTTCAAAATTAACCCAAGAATCCTTAAATATGAGAGAAAATCCTGTAGTCAATAAAAATCAATAAATATTAGAGACACTTTTATGAGCAAGGCACTGTGCCTGACTTTGTATATGATTCAAGGGATTCTAAATATTGTTGCTGTTGTTTGCTCTGAAGGAGCGACAATACAGTTTTTTAAGATACTGGTCAATCTCTAATAATAATTTTGATTGGAAGGGATCAGCAGTGTAGAATCACATATGAATTTGGGATACAGTTAGAAATATACTAATGAAATCACATTAAAGCTTTTACAGACTTTAAGTAGACAAAATAGGTGATCAAGAAGGAACTTGTTGAATGAATATGTTCAAAATACTCAGTTTATGATATACAAACTTGGCCAGCCATGGTGGCTCACGCCTGTAATCCCAGCACTTTGGGAGGCCGAGGTGGGCAGATCATGAGGTCAGGAGAACGAGACCATTCTGGTCAACACGGTGAAACCCCATCTCTACTAAAAATACAAAAATAAGCTGGTCATGGTGGCACACACCTGTAGTCCCAGCTACTCTGGAGGCTGAGGCAGGAGAATCACTTGAATCCAGGAGGCGGAGGTTGTAGTGATCACGCTACTGCACTCCAGCCTGGCAACAGAGTGAGACTCTGTCTCAAATCAAACAAACAAACAAACAAACAAACAAACAAAAAGATATGTAATCTCAGAAAATGGTTTCCAAAAAACTAGTTAACTTGATGGTTTAAAGATGTGAGGAGAGTAACTAATATTTGAATAGCTTAAATAAAAAAGAAAAGTTTTGATTAACTAATTGTGGGCTGGAAGATCTTATATCAAAGAAAAGGGTGGAGACTGTTGTTTTATTTGTTCATTCCTTTTTCAAGTATTTATTTGTCACCACTTTAGTGCCAGGCATTGCACTCTTAAAAAAAGAGAGAGAGAGAGAGAAGAAATAGGTAGAGAATCTAATTTAATCCGAAGTGTGGGAGGAGGAGGAGAGGATTAAAATGGAAGAAGGTAATGTCAGCCTCCTGCAAATTCTTTTCTCACTCTGTATTTCTTCCATATGGAGGAAAGGAAAGCAGAATGCTGAAAGGATGAAGTAAAATCTGCAGAATTATTTCAGCATTCAGCATTAGATTTATTAAAAAAGCATACAACTGAAAGTTTTCTAGGTCGAAGTAGTAACTTGGCCTCTTAGAAGAACCTGGATACTTAGTTTGCCTGAGGAAACAAATATTTGGAGAGGGCTTCCAACCTCAGGCGAAGACAAGTGAGAGGAGTTATAGGATCATTCAGTCAGAACTAGTGTATAAGGAAATGTTTAGAAAATGCTGAGAATAGTTGATGAACAGTGAATCTTTGTTAGCTGCTTGTTTACTTTTAAATTCTCAGAGTAATTTTAAATATTAACTTTACTTACTGTTCAACAATTTCCAAAAAGTTAATAATTTCATTGAAGTAAGTATTGTTTCTTTCAAAGGTATTCAGATATACACATGGGCATAGTCATGTATGCACACACTCACAACACACAATCTTTGTTCACTTTGTTGCCTGTTGGCCTTTTTATATGGAATGTAGCTGGGCAGTGGTGAGGGGACAGGTTATCCACTAGTGGACAAGTGACCATAATTTAATTTTGAAAAGATTGAAAATTAATTGCTGTAACTAGCTGATAAATAAAATGACATTACTTGAGTACTTTTTTGAGAATAATATTTGCTGTAAGTGTTAGCCATCTCTTTTTCAGCAATATTTTTTTTCCTTCCTTAAACTAATTGATTTTGCAAAAACATATGGTTGGTACTACTGTAAAGAAAAATGTTTGCATAATGTAAATTTGATCTGAAATTAACTCTTAAGAAAATGAAATGGAATTTACTTCACATTAATTGTGTTTAGGTTAGCCAATAATTGTATTAGAGGACATTAGTACTTCAAAATACTATAATTTTGAATGAATTGCTATCATATTTAACAACATTTTAGAATACATGAGTTCTGCTTCGTGAGTACATCAGAAAAAATAATCAGTAAGTTTTA
Organism: Mandrillus leucophaeus; assembly: GCF_000951045.1. Taxonomy (NCBI): domain Eukaryota; kingdom Metazoa; phylum Chordata; class Mammalia; order Primates; family Cercopithecidae; genus Mandrillus; species Mandrillus leucophaeus. The sequence continues at coordinate 1,149,892 of NW_012105098.1, read as the reverse complement.
AATAAGACTTACTTAAATTTAAATACTAATTTAAATGAGTTAAGTAAGAGTTACATATTGTTTTAAATACAGTGAAATGTAAGCAAGAATCTATTCTTAAATGAACTCGTTGTTACTATAATACAGAGTTTTTGTCATATAAAGTTTGTGAGGAGCTGGGGGTAATGTAGGTTAGAACTTGGAGCAAGAGTCTGTGTTGGATATTGGAGGCCATTGTAGGCCTTTGTATACTTCCAGGCAGGGCAGGGGAGAATATCACAATGATGTTTGAGGAGAAAATTCCAACTGATGTGTTGGACATGGGGTACTAAAGGCTTATCACTGAGTAAGAAATAACAGTTTTGGAGTTACAGCAAATATAATTTCCCCTTCTAGTTTCTTATAACAGAGGAAGAAAATAGTTTCCTTTCACAGAATATCTTCTCTCCTCTTCCTAAAAACAAAAACAAACAAACAAAAACAAGTGTGATATTTTATTGACCAGCCTACATCCAGAGCAATCATACCTTTTCTTCTATTACTATTATGCTTGATATAGTTGGGTAATAGTCATTCTTCTACTCTGTGAATTGCAGTAAATTTCTTGGTAGATTTATGTTACCTTAAGTTGATTTTTTTCCTGTGATGATAGTGATAACAACTTTAATAAAAAATAGCAATATACAGATTCCCTGTATTTTATCAGATAATTTACTTGCTTTTGCATAATTAGTCTGCAAAAATTTGCTTCTATTTTTGCAGATGAAGAATTTAAGTCTCAGAGAGGCTCCGTAACTTCCTTGTGGTCCCTCAGTTGATAAGAGACAGGGGCAGGATTTGAATGACAAAGTATTTGACTTTTCATGATACTCTAATACTGTTTAATTGTAACCTATCTTTTCTTTTACAAGATACATGTATGTAATACAAAATTTATATCCAAGAGATGTGAAAGCATAGATTTCTTTTTCTTTCTGAATCCACATTTTAAATGAATGATGTGGTACATGAAGTTCTCTCCTACACTTGGGAGATGTACGGCACTAATAAGGAAACATTTCTAAGTTAGTTTGTCACATGGGGATTCAATCAGGAATAACCGTGTGACCTTTAACAAAATTATGATTGGCTGTCAGAGGGAAATTTCTATCCTACCCTATGGGATAGTCTTCCAGAGAAAGAGGATATCACTTTCAATTCTCAATAAAGAATGGTAAATTATTATCCTAAAACATGTGTTTATTACTGAATATAGTCATTTTAATAATGGAAGAATAACTAAGTGTTCATGATATCTTTCCTATTTTTAATGTCTATTTAGAACTTTAATTTATCATGTACAGAAACACATGATCTAAAGCCTTCAAAGATCTGGTTCACTACATGAATGAGTTTTTAAAATTTGGAGAAATTCAGAAAACAAGAAGTATATATATAATGATAGGCCAAAGGATATAACTTAGCCACATTCATAGTTAACGACACCAAAGAAATGCTGTAGGGGTTTATGATTTTAACATCTTTTGGAAGATATATGCTGAATGTGCTTTTTAATAGGAGATTTTGAAGCTTTTCCTAAGGTTGAATATAAAATATTGGTTCAAGAATTATGATTGTGAAATGCCTAATAAAAAGAACATTCTGTGAAAAATGAGTAGATGGTCGAGGAATGCCACCTACAAGAACTTTGTTAGAAACTAGATTAGCAGGCATCTGACTAGGACCAAGTATCTCTTCCCCAAGTATAAAAGGGCCAAGAAAATTATCTAAAAGTTCTGAAGATTGACACAGACACATTTAGCCCATTTAGGTCATGAGTTTGTAAAGCTTGTGTGTTTGATGAGGTTCAACATTTTAAGGAAGCTCTAGCAGTTTGTAAAAAGTAATAAAACATTTCACCTTTTTAAGCATCTTTGTAGGAAAAAAACTTCAATATACTATCATGACACCGACCCTCTTTGGGATGACATTATTGCATTAGTCGATTATTATTTCTCCTTAAATATAACCCAGAAGATAAAGCTGTCAAGATAGCATGTTTTATAAAAGCTAAAAGTTATTGTGAATTCTTCTGAATCAATAATTGAAAAGAAACTGAAGGGAAAATTTTTATATAACAGCAGTTTCCAAGTTATTACTTGTAGGAAACTTTTATACTTTTAAAAATTATTGAGGGCCCCAAACAGCTTTAATTTATATGCATTTTATAATTAACATTTTTTAGTTTAGAAATGTTTAAAATATTAATTCACTAAAATACTATTAGTCTTTACCCAAGAAAATCACAAAGATAATTCACACAAAATTTGTACACAAATGTTCATAATTATTCATAACAGCCAAAAAATGGAAACAAACCAAAGGCCCATCAGCTGGTCAATGGATAAATAAAGTGCAATATAGCCATACGGTGGAGTTATTTGTCCATAAAAAGGAATGAAGTGCTGATATTTATTACAATATGAATAAACCTTGAAAATATCATGCTAAAAGAATACAGACACAGAAGGTAACATATTGTATCATTCCATTTACATGAAATGTCCATAATAGACAAATCCATAGAAACAGGAAGTAGATTAGTTGGTGCCAGGGAGTGGGGATAGTGGAGAATGGGGAGTAACTGTGTATGGGTATAGTGTTTCTTTTTGGGATGTTCAAAATATCTAGAATTAGAGAGTGGTAATATTTTTGCAACTTTGTGAGTATATTTAAAACTACTGAATTGTATACTTTATTTTTTACCTTATTTTTTTAAAGGTCATCTTGTCTTCAGGTGAATTGCATACTTTACAATGGTAAATTTTATGGTATGTGAGTTATATCTCAATTAAAAATATAATAAGTGGCCAGGCACAGTGGGTCACGCTTGTAATCCCAGCACCCTGGGAGGCTGAAGTGGGCAGATCACGAGGTCAGGAGTTGGAGACCAGCCTGATCAAAACAGTGAAATCCTGTCTCTACTAAAAGTACAAAAATTAGCTGGATGTGGTGGCCTGTGCTTGTAATCCCAGCAACTCAGGAGGCTGAGGAAGGAGAATTGCTTGAACCTAGGAGGCAGAGGTTGCAGTGAGCTGAGATCCCACCACTGCACTCCAGCCTGGGCGACACAGCCAGACTACCTCTCAAAAAAAAAAAAGAAAAAGAAAAGAAAAAGAAAATATAATAAGCACATTATATTTTATCCTAAATTATATATTTTTATGAAAAACGAATGTGTATTCCAAACAAAAATATTAATGAGTAGCATTGCTTTACATTTTCTACATATGTTTTTGCTGTTTGGCTTCATGGGAATAATTGGATTCTATGTTTGCTTCTACATTCAATTTATTGTAATATATTGTTTTGGTTGAATTATATAAGAAACTCTTGCCTTACACAGATATATAGTTAGAAAAGAGAGCAGTGTCATAATAAATTATTCAGATAATTATAGATATTTTTATTTGATATTGTAACAAAATTTGTTGTGTGGTGACTCTTAAAGGTTAGTTGAATGTAGAATTTCAAATCTCCAAATAGTGCTGACTTCGCTGCAGTTATTCAAAGGTTAGACTGAGCTGGGAAGTTGAAGATGACTCACTCACATGGCTGGAAGTTGGAGTTGACTGTCTGCTGGATGCTTGGCTGACCAAAGTGCATGTATTTTCCTTGGTTATGACTCTCCATGTGACCTGGGCTTCTTACAGCCCGATGGCTGGATTCCAAAATGAAATATTCTGTGAGAAAGTGAGAAAGGTGAAGCCATCAATGTTTTAAGGCTTGTATTAGGCCATTCTTGGATTGCTTTAAATACCTGAGACTGGATAATTTATAAATAAAAGAGGTTTAATTGGCTCATGGTTCTGCAGGCTTTGTGGGAAGCATAGTGCTGGCACTCAGCTTCTAGGGAGGTCTCAGGAAGCTTACAATCATGGTGGAAGGCAAAGGAGGAGCAGGCATATCACATGGTGAAATGGAACAAGCAAGGGAGAGAAGTGTGGGGGCTGCTACACACTTTTAAATGACCAAATCACGTTAGAACTCACAATCACAAAGACAGTACCCAGACATGAGGGATCTGCTCCCATGTTCCAAACACTTCCCACTAGGCCCCACCTCCAGCATTGGGGATTACAATTCACCATGAGATTTGGGTGGGGACTAATATTCAATGTATATTGAGGCCCAGCCTCAGAAATCACAGTGTCATGTTCCCTACATCATACTGGGCACAACTGTAGGGCAGGCCCATATTTGAGGACAGTAGAAATAGACCCTGCTTCTTGATGGGAAGAGTGGCAAATAATTTGCAGCTAGTTCCGTGAAACAACCTTTTCTGAAATTTTGAATGCCATGGGCATGTGGGAGCTTGGGATATACTATGATTAAGTACTATTTTTGTACTTTTGCCACTTCTGCTTTGAAATGAACATCTTAACTGAATGCTTTTGTTTGAATTATTTAAAATTTATTGTCAAATGCAATAAACTTAATGCAATGAGAATTAAGAGTGCTTTATGACTTTTGATTATCTGCCCTTCCTTTTACACTTGTGACATTATTGTTCAGTTTTTAATTATCATTGATAATTACTTAACAATTTTTTTCAATATGGTATAAAAGGTATAATATAAATAGAATATTAAGTGTCTGCTCCAATATCAGTCTGCTGTTTTTAGAATGAACGTCTCCACTTCCTCTCAATGTTTATTCGCCAAGAGTGCCTTGGTTTTGTACTTATGGGTTATCTATCAGCAATAGTTATAAGAAGATATACCAGAGATTAATTCATGTATTTACTTAATTACAATCTCCTTTGGAAGAAATTAAACCCACAAAACATTAAATAAAAATTAGTTTTTTAATGTGGAGACAACATAAAAGGGTGAGCACACAATTTTTTTTGTTTGTTTGTATTTTTAGTAGAGATGGGGTTTCACCATGTTGGCCAGGCTAGTCTCAAACTCCTGATCTCAGGTGATCTGCCTGCCTTGGCATCCCAAAGTACTGGGATTACAGGCATGAGCCACCGCGCCCAACCATAAAAAAGAAAAGAAATTTTTAAAACTTGCTACAGTCTTCAAATTGCTTTTACTGTATCCTAAACTTAAAGTGCTGATGAAATGCCTTTGAAGTTTTCTGTTAGTTTCTCCAGGAAAGGTAGTGTCTTACATAGGCCCAGGTTAGAAATGCTTACATGTTATTAAGCATTTATGTAATTTGGGAATTTTGATAGTTATCAAAGCATGCTAAAAGCATCATTCTTTCAGCTGCCCTTAGAAGTTGCTTCTAGAAATCTGCTTTGAAATTGCCATCTGAAAGACTTATTTCTGCTGTATAAAAAATAAACCTTTTTTTCCATTGCAAAATGGCAGTGTCTGTAGATCGTTAGTAGAGGTGTTGGGTTGGAGATGATTGCTGTTACTGATCAGGGTGAGTAATGCACTGTGCTTTCTTAAAAGATCAATATTGGAAAACTAAAGCTTGATTGACAGCTCAGCATACCGAAAATCTTAATGCTAAATTTGTTTAAAAATATTTGGTGGAAAGACATTATAAAACTTAAAACTCAGGGTTCAAAATTTCTCCAGAGTATTTTTGTCAACTCTAAGTATTTGTAGTACCAAAGCATAATTGGTCACCGCTGCCATTTGAAACAGCAAATTACCTTAGTGTGGTATAATGGTGTCACTCTGAAACCCTCTGGATATTTTAGCCACATCTGAAAACTCAGCATGTGGATTTTAAATATTCTTGAGAGGAAGATAGAATTCTGAGGCATAATTTTAGCTAAATTTTTATTGGTAACTAAACTCTTATTAAGATGACTTGCCAGATTAGATCTGAGCTAGGGTGTAGCTGCCACACCTTTGTACCCTATGTAACACAAAGAGGTACAGCCCTTGTGATCACAGAGTGTTCTAAATTGTGTAATACTTTCTAAAGGCCTGTAGCAATCTCAGTGCATTTCTTAAATTCTATGAGTGCCCCCCATTTACTTTGATTTTATTTTGGCCTAACTAGATGGTTTGTTTCTCTGTTCAATTTTGGTTGCTGGTTTATTTTGGAGAGTTCACACTTCACTGGGAAACTTTTAAGTTTTCTTGTATACAAATAACTTTGTAATGTTACATTATTAGACATTATTATAACAAACTCTTGATTATATGGCATCAGATAAGCTTGTTTTTGGATTGATTGTAAAAACTCTGAAAAATGTAAATTCTTAGAAGTCGTCAAAAAATAAACACATTAAAAGAAATCTGTTATTTGGAACTCTATAGTAACCAATGAAGCCCAGATTCTCTCTATTGCACAGTTGGCACACTCTTTCCCCCTCAGAAAGGAAAGAAAAAAATACAGGTTGAATATCCCTTATCTGGAATGCTTGGAACCAGAGTGTTTCAGATTTGGGATTGTTTCTGATTTTGGAATGTTTGGTTATACATAAATGAGATATCCTTGGGATGAGACCCAAGTCTAAACATTAAATTCATCTGTATTTTATACATCCCTTGTAACCATAACTTGAAGGTAATTTTATACAATATTTTAAATAATTTAATGCATGAAACAATGTATTGAACCATCAGAAAGCAAGGGCGTCAGGCATGGAATTTTCCATTTGTGATGTCATGTTGGTCACAACAAAAATTTTTGAATTTTGGTACATTTCGGATTTTAGATTTTCAGATTAGGGCTGCTTAACCTGTATATTAGAAAGGAACCCTATTCAGTTATTTTGTAATGTTCACTTTTGAGTTAATAAGTCTCCTCTATTAGGATGATTTTTTAATTTGGTCATAAGCATGCCTCTTAAATTGAGAGTAAAAAAAAAATAAAAAAACTAAACTTAGGAAAAAAAAAAAACTTGAGGACTTTTCTTTCTCCCTTTTTCTCCCTTCTCCAGTCCCTCACTTTACAGGAAGGTAGTATCATAATTTTTGGCTATGGATAACTTTATTAACCCACCATTGGTAGAATATGCACTGGAGTGGTAATAGATTGTGTTGAGACCATTAACAATTACATTTTCTCATTCAGTCCCTCTCCCACAATGACCAGTGACAATTATTGATGGGGTTGGTGATCTCTATGGTCTTGCTACAGTTCTGTATCTCTTTGTACAAAGCTGACTGTATACTGGGATGGAACTTTGGGATAGTGACTTTGTTATTACCTTGTCACTGATGTTAGAAATAGGGACAGACTCTGCAGCCAAAAAAAAAAAAAAAAAATAAGTGAAACACAATTCTGTAGAAATGGAATTTTCTACACAGGAACAATGTTAGGAGATTTTTCTTATATGTTCACTAGCATTTTGGGAGTCAATTCATTATTTTTGTAGAACAGGAGCATGAACCACATAGGGAAGAAAAATAAACCCAATTTATTCCAAGAATTTAAAAATTACTATCAACATTATAATAGTTAAAAAAATTGCATACCTATTCTGATGTCTTCTAGCAATTAATGCCACCATACTTATGGGAAGAGTCTTTTTTTCTCTCTCAGAAGTATGCTGTTTTTAGCATTGATGTGCCTTAGTTTTTCATTAGTTTCAAGTACTTTTTCCTCTTTATGAAGTATGCTGTTTTACATGATTTTTTTCTATAAAAATAAACATAAGCAAAAACTACAATGGGTTTTTGTTGTAATAGCTATTCTACTCATATTCTCTCTTAAGATTTTTGAGTTGCTTTAAGCCAACAACTGAAATCCATTATTAGAATGTTCCCCCTGCCAGGTTTTTATTACTAATACGTTGTTTATTTTTAATCATCTTTTGAATTATTGACTATTTTATGGTGTCTCATAATAGCAATTTCTATTTGTTTTATGTACTTCATAGAGTAGATTTTGTTTTTCTGCCTCACTCCATTATATATAATGGCTTAGCTTTGAAATCTTTGCTTGATATAGAGGACATTAATTTGCTTTAACACATTACCATCTGAAATAGCTCAGGTTTTGTATGGTCTTGTAAAAGCTTTATCCTGAAATGCTCTGAAAGATGCTTTATTTTTTACTCTCCTATTTAAAAAAGAAGTTTAAATTTCCTCCTGATATTCTTGTCTCATGCCAGGATATTAAGCAGATGCTCAGATTGGCTCAGCTAGATGACATTAAAATGTATAGATTCAGATTTCAAAGCAATTGATAACTTTCACTCTGACATTATTCTTCCAATATTTTATTCCTGCTCCATGACCTAAGTCTTCTAGCGGTTGTTTTGCTACTTAACCTCTAGCTAAGTATTACTTTTCTCCTCATCTTGACTCCATTGAGTGATAGGTCTATTTTCTGTAGGCTTGCCTGCATTTCTTAACGGAACCCCTAGAGTACTGTGTCCTATCCTACTCTATTCAGTTCTTCCCCAATGAGGCATGACCAAGAGATTGTTGTATCCTTGAGAGGCAAATTCTTAGAATGGAGTGGCAGATGGATATATAACAATCACCAGTGCAGCGATAATGGAAATTCAACTTCAATTAGATTTTAAAGTTGGTTGCTTCCAAAAAGTCTAGAAGTGAGTTGAATAGAGCTATTTGCCCTATTAGGATTTTGTTCCTTGCTACCAAGTTGTCAGGGGAGGTGATAACAAAATTGGAGGAATCCATGATTAGGAAATGATGATGATGATGATGATGATGGTGATGGTGATGATGGTGTTGATGATGAAGATCATTGCAGCCTATGTTTATCAAAACTTATTATACATTTGGCACTGGGTTAAGCCTTTTATACACTATTTTGAGCATCTGTTGATTGTGTTCAATATTAGTAAATTAGTTTTCTATTACTACATAATAAATGACCACAAACTTAGGGGCTTAATACAACCCACATTCATTATCTTAGTTTCTGTGGGTCACGAATCTGGGGACAACTCAGTTGAGTCTTCTGTTTAGGTTCCCACAAGGCTGCAATCAAGGTTTAAGCCAGGGCTAGATTCTCATTTACAGGCTCAACTTAGAAAAGATCTATTTTCTTGGTCTTGTGGTTTTTGGCAGCATTAAGTTTCTTGTGATTGTTGGACTGAGAGCTTTATTTTTTGTTGACTGCTAGCCAAAGGCTACCCTTGGCTCTTAGAGATCACCCTCAGTTCCTTGACATGTGGCATTTTCCAACATGGCTGCTTGGTTCCTCCCAGCCATCCCTGGGAGAGAGAAATATTCCTGAAGGACAGATGTTAACAGTGTTATGTAATCTTGTACACTGATCATCTACAGTCTATCATCTTTTCCATATTCTATTGCTTAGAAACAAGTCATAGATCCCAACCCTACTTGAGAGGATTACACAAGGTGTGACCACAGGGAGGTAGGAATCATGGGTGCCACCTTAGAAGTTTGTACACCACCGAGAGATTGCTATTTGTCTTCCAATATCTTTCCTTCTTCTTCCCCACCTGAGAAATAGAACTCATAATTCATTATTGGTTAAATATATGGTCACCTGGAATACAGAGTTTATTCCCTAGTTTCCCTTGTAGCTAGGTGTGGCCATTGTGAGTAAGTATGGCAGAGGAGCAAGATAAAAAAGTCTGGGACTCTGAGGATTTTGTGAAGTTACTCTGCCAGTTTTTGAAGATTCTCTACTCCTGACTTCTTTCAGGTGAGAGAAAAGTAAGTTTTTATTTTTCTTAAGCCATTGTCAATTTTGGCTGTCCCTTGTAGGACACTTCCTTGAGACCCTCCTCTGTTGGCCAGCCCTAGAACAGGGTGTCTTATCCTGGTCCTGCCCAAGTGTGATCACCCTGTGGGACAGGAGCTGGTGTCTTCAGCCCAGCCTCTCCACAAGGAAAAGTTTACTTCTTAACACTGTGGGAGGTGAACCCAATCTTAACTTTGTTCTTTCCTGTCATCTCTTCTCCCCTTTCCTCTTTTCAACAGCCTTTCATTTCCATTTTGTAGTAGTGTATGTGTTTTTCAGAGAACGTGAAATCACCCCTAGGTCCAGGTTTAAACCAATGAGGACATTCTGTTTTCTGTCTCAGTGGTGAAAGTATGACATATGCCAATCTAATCAGAGTGAATCTTAAAACATTTACTGAGAAATTGTGGCAATACTTGTATGTAGTGATACTTTTGAGTAACCATATTTTCCATGCCAGCCGCCAATTCTGTCCCATGGAGAAACAGACTTTACCTGACCCTTGAGCCTGTTGCTTGAGATGGCTCATGGGGCATATAAACAACCCAACTCCTTCCTTATATTAACCAATATTTAGGGGGTAGTTTAGGGGAAGCTTCCACACCAGCCCTGAGGTTAGAAATATCATGTAAGGGAGGACTCTGAGAGAATTACTCTGTCTCCTTGACTGCAGCAGGATTAGTCATGGCTGACTCAGGTGGAACTGGGGGACTCTATTCAGTACAGATCTCAGACCATTGTGTGAATACTAAGACTTGGTATCCCTGTGCTTGTGGATTCATGCAGATGTCACAGGATATTGGAATGCTAAAGTGATTCATCACATTCAAGTAATAGATCCTTCCTACATTGTCTATCAGTCTCCACAACTATAATCTTGAATTTATTATTAGTTTAAAAAATTACAAAAGTAACCCTTGCTCACTTCAGTAAATTGAACGACACAATATGTGGCCTCTGTGTAAAACAGATGCTTGCTTTTTCAGGAAGTCTTCTGCCCTTCAGTTTTCCTTTCACATACTCCTTTTAGCCTTATATTGATAAAATGTTTACTTTTTAAAAACTAACATTGATTCAGTGCTTCTCATGGTCTGTTTGTTTGTTTTTGTTTTTGAGACAGAGTCTTGCTCTGTCACCCAGGCTGCTGAAGTACAGTGGCATGATCACAGCTTACTGCAGCCTCAATCTCCTGGGCTAAGGTGAACCTGCCACCTCAGCCCCCCAGGTAGCTGAGACTATAGACACATGCCACTATGCCTGGCTAATTTCTGCATTTTTGGTAGAGACATGGTCTCACTATGTTGCCCAGTCTGGTCTTGAACTCCTGGGCTCAAGTGATCTACCAGCCTTGGCCTCCCAAAGTGTTGGGATTACAGGTGTGTGCTACCATGCCTGGCCCTGCTTTTCCTGTTCTATATTTCAGTGATTACAGGGTTTAAAAATATTTTTGACCTAAACAAATAATAATTTATTAATTCCAAAATAGATAAAGTTGTCAGCATTCTGGAGATAGAATCAAAGTAAGGATTCACTAGTTTTTCCCCAGTGGGAACTTACAGCTAAGTTAGGGCATGAAATGTTTAAATAAGTGAAACAGGGAGGAAGAAGGTGCTAATCATGCACTAAAGAAAGTGAAGGGGAAAGTGCATCTGTTTTTGGTTTGGCAGTTACCACCACAGCTGTTTTCTAGTTGCTGTATGTATTTAAAGAGAAGGCAATGATTTGGAATGGTCATTACCTGGGTGACAAAATAATCTGTAGACCAAACCCCTGTGACGTGCAATTTACCTATACAGCAAATCTGCACATACGCTTCTGGACCTAAAATGAAAGTTTAAAAAAATTAAAAGATAGTTATATAATATAAAAAAAGAAATTTCTTAAAGGAGAGATGGGACTGAAGTTGGGTCTTAAACCGAACAAGGGAGGACAGAGAGAATTGGGGCTGCTTTAAGAGTCTTGGCACAAAACAGAGCAGCTGTCCTCAGGCCTGCCTGAGCACTCAGGCAGCAGCCCACCTCAGATCAAAAGGGACAGAATCTCAGGAGACTGGCCAAGGTAGCTGTATATATATATAGGTCTATACTTTTTTTTGAGATGGAGTTTCACTTTTGTTGCTGGAGTGCAATAGCGCAGTCTGGAGTGCAATAGCGCAGTCTTGGCTCACCACAACCTCTGCCTCCTGGGTTCAAGCGATTCTCCTGCCTCAGCCTCCCAAGTAACTGGGATTAGAGGCATGCGCCACCACGCCTGGCTAATTTTGTATTTTTAGTGTAGAAGGGGTTTCTCCATGTTGGTCAGACTGGTCTCAAACTCCCGACCTCAGTTGATCCACCCGCCTCAGCCTTCCAAAGTGCAGGGATTACAGGCGTGAGCCACTGCGCCCAGCTGGTAGCTATATTTTTAACATGCTCTTTAGATAATTTGTTCTGATGACTGGCATTTAGGAGTTCTAAAGCAGGTGTGTGTTGTTCTTAAAAAAGCACAGCTGCTTGAAAATTAGTTTGGGAACATAATTTTTGACTAAAAGTCTTTCAAAAATCAAACAAATGGTCATATTCATATTAGTTGATATATTTGTCATTCCTTAAAGACATGATTTTGTACATGAGTTGTTATTCTCTTAATTCTTCTTAAGATTCTTTGGAATCATTTATTTGTACAAGTTGTACCCAAAAGGAAAACAGGAGTCCACAGAAATAACCTTTTTATCATTGATTGATTCGTTCATCCATTTATTTGTTTATTCCTGTGACAAATATTAGATGAGACTAGAGTCAAAAAGGATAGAAATTACAACAGGACATTCATCCAGTCCTAGGGAATTTTAGTAGAGATTATGTGAATTAAACACAAATTAATATATGGAAAAGTGCCAGAGAAGGGAGGAATTACTTTTAGCTGTGGGAATTTGAGAATCCTTTTTGAAACATTTTGAGCTTGAAATTTGGACATAAATGTGGGTAAAATCTGAGTATTTGGACACAGGTAAAAGATGTTTCAGACAGAAGATACAGTGTTAACAAAAGCCTCTGGGTGGGAAATCCGGGCTTCCAAATAAAGGAAGTTGTGCTCTTTGTTTTGCCTTAAGTGCAAGATATGTGGTGAATGAGAGTGACACGAGTTTGCAAATTTGATAAGTGTTATGTATTCGCCATAAAACAGTCGAAACTGTGGCTCATGTTTTCATGATCAACATGTTGAAAATCTTGAAGGGCAGAAAGTAGTAGCAGTAGTGAGCTGCCACCTTTATACACCTTCACGTCTGTCCACACCCTGTTAACATTCCACATGTAAGTACTGAAAAAGTACTGCACTGACTATTTCTGCAGAAAGTACCACTTAATACCCTGAATAAAGCTTTTCTCTCACATTTTGAGGATGTACTTTTAATGCTTAAGAATTACTTTATTTTTCTCCTTACCTACTACATGTTTTAGGTTGGATTCCCAAAAAATAGACCCTAAAATGGCAATTTTTAGGCAAGTGGTTCACTAAAGGAGTACTCTCAAGAGAGTCCTATAAGAGAGTGAGGAAAGTAGAATAGCTCAGGGAGGAAAGCTAAGCAAAGGTGTAGTTTTCCCTGAAGTCTAGCCTTCATCTGATTCCACTGGGAGCTGTGAAGCATGAATAGCATCTCAGAATTGTAGGACTTACAGGCATCTTGTATTCTTCCCTTTTATCATTCATTCATTGCCTAAAGCTATCCTTGGAGGGAGGGCATAACCTCCTGACTTTTCCCAGAAAGGCAAGTCCAAGAGGCTGAAGACAATTCTCTGTAGAAGGGTACAGCTTTTACTAGCCAACACTCACATAGCTAGAAGATGATGCACTACAGGTAAAGGGCAATGGTTCTCACCTGGGGGTAATTTTGTCTTTGGGAGACACTTGGCAATGTCTGAAGATAATTTTAATTAATGTGACTAGGGGACGGGTGGAGGTGGTGTTGCCCCTGGCAGCTAGTGGGTAGTGGCCAAGGATGCTGCTGAACATATCCTACAATATGCAGAAGAACTTTTCTACAACAAAGAATTATACAGTCCAAAATGTCAGTAGAGCTAAGGTTGAGAAACCCTGGGAGTCTGAGTAGGACATCAACAGTGACTGCTCTACCTTTCTTTTTATGTATACCCAGGCCTATATTTGTAAATTGCAGTAGCAGGAGCCATTCTTAAGTCTTGACCAGATCAGGTGAAAAAAAACTCTAAAAGCTCATTCATTCATTCATGCTGGTTTTTTTTTTGGGATGGAGTCTTGCTCTTGTCGCCCACGCTGGAGTGCAGTGGCTTGATCCCGGCTCACTGCAACCTCTGCCTCCCAGGTTCAAACGATTCTCGTGCCTTAGCCTCTTGAGTAGCTGGGATTACCGGCGCCTGCCACCACACCCGGCTAATTTTTGTACTTTTGGGAGAGACTGGGTTTCACCTTGTTAGCGAGGCTCATCTTGAACTCCTGACCTCAGCTGATCCACCCGCCTTGGCCTCCCAAAGTGCTGGGATTACAGGCGTGAGCCACCGCGCCTGGCCTCATTCATGCATTTATTCAGGAGTTGTTTCATTAAGTAATTACAGAACACCTGCTATGTGCCTGGCACTAGGCTAAGCAGTGGGGAAACAGGGAGATAGTATCTGCTCTTGGGAAGCTCAGAAAATTAAGGACTAAGAGACATCATAACCCAGTGACTTTCTCAGGTTTAAAAGAGAGAATATATATTAACACAGTTTGACTGTACAAACTGAAACATAAACATTCAATCATTTATCCAACAAATATTATTGAGCACTTACTAGATACCATATGCTGCTCTAGGCACTGGAGATATAGCAGTGATCAATATGGAAAAAGTCTTTGTCATCAAGTAGTATATAATCCATTGGGAGAAACAGCTAATAAGACACTCAAATAAATATGTAATAACAATTTAGATAGAGATAAATGGTTTGAAGAACACAGAAGAAAAAAGTAGAATAGAGAGTGAATTGAGGTAGGGGCTGTGGGTACCTTATATTAGTAACAATGATCAGAAAAAGCCCCGTTAAAGAGATGACAGTTCAGGTGAGACCTTAATGACGAGAAGGAGTTAGCCATGTGAAGATCTGGGGGAAAAAGATCTATTTCAGGAAGATGCTTGGTTTCATAAAGAAACCAAAACTGTGGCTAGATGTGCAGGCTGGGGAGTGGTAAGGTGTGAGTTCAGAGAGGTGAGCAGGGGCCAGATCATGGAAGCCCACTAGGCCACTGTAAAGAGTGTGGACTTTATTCTTATTGCAATGGGAAGCCATTGGAGGTTTTTCAAGCAGCATTTTGGCAGATGTGTGATAGTCCAGCAAAGAGATCCAATGGAGGAAAATGATTACCAAGAAGGACACTATATGTCTGCCAGCTGAGTCTTCAACCCTTCCAAAAGTGCATTATAGAGTGTCTTTCCCTTTTATCTCATAGCTCACTTTCCTAGGTAAAATATCTGCCATTGGAAGAGTATGAAAATATACAGATAAATTTAACATTACACCTTTTCCAGCAGCATTGCATTATTTCAAAAAAGGTGAATGAATATTAGGTTTGGGCTTTAAAGGGCAGTGAATCATTTGTTATGCCCAAGTCCCAAATCGGGACACATCACTAGAAAGAAGAAGCCCATCAGATTAATGAGGAAAGTTATATGTTAGTTACCTAAAATGTGTTTGGTGTAGTGTTTCAACCAAACCAAATCACTTTTAACCTTTTTATGTATGTAAGTCCTCACTTTAACAGTTGTAGCAGCATAAGCTGAACAATCATTGAATAATGTATTTCTAGTTAGTTTGGGTGTATGCATGTGTGTGTGTTCATGCATGTGTGTATAGCACAGTGACTAGAGGATTGAATTTCTGTTAGGGGATAAATAAAATAGCTGCTAGATGAATAGTTTGTAGAATGATTTTTGAGAGCTGCTTGGAACCCAGGATTTACAGCCTAATTACAATCTTCTGACAGACCTTTAGTGAGCAGTAAGCATGAGGATAGGCTTGACTTGAGTTTGAATGGTACTGTTTGTTTATCCTGCTGTTTACAGAGAGCAGGATATAAAATGGATTATTTTGTGTGTTAGTAATCTTTTATGTGTTAGTAGCTAATGACATTTTTAATACATTAATAGGAAGCTTGCCAGAAGCCCAAAGGAGCTTGAATATTTTGTAGGCAACTAATTTATTTAAAAATTAGCTATGGCAGAGAATGTATATATCATAGAAGCAGACAACATTATTCCACTAGTAAAGAGTAGGCATTGAGATGCTCTTTTGATAGAATCCTTTTTAAAGAAGTATTTTCAGAG
Source organism: Mandrillus leucophaeus (assembly GCF_000951045.1). Taxonomy (NCBI): domain Eukaryota; kingdom Metazoa; phylum Chordata; class Mammalia; order Primates; family Cercopithecidae; genus Mandrillus; species Mandrillus leucophaeus. The sequence goes on along the minus strand of NW_012105098.1, from coordinate 1,133,955 downwards.
CTCATAAATTATAAATTTGGCAAAGATGGAGCTCTTTTAAGTTGTGGAGCTCTTTTAAGTTGATTTTTAAAGTGAACCATATGTTTAGCAGGTTTTCTAATTGCTGTAAATGTCCATTGATGAATAAAAATGAGTAAGCAAGTTTTCTTTTTTACCATACCCTGGCAATTTTATTAATGTCTTACCTAACTGTAAACTCAGTAGTAGCTGTTTCTGACACAGCTACTTCTGTGTCAGAAACAGCCAGTCAGTGGCTTCCCACTGACTCATCATCCAACTTAGTAATTATCAATTCATGGCCAATGTATATACCCATGCAATTTCACCCTTACGTATATTTTTGAAGCAAATCTCAGAAATTATATCACTTAGTTCATAAATTAATAGAACCTCTACAAGATAAGAATTGGGTTTGTGTGTGCACATGTGTGTTTTTCTATCACAATACCATTTAAATTCACCTTGGAAACACTCTTTATCACTCTTGGAGAAGTTAGGAAAACGATTTGTACTTCTTTCCATGAAGGTTTAACTGCTGCCAGAATTTCTTTCCTGTAATAAAAAAACTAGAAAATCAAACACAAAATACGTAACAACTGTTTTCAGATAGCAGACAACAGGCAACATTGGACTGTGAGACCTGAAAGGAGGGAAATCAGTAAGACTGGCCCAACGTTTGTCCCATCTTCCTCTCTGAGGCTGAATCCAGGCCAAGGGGCAGGAAGGAGAACTGAAACAGAGCCCAGCCAACTCGCTGAATTGAGGAGGCAGAGATTGGAGTTAGGGGAAACCCGCTGGGATTTGCAAGACAGAGTATCATTAGGAGGGGACTGCGTAGGGGGCTGGGGGAGTGGTAATACCCGGTGCTACCATTCTGTACCTTGCTCTTTTTAACTTAACGATGTATTTATTTATCATTTAAATGTTATTTGTAGAGTTTCCAATATGTGCCAACCCTGTTCTAGATATTGTAGATGCAGCCTGCCTTCTGATGTATTGTCATATCACAAGCAGTAGTTCCAGATTTCGTTCCAACTAGGAAGACACAATGGAACTGAGCCTAGCACTAAGTTTACTCTATAGAGGATAAAACTTATATTGCACGTGTTACTGTCTCCTAGTACATTAGCTTTCAATATTCAAGAATTGTAGAAACTCATTAGGTATGCTGAGCTCTGGTCCCAAGTCAGAACATAATTTTGAGGTACTATTCTTGGTCTGTCAATTACTCAGGCTGATTCTACTTGCACAGCAATAGAGTAGTTTCATAATCTACTCTGATTCAACCTGTTGGAATCATCTATCTATATGGAAACCTAGCTAGAAAGACATGCAAATGACCATGGATTTTCTCATCATAAAGCTGGGACCATGTTTATTATCATCTCAGTTACAGAACTATTTTGCAGCCGTGCCCATAGACTATGGCTCAGTTTGAACAAATTATCATATTTATAAGCTTGCTATAATTAATACTTAGGATACAATGACCTTGGGAAAATTTGATATCACCTGCTAAATGTGAAGATATGAATATCTAAAGATTAAGCAATTCTCTCCCTAGATGTATACCCAACATGTTTATATGTGTGTGTGTGCATTTAGAGATATATACAAGAAGTTCATAGCTGCATTATTCATAATAGCTCAAAACTTAAAACAAGTGTCCATCAGCAACAAATAGATCAATATATTTTGGTAAATCATATAATGGAATAGTGCACAGTAGTGAAAATGAAGAAACTATGTGTATGCATAACTTATGTGAATCACAGAAAGGTAATGTTTGCGTGAAAGAAGCGAGACATGAAAATGTGCATGGTGGGTGATTCCATTTGAGTACAGTTCAAACATAGGCAACATTAAAGTATAGCATGAAGAGATGCAAATTTAGGTAAACTATTAAGCGAAGCAAGTAAATAATTACCATAAAAATGGGGATTGGAATTACTTTTGGTCAAGGATTGTAATTACAAAGGAATGTGTGCTGCACTTCCAGGAGTGCTTGCAGTGTTCTTTGCCTTCATCTGGGTGGTGGTGTAAAAATATTCATTCTAAAATAATTGATTGTTTTGTGTACATATACACATATATTTCATTTTATTGTCCTTCCCTTTATTATACTTCACAGTTATTGTGCTTTTTGCAAATTCAAGGTTTATGGCAACCCTGCATCAAGTAAGTCTATTAGTGCCATTGTCTGAACAGTATGTCTTTCCTTTTGTCTTTCTGTCACATTTTGGTAACTCTCACAATATTTCAAACTTGTTCATCATTATTATATCTCTTATGGTGATCTGTGGTTAGTGATCTTCGTTACAAATTGCCGTGAACTGAGCACATATAAGATGGCAAACTTAATCAATAAATGTGTGTGTTTCTTGTTACTGTTCCACTGACTGGCTGTTTCCCCATCTCTGTCCCTTTCTTCTGGCTTCCCTCTTCCCTGAGACACAACAATATTAAAATTAGGGCAATTAATAACCCTGCAATGGCCTCTAGGTGTTCAAATAAAAGGAAGAGTCCTATGTCTCTCACTTAAAATCAAAAGCTAGACATGATTAACCTTAGTGAGAAAGGCATGTCAAAAGCCAAGACAGGCCGAAAGTGAGGCCTCTTGTGCCATACAGTTAGCCAAGTTGGGAATGCAAAAGAAAATTTCTTGAAGGAAATTAAATGTGCTACTCCAGTGAACACATGAATGATAAGAAAGGAAAACAGCTTTACTGCTAATGTGGAGAAAGTTTGAGTGGTCTGGAAAGAAGACCACTAGCCACAACATTCCCTTAAGCTGAAGCCTAATACAGCATAATGCTCCAACTCTTCAGTTCTAGAAAGGCAGACAGAGATGAGGAAGTTGCAGAAGAAAAGTTGGAAGCTAGCAGAGGTTGGTTCCTGAGGTTTAAGGAAAGAAGCCATTTCCATAACATAAAAACACAAGGTAAAGCAGCGGGTGTTGATGTAGAAACTGCTGCAAATTATCAAGAAGATCAAGCCAAGATCATTGATGAAGGCCGCTAACACTAAACAACAGATTTTCAATGAAGATGAGCTAGCCTTCTATTGGAAGAAGGTGCCATCTAGGACTTTCATAGCTAGAGAGGAGAAGTCAATGCCTGCCTTCAAAGCATCAAAGGACAGGCTGATTTTCTTGTTAGGGGTTAATGCAGTGGGTGACTTTCAATTTAAGCCACTGCTCATTTACCATTCTGAATATCCTAGTGCTAACAAGAATTATGCTTAGTCTACCCTTCCTGTGCTCTATAAATGGAAGAATGAAGCCTGGATGATAGCACATCTGTTTACAGCAGGTTTTCTGCATATTTTAAGCCATCTATTGAGACCTACTGCTGAGAAAGAAAGATTATTTTCAAAATATTACTGCTCATTGACAATGCACCTAGTCACCCAAGAACTTTGATGGAGATGTGCAAGAAGATTAATGCTGTTTTCACACCCGCTAATACAACATCCATTCTGCAGTCTATGTATCAAGGAGTAATTTCAAGTCTTCGTATATAAGAAGTGCATTTTTCTGGCTGGGTGTGGTGGCTCACGCCTGTAATCCCAGCACTTTGGGAGGCCGAGGTGGGTGGATCACCTGAGGTCAGGAGTTTGAGACCAGCCTGGCCAACATGGTGAAACACCATCTCTACTAAAAATACAAAAATTAGCTGGGCATGGTGGGCACCTGTAATCCCAGCTCCTTGGGATGCTGAGACAGGAGAATTACTTGAATCTGGGAGGCAGAGGTTGCAGTGAGCCAAGATTGTCCCATTGCACTCCAGCCTGGGTGACAACAGTGAAACTCCATCTCAAAAAAAAAAAAAAAAAAAAAGAAGAAGTGAATTCTTCTTAAGACTACTGCTGCCATAGATAGTGTTTCCTCTGATGGATCTGAGCAAAGTCAATTGAAAGTGTAGAGAAAGGAGTCACTATTCTAGATAAGAACATTCATGATTCATGGGAGGAGGTCTGAGTATCAATATGAACAGGAATTTGGAAGACATTGATTCCAACCCTCATGGATGACTTTGAAGAGTTCAGGATTTCAGGGGAGAAAGTCACTGATGATATGGTGGAAATAGCTGGAGAACTAGAACTAGAAGTGTATCCTGAAGATGTGACTGAGTTGCTGTAATATTATGATAAAACTTACATGGATGAAGAGTTGCTCCTTATCGATAAGCAAAGAAAATAGTTTCTTGAGATAGAATCTACTCCTGGTGAAGATGCTGTGAGCATTGTTGAAATAACAACAAAGTATTTAGAATATTATATAAACTTAGTTCATAGAGCAGTGGCAGGGTTTGAGAGGACTCTAGTTTTGAAAGAAGTTTAACTGTGGGTGAAATGCTATCAAACAGCGTCACATAATACAGAGAAATCTTTTGCGAAAGAATGGGTCCATGAATACAGAAAATTTCCTTGTTGTCTCATTTTAAGAAATTGCCACAGCCGCCCCAGCCTGCAATTGATGCAAGATCCTCCAGCTGCACTGATTATGAGTTGCCGACGTCTCAGACAATTATTGGCATTTTTAGCAATAAAGTATTTTTAATTGAGATATATACATATTTTAAAGACATAAGGCATATTGCATACCTAATAGACCTCAGTATAGTATAAACATAACTTTTGTATGTACTGGGAAACCAGAAACGTGACCCAATTTATTGGCATATTCTCTTTATTGGTGAGGAGTTGCTTCTTATGGATGAGCAAAAAAAAGATAGTTTCTTGAGATAGAATCTACTCCTGGTGAAGATGCTGTGAACATTGTTGAAATAACAACAAAATATTTAGAATATTACATACACTTAGTTGATAAAGCAGTGGCAGGGTTTGAGAGGACTTTTGGTGGTCTGGAACTGAACCTGCAATGTCTCTGAGGTATGCCTATATATGGGAATTATTTTTTAAATAAAACTTAAAAATAAACCCTGAACATAACTACTTAACCTGGGAATTTAATAAGGGAATTAACCTTATTAATATTTGTAATATTAATGTTAATATTTGCAAAACACCTTTCAGTGTAGAAGGGATAAGATTACTTGTGGAATCCTCTGAACAGAAAGAAGAGGCATCTGACCAAAGATTTAATTTCTTACATAGTGAAGGACTTGCTTTTGATATATACAGAGAGAGACCAGTTAATTGAGATTGTCATATTCTAAATTTCACACTTTTTTCTGTGTTAGAGTCCTGAATTTATTCCAAGAAACTTGATAGAATAATTTAGGATCGTAATATCATATGCAGGTGCAATGTGACATTTCTGAGTCATGCGTTGGAGCTGACAGTACAACTTTTCCCCACTCCCATCCATAGCTTTTTACCTGTTTTTAAGGTTTTCTAAATCATAAAGATGAAGCCACTGATAGTTTGAGTGAGGCTTATCAAATCCTATAGCTTTTTACATGGAAGAGATGGATTTCACCTAGAAGTCAAACATTTGTTTACTGATAATGATAACAGCCAATGTCTGTTACAACATCGCTACCTCAGAGAGTTTATTATGTATCACACATTCTTGTATGTGCATACTTGCATTCGCTCATGTGAATCTCACAACTACTCACAAGTATTATTTCCGTTTTAGTAGTGAGGAAACTGAGACCAAGAGGAGTGCCTTGAAAATGGATGTGTTTGACTCCTACGCCCGTCCGTGCTCTTTATTACTGGGATACTTTATAATGCTTTCATTTAGTTCAAGGTTGCAAAAGAAACAAAGCTCTCAGGGTTTTTTTTTTTTTTTTGTTGTTGTTGTTGTTGTCATTAATAGTACATTTATTTCAAGTGGAAACTTCAGAAAATTGACAAGCTTTTCATTCATATCTCACTGATGTCTTCCATGTGCCTCTGAGTCTTCCTTGGCCAGTCACTTATGTTTTTAAGTAGGATTCAGAATCAGAGGTGGTCACACCACCTACCTCAAAGGCTGATTCCGCTTCAGATTACATTTTTGGACTAATGTTTAGGATTCAGCTGGGCCAGGCTCAGAGTCCATCCTGTGTTCTCCACATCTGATTTCTATCTTACCTACAAGCAGCCATCGAATAAAAGACCTTGGATGTAATGCAAGAGAATGGGGCAAGCAGAGGAAATAGTTGAAAGTTTGCAGTGAGCCATCATTGTCACTTTAGACCTTTGTTTAAAAAATGTATCCATTGTTAAGATTTCTAATTTTACCTAAAGTTAGGGGACCATTATAAGGAAAAGCTGTGGCAGTCTTAATAAGAGCTAAGGGATATTGAGCACTTAATCTGTTCCAAGAACTCTTACAAGACTTTTTACCTATTAATGTTGTTAACACATGCCACGATCCTGTCAGGTATGTATTCTTAATTATCTTCATTTTCAGAAAGGGATTTGGAAGCACCGAGCAGTTCCTAATTTGCCTGAGATCACACACCTAGGAGGTGGTAGACTTAGGAGTTACTCAGGAAGGCAAATTCTAGAACCCACACATTTAACCACTATGTCATGCTGCCACTTCTTGAGTTGAAGAAAGATTTGCATGTGAATATGCTTTATATTTTTTTAAAAATGAAAGGTGCCACGGCATCTCAGGTGGGAAAAAATAAAGAAAAAATAAAAAATGAAAGGACATCAAGTATTGGTGGCATATTGAATCCTTTGATTTATTTCAACATGAACTATCTGCAGTGGTAGAAAGACATTTATAGTCTGGTTGCCTTATAGGTTATAAGCCAACAAACCTCATACTGTAAGTTTATAAGACTGCCAAGCATTTTCCAAACTCCGTTCATATCTATGAACCACTGAACAACAAAGATCAAGTATGAAAAAATGTTCTTTGAATTTCCCTAAAGCAAGAACATACTGAAATGAATGGTGAATAGTTGTGTTGGTTCCTTGTCATTCCTTGGATCAAATAATGACCTTCATATCTATTGATTCTCACTTTTCTTTTGAAAATAGAGTGTTTTTATTCTACCAATGATTTAAACTAGAAAAGTTATTATTGCTGTCCCCTTAAAGCATTACATATATATATATTTTTTCACTAAAATATCTTGGTATTATTGATTTAACCTGTTTCCCTCTTTTGAAATAGCTGTGTAGTCCTCTTAATGTATATGACATAGATTTCTGGAAAGCAATTCATATATACTTATAAAATATGAATTCTATTTCAATTCTGATCTTTTGTGCATAACTACTATGAAATCTATAAGTTCTCTTGATTTCCTTTCTTTACATTAAATATTTTTCTTATAACAATAAGAAAAACTTTTTTGTTTCTAAATTGTTGCTTCTAAAAATTGTAGAAAACAAATTTTACCTTTATTAGGATAGATAGAACTATGTATAGAAAGTACAGGTATATAGTTTTCTGCTGCTATATAATTACTACAGAATTACTGTCTTAAAACAACATGCATTTATTATCTCAAAGTTCTGTAGATCAGAAGTGTAGCTGGCTTCTCTGCTCAGTTTCACAAGACTAAAATCTAGATGTCATCCTGCGGGGCTTTTATCTGGAGTCTCTGGAGAAAAATCTGCTTCCAAGATCATTCAGATTATTGGCAGAATTGAGTTCCTTGTGGTTGTTGGACTGTACTTTCTGTTTTCTTGCTGATTGTCAGCAGAGAGCTGCTTTTAGCTTCTTGCAGCCCTCTACATCTTCAAAGGCAGCAATGACTTATTAAATCCTTTTTAGGCTTGGATACTCTCTGACTTCACTTTCACTCACATTCAAAGGGGGAGGATGTTATAAAAGAGTGAAAATCATTGGAAGTCATTCTTAGAATTCTGCCTACCACAGAGAGGTAGCAAAATATTTATGAGTTTGGTACTTCCTTGAGATTTGATTTTGACAAAGCCTGAAATAGGCGACTTGCTTTACATGAGTGATTTTAATGTCCTTGATTTTTCAAAGGGAATACAGCACTTTTAAATTTATTATTCTTGCTTATGTTAGAATTCAGACTTGGAAGTGTTTTTTTTTTTTTTTTTTGTCGGAGTTTCACTCTATCACCAGGCTGGAGTGCAGTGGTGCGATCTTTGCTCACTGCAACCTCCGCCTGCCAGGTTCAAGTGATTCTCCTGCTTCAGCCATTACAGGTGCGCACCACCATGCCCGGCTAATTTTTTGTATCTTTAGTAGAGATGGGGTTTCACCATGTTGGCCAGGCTGGTCTCGAACTCCGAACCTCATGGTCCACCTGCCCTGGCCTCCCTAAGTGCTGGGATTACAGGCATGAGCCACTGCGCCTGGCCGGAAGTTATTTTTAAAGTGGTGAAAGTATAGAATTATTTTGCATTCACTGAAAGATTGTTAAACATTCAGTAAAGAAGGTGGTCTTCTAACCCTGATTCCAAAGTTCCTTCCTCTGATGTCAGTGGAGAGGTGGAGCCACTTACTATGGCTTATATTTATGGTAAAGGTAGAACATGTTGAGAGTGACATGAATTTCACAGAGCACTTATCTTTTCAGTTTTCTTGCTTTAGGGTCACAGCTTTGCTATGGGGCAATTTTTCAATGAAACAGACCTACCACCAGCCATTTCTTATTGGAAATCCACAAGGCCTCAGGCAACAAGCAACAGCTGAGGGGATCAGTGGCTCTTTTAATCTGCCTGACGCTGGCCACAGAGTCCTTACAAGCATCCACCATGCTCCAGAGAGCTTGTTTTCTGAGGTGGCGGAAGGGTCGCATCCACAGTGTTCACATCCCTTAGATCCTCTCTCTGGGAAGCCACAGTGGTAATAAATGTCCAGAAGAGCAGTTATTCTCAGGGTATACAACCTCACAGCCACCACAGCTCATCTCTGCTTTATTTGGCTTTCATTCATTGAAGAAACAGATTTCGAACAGGAAGTACATCTTGCAAGTACTTTCTAATTACTGATTACCCTCTTTCTGAGTCCACCATTTGAGAAGCCCTTCAGCTGACCCCTGTTTCCTTTATAACTAGTACTTAATATGCATCAAATTTGTGCTTTTTTAAGGTTTATAGTCTTCCAGTTCTGCATAGTTCCAAATATGTCTCTTCAGTGACTCAAGCCTCCCTGACACCGCTCCCTGTTTCTTCCATCCCACAGCCCCCAGTGCATTTAAAGGTACATTCAGCAGAACAGAATTCCCTAATAGAGTCATACAGTGGCTTATTCATAGTGCACACTGGGGGGCTTCTAATGAAGGATAGAGGGCACTTGTGTCATGGTATCTTCTATGATTCTTTTGTGTCAAATTCAACATCTACATTAGTGCCCCTTGAAGTACCATGACCTCTTAGCTCTACAAGTCTAGTCTTCTATCATTTACCAGAATGAACACATTTTGAGTGTCTTTATTATTCTGTACCACTTTATTTCTATGATAAAGAAGTGAGAACCCCTTCTTTATGTCTGAGACCTTTCCTTTCTCTTACTACTTACGATTGCAAACTTTCATGTCATCATACTTTTCAGGTAAGAAAGTTTCCATTTCTAATAGAGTTGATGTCTAGATTATTTTAATCATGGCTACCTATCCTTGAACACTTTATGTTTATCAGAAACTCTCTTTAAAAGGCTCATCTGAACTGAACATAATATTCCAAACATGTTCTGCCCAGCCCAGAGCAGTCTAGACTGCTTCCTCCCTTGATGTGTGAATTGTACTTTCCCAAGTTCAAGTAGTATCCATTCTGTCGCCAGAAGATAAGTTAATGAATGTCTAATGAAAGTCAACCAGTATTTTTAAAAAGAAGTCTAAGATTGCCTTAGAATATTTAGTAGACATAGTATGCCTCTGGTTCAGACTGAAATTGTGGTTGACTAAACTCCCCCACACTCATTTTCTTTGGTTTGTTTATTTAGATCATTATACATTGATACATTCCACTTCTCCACGACTTTCAACTTTAATTCCTTCTTGCTTCAGGTTATATCCAACAGTGTATTATTTCAAAAGCTCTCTATTAGCCTTTTTAAGTACTCTTATCTCTGGACTCCTAGTACTGGGTCAATCCAGCCATCTACCTTCTCCACACCTAACCTCGGGCTCCTGAGAACTGCTGTTGAAAAGTCACACACCTTATTTTTGTCTTTGTCTTCTTTTGTATTTTGCTTCGGGGGAGGGGGGGTCTGTATAAAATAAGATTGATTGGTTTTGCTAGTCAGCACCATGATTTAAAGTTTTGTTTTAAACTTGATTAGCTGCCCCATATTTTCCTCCTAGATTCTAAGTATGTTCCTTGCTCTGGGACTTTGTGCTTGTGATTACCTCTGTTAAATGCTCTTCCACTAGTTGAGTAATTTTCAGTCTTGACTATACATTAGAATCAATGGGGAATTTAAAACAGTTCTGATGCTAGACCACATCCCAGACCAATTAACTCAGAATTTCTGAAGGGTGGAACCCAGACATTAGTTTTGTTTTAAAAGATTCCCAGGTGATGCTAATGTGCACTAAGGTTAAAAGTCACTGCCCTATAAAGATGCGTGCTTTGCCTTCTCACTTTAATTGGTTTTAAGCTCAAATGATCATCACTTTAGGGAGGATTTTCCTGTTTATCTAAAATATAGACCTCTTTCACTTTCTATTGCCTTCTCCTGCCTTATTTTTCTTCACAGGACATATCATTTATTTACCAGGTAAACTATTGTTGCTTATTCATTTCATTTGTCTGCCTTCTTCTCACAGAATATAACCTTCATGAGTGCATACATATATATAATCATATACACATTACGATGGTAATTAGAGCCAAAAGCATAAAAGAGTGGAAGAGACTGACTTGGAACAGTGTCTATAGAGAGAAGAGGGCCTAGAATAGAACCCCAAGGAACTACAACATTTTGGGAGCCCATGTGGTTATTATGTTTCTTGGTTGGTTTAGTTCACTGCCATATTCTGCCATCTCTAATAGAGTCTGGCGTACTATCCAATAAAATTGTTGAAAGGAATTCCCCATACTTCACCATTTTCCTTAACCTCCCAAATAAATTTTCTTTTTCACTCTTAGAATATTTTCAAATAGCAGAACAAAGTAAAAACTGTCTAATGAAAATTCTTTGACATTCTGGTCCCTTTGACCAAGCTTATAAAGTGCCCATGTATCTTTTTTTGTATCTCAGAAAATTGATGCTCCTGGTGTTTGGGGGTAAGTTTTTTTATATAATTTTTTTTTGTTTTGAATTCCTTTATTTTGGATTCTGTTCTATTCTCTTTATCTCAAGACTTTGATCTATTCAGTGTCTCTCCTTTATTGATGCCTTTCTTCAACATGAGTCTACTCATGTTTCTCCCATTTAAAACTAACATTCTCTCTTCTGTATCTCTTGCTCTTTCTCTCTCTCCCCGCTAAATCTTCTTATTTGTCTAATCTCTTTTCATTTTTAAACCTCTGTATTCTCTCATTACTACCTTTGATGCTTCATAAAAAGTGCTCTGAAGTCAATAATGATCTATTTTTTCCAAATCCAATGGGCACTATTCATTATTCATCTTTCTTGACTTTCCCTCTATAAGTTGGGAATGTTGTTAACTGCTCCCTTTTGAAAATTCTCTTCTTTCTTGGTTTCTGTGATATCCCTCTCTCTTAATTCTGATTCTACCTCTAAGGTACAATCCTTGGTAAGAAAGTCATATGTGTCATTATTCAAGTTACTGATAAAAAGCTTAAAAAAATTCAGGCTTGAGGACAGGTTCTGTGTTGTGTTGTTAGAGACCCAGGTCTAGGTTGTTCCTGATCAATTTTAGGGGTCTGTTATTCAGTCCACCGAATAACATGATTATACAGTCTGTGGATCTCCATCTAGTCCTGGAGGATATAATTAAAAATTGTTAAATGTTTTACTGAAATTATGATAAAATATAAATTATGCAGGATTATACCTCACAGTAACACAAATTTTAACATAAGACAATTGGCAATTGATATTTAGGGGGTCTTCAAACCAGCACCTCATTCTCAAACAATGATAATCTAAAATTCCTATCTTCTAGGGAGAGAGGACAAGTTGTAGAGGGTAGCAAAACAGCAAACAGCTAGAATCTTAACAGAGAGGCGAGAGCAAACATGATCCTAATATTTTCTCTTTTCAGTGTCCCCAGATTGGTTGACAAAGCAAAGATCAATTGCATATGAGGTCATTAAATTGCTGCAGCTATCCCAGGAGTGCCAGTTAGCCATGACCCAGCATTGTCTTCTTGTATAATTAAGCTAGAGGGGCAAATGCCACTATTTGATACCAAACCATAGTTGGACTTGAGTTGGGTGTTGACTGCTGCAGCTAGAACCTAGGTATTCTGTGCTCCTCAAAGTGTGAACCATAGACTAAATAAAACACACATACACACACAAAATTGACTACTGAGAAGGAAAATGAATTTTATTAATCCAAGAGGGAGATAAAGTACAAGTATACAAGTTATGGATAACTTATTGATAATTGCTTACCATAAATTTGAAAACTTCAGCATAATCTGAGAATAAGATAACCTCCCTATTAATTTAATAAAGTTCACATTAAACTTGAAATATTAATTCAAAACCAAAAGGGACCTCTGTATGTATGGTTCTGAATTTTGGTTGGGGAATGGAAAAGGAATCTGAATGTTGGCATAACATGGATAGGTGAGAGATAGCCACTTCTTTACCTTTCATTTTTTTCTTCACTATGGATTTGATAAAGAACTCTTGAATTTTTTTTTTTACTACATTTGGAGGATGTTATGGACTTCATTCACTTTTTCTTCCAGTAAAATTTTGGTACATATTCAGTTTTTTTATTGGTTTGAGAAACTATTGCTTTGGGATAAAGTCTAAAATAACAATTGTAGATCTCCTTGTAGAGCTATGAAATTTGAGGTTAATAAGTTAATATTTCAGAAGATCATAAAACAGTAAGCTGGGAAGAAAACTAAGATTTTCCAACTTTCAGAAGACACTCCATTTAGTAAGCCCTATGTTGTCAGATGTTGCCTGTATTTCTGAGTGAGAAAGAACTTTTAATATTACCAATGGTCTTTGAAATTTTTTGGAAAAAAAAAAGCAGGAACATTTTTTCTAATTTAGCTTTACTTTTGTAATTCATTTTGGTAAATTATTATTTGCCTCCATTTCTAGATTTTTCTTTTCTAGCATTTGAATTATAATCTCAGAGGATGCCCTTGATAGTGGAAGTATAGGGGTAATTTGTCATGTCAGTTGATAATTAGTTTGGATGATCTTACTGAAAGCTAAAGTTGATTGTGTTCATCTGCAAAGCAAACAATTTTGACAATTAAGGCATAAAAATTGTGAGTGTTACATATAGCTGTTCCAACTATAATGTGTTGATTAGAGCTGTTTCATGAATCTTTCTCAGGAACAGTCTGAGTGCTATATACTGCTTAGAAAGAAAATACAGAGTCAGTGTATTTGCTATCACAATATGCTGATTGCGGCAGCTTGCCCAGAGCTAAACTTACTGTAATAAAAACTTCTGGATTGGAACATACTGATGGCATTTATGTTATTTGCCTCCTAAGTTGTTTCTGCACTTTATAAACCTAAGCAAACAGCTCTCAGTTTGAGAACCTCAGAAAGGTCTGTCATTAGGCATTTTTGAGTTTCCTTATGTCAGTTCTTTGAAGAATATGTCAGCTGAAGTCTTGCAGTGAGCAGTAGAATATGGATCTTATGTAGCTGAAGGTGCTGGATTAAAACAGCTTCCATCTTCTGACTTTGTCCACATCATTTTATTGAACTCATGTTTTGATAGATGCCTTTCTGTAAGGGTGTTATTATTTTTAAAGACTCATAGTTCCTGGCCCTTTGGATGCATATTGCCTCCTCAAATAGCATGACATCAGGCATACTGGACTTATATTAGCATGGTACTTAAGAAAATTTGAAAAAGGCTCAAAGGAAAATTACTGAACCCATCTTATACATGCAGTGTGTCTTAACAAATCAATTGTGGATTAGCTCTAGGAAGTGGCCATGTTTGTGTACATGGGAGGCCACATAGATCTCTGCCACATATTACAGTGTCTGTTCACAAAATTGTCCCTTTTTGAATTCTTAGAGCCATCACTGGGAATAACAATGCTTCTGAGTGCCTACTAAGGAATGGTTGTGGAGATAGGCCAAAGCTAAAGAGAGAATAGGAAAGAAAAAATAAAGATGGAGGGAGTGGGCAATTGGAGATGGAAAGGGTAAAGGATGAGTAGCAGTGGTTATGTCCTGTCTCTTAATAACAATACAATGGAAGAGTTGGCTTTCCTCTTGCTGAGAAAGGATATGCATTTGTCATATGCATACGCCACCCTTCACTGGGTTTCCTGTGCATCTTTGGATCATATACCAGATGAACAGGAATTCTTCCGTTACTACCAGTGAAGCTGTTATTATCATCACTTAGCCTTGCTGCTGTGGACAATCCTTTGAAGATCTGCATTTGGAAATGGCACATAGAATTTCAGCTCTTTTATAATTTATTTCTTACATTATTTTTTAATGAATAAAATGAGGATTATCCAAGACCATTTTTTTTTGAGGGACAGTATGATTCAACCTCTTCAAGGAAAAAGTTTGTAAATGGCCTTACTATAATATTCGAATAACTTAGACCCTTCACGTAATTTCCTTAAATGGAGGAATTTAGTCCCTAGTTATAAAAAGAATACAGTACTTTCTTTCTAGAAAACTGGGAAAGTCAGAAAAGTAAAAAGAAAAAAGTGTGCCTATAATCTCACCACTCAGAAAGAAGCTCTCAGGATTAGATATAATAGTCCTAAAGTGCCTCTTTATTTTCTAAATTCTTGGGGCAGTGAATGACTGAAAAACCTGAAGTTTTGTGCCTGTTCCCTTGGGTGATATTCTAAGTAATACCTGTTAAATGTTTAACTCATGTGTCTATGGACCAGTAATATTTGAATAGCTATAATGACTATGTTTAAGTCTACTTTATTCCAAATTCATGCACGTAGCCAGAAATTCTCTGACCAGGAGAATAGAGAGAATTGCCTAATGGTTTCACTATTTTACCTAATGATTTCACTGTATTAACTTGTATCTTAAATAGTAATAACTATATAAATAAACAAAAAAATAGACAGATACATACTTTCTTGACCACATTGGCTAATGAAATTAATAATAAACTGTGTTGAAAACTGCAAACATTTGCTATGCTATAGTTTACAAGTGTTCTCCATTTAGTAGACTATCAGTGCTATTTTTATGTTATTGTGCTAGTATTTCCTACACAATTGTTTTCCTTGTGTTTCTACTAGTATATAGATTCCAGACTCTTTTCATTCTCTAAAACTCTTCCAGTTTTAGAAGTTTGAGCATGTATGGGGTATGTGTGTGGTGTAAGCATGGGGCTTGCTGAAAATGAAGTTATTTCCTCTTATCTTTTCTTGAAAAAATTCAGATCCATGCTTGTGCTAATTTTACTCAAACTATAATTTGTTTCTAAAGACAAATGTTCAGAAGGATCAAGGAAAAATAATGACCCTTTAATTTTTGTAGTTAATTTATTTGAATGTTCTAAAATTGTTAGCATTTTTAACCTATTAGCAATGATAGCAGTGTTGTAAATAACTGTAACAGACCTCTTAAAGAACCAGACCCCTTGATTAACAGGACCCTTGATCCTACACTTAATGAACTCCTCAGGTCAAAAGGTACCATAAAATTACAGTCATGTGCTGCATAAGGACATTTTAACCAATGATGGACTACATATACAATCATAGTCCCATAAGATTATAATGGAGCTGAAAAATTTCTCTTGCCGTCATAAGGTCATAGTGCAATGCAGTACTCTTGTATTTGTGGTGATGCTGGTAAAAACTAACCTACCATGCTGCCAGGTGTATAAAACTATAGCACATACAGTTATGTACAGTACATCATCCTTGATAAGTAAAAAGGACTATCTTACTAGTTTATGTATTTACTATACTTTTTATTTTATTTTTACAGTTAACTGTAAAACAGCCTCAGGCAGGTCCTTCAGGATGTATTCCAGAAGAAGGCATTGTTGTCATAGGAGATGACAGCTTCATGCATGTTATATTTAGTGGGACAAGATGTGGAGGTGGAAGAAAGTGATATTGGTGATCCTGACCCTTTTTAGGCCTAGGCTAAGATGTCTGTTTGTGACTTAGTTTTTAAGAAAAAAGTCTTAAAAGTAAAAAAAAAAAAAAAAAAGAGTTAAATTTTTTTAAATAGAAAAAAAGCTTAAAGAATAAAGGTAGGAAGAAAGGAAATATTTTTGTGCAGCTGTACAACGTGTTTGTGTTTTCAGTTAAGTGTTATTATAAAAGAGTTAAAAAGTTGAAAAAAGTTAAAAATTTATAAAATGAAAAAGTTACAGTGAAGTCAGGTGAACTTATTATTGAAGACAGAAAAATATTTAAAAAATACATTTAGTGTAGCTTAAGTGTGCAGTGTTAATACAATCTACAGTTATGTTTAATAATGTTCTGGGCCTTCACATTCACTCACCACTTACTGACTCACCCAGAGCAACTTCTGGTCCTGCAAGCTCCATTTGTGGTAAGTGCCCTATACAGGTGTACCATTTAAAAAATCCTTTATGTCATATTTTAAATGTACCTTTTCTATGTTTTGTTATGTTTAGACACACAAATACCGTTGTGTTACAATTGCTTATAGTATTCAGTATAGTAACATGGGGTACAGGTTTGCAACCTAGGAGAAGTAGAGTATGCCATATAGCCTAAGTGTGTAGTAGGCTATACTATCTAGGCTTGTGTAAATGCATTCTCTGGTGTTCACACAACAATGAAATGGCCTAGCAATGCATTTTTTGAACATATCCTGTGGTTAAGTGACACATAACTGTATGCATATCTTTTTTTTTGTTTGTTTTCAAGACTGAGTTTGCTCCATCGCCCAGGCTGGACTGCGGTGGCGTGATCTCAGCTCACTGCAGTCTCCGCCTCCTGGGTTCAAGTGATTCTGGTGTCTCAGCCTCCCAAGTAGCTGGGATTACAGGTGCCCGCCACCATGCCTAGCTAATTTTTGTATTTTTAGTAGAGACGGGGTTTCACTATGTTGGCCAGTTTGGTCTTGAACTCCTGACCTCAAATGATCCACCCTCTGCAGCCTCCCAAAGTGCTGGGATTACAAGCGTGAGCCACCGCTCCCAGGCTGTATGCATATCTTTGTCGATGATGTTCTTTCTTTCTGTTTCCCACTGTTACCACCCCAAATTACTTCAATTTTTAAGAGTAGGTTTCTTTTCCAATTAACCTTTGTACACTGTTTTTTGAATTATACTATAAAATATGCTTAAATGGCCCTCAATCAATATTTGGTACTGATAAATAATAAAATATTTGCTGAATAACAAATCATTTTCAAAATTCTCATTTTCATTACATAATATTTATAATACAATAATTCTCTTAGGTGGATGTGACTGCTAGATATTCTTCTTAGGTTCTGTGTTTGGGCACAGCTTCAGCTGACTCAGGGATTCTGAGCCTGCCTAGCCATAGGACTCCCCTGGGAAACTGATTATGCATACAGATTCCAGGCCCCACCCCTCCACCCCAGACCTGCTCAGTCACAATCTCTGGGAGATTTGTATCATCAGACAAGTCTGAAAAACTTGAAACTAGTGAGGCTGCACTGGGAATTTGATCAATGCGTAATTGCATATTGGTGTATAGGAAAGATTTATGGATGTGGATTGAGTTGATAGTGTTCATTTACTTTTATTGCTAGTCAAATCAAACGTCAGAAGAGAAAACTGCCCTCCTACGTTCTTTAAATATTAGCTTCTATGAGACTTCAGTTGAGGTAATATAAAAATTATTTTTTGAGCACTACCATGTACAAAGCACTATTCTAATCTTTTTCATGTATTTATTACTATTAATGTTAATATATAGAGATGAAATAATTTGCCCAGAGCCAAATAAGTAACTAATGGGAAAACCTGGACTTGAACCTGAGAAATCAGATTTCAGAATCTATACAACCCTTGCAATATATTGCCTATAGCCACCAAATGCTAAGTATGCACTAATGTGTCAGACACTACTATACTAAGTACTTCATATACTTTTAGTACTTTTAATTCATTTACCAATTCTACAAAGTGAGATTAAGAAAGGCAAATTCAGAGAGATTAAGTATTTTGCCCAGAGTTGCCCTGCTAATAAGTATTAGAAGCAGTGTGGTTTGAAATTGGGGTAGCTCAACTCCAAAACTCTTTTCACAACCACTATCCTGTATGCCAGAGTGGCATGTTTGAAAACACTCATACTTGTCATCCCTTCAATATTTTATATAAATAGTATTAGCACCTGAGGGGTTTTCTGTAAGCTAATTATATAACACTTTATTGTCTACATTTAAAAATGTCTACATTTAACATCTACATTAAGACACTGTGGTGTGTACATTAAATTTTTAAAGAGATTCTAAAGTATATTATAGAATTCTTTCTCTGAGCAAGATTTGAAAATAATATATTGGTCACTTTGTTATCTGTCATAGGCTGGCTAAAGGAGAGATAAGGATTAAAATATTTTCAAGGAATTCTTAACCTTCTAATTTTTATCATTAAGGGATAGTATAGTTGGTGAATAGTTGCATATTTTATGAACATTTGTTAAGCAGTTGCCCTTAATTTTCTTCACTTGAACATTAAATATTCCACATTTGTTCTGTCCCAAGTAACTTATTCTCTTTTACTTTGAAATGACTTATAAATTTACTTTCACAAAAGTATTAAAGATTTGCTTTAAACTGCTGCTTTCCCCCTCCTTTTTTTGGTCCCAAAATGAAGGTGAAGTGTTAATTGGTTTTAGTGGCATCTATGGCTACCTCTTTATCTGGGACTTCACTTTCTAAGGAAAAGTGAAGAATTGGCAGAAAAATGTGTGAAATTGTCTGGGGAGGTGAGAAACTTTAATGTGCTTGTGAATTAGTTCACTTCTTCTAGGTAAGACTATTGCACCATAATAAATATTGAAACGTAATTCTTACTCTTAGACCTAATCCTTTAAGTATATTAGTAGACATTCATAGAAGAATTTTCTGAAGAAATATGTTAACTAAGTTTCTGTAGCTGGAAAAGATCAGCCATTGATAGACTATGAAATAAGAATATCTTGTGTAAACACACATGGACAACCAGAGAAGAGACTCTCTCTCTCAAGAACAAGGACATGCTAATTTGGATTCAGAACTAGAAGGGAGGAACCTGGATTTTGCAACATGCTATTGTAGTTAAGTACAAGACTATAAAGTGCCTGAGACATGTACCTGGCTGTTAACACTTTTTCCCAATAAAAGTGATTCTAATAGGAGTGGCTAATTCATCTGAAACACTGTTCCTGGTGCTTATACACTGATACATTTTAGTAACTCTGTACCTTTGATTTAATAGGTAACCATCTAGATAGGTGTTCTTATTTAAGAAAAAAATTTACTGGGATTCTGGAAACCTCAAAGAAGACTACTTTACCATTTTAACAGCTTTAAGATAACTAATCTTTTTTTAAAAAAATTATTATTCCTTCTGCATTTTAGCAGTGGACATTTCCACTTGTACCTTTATCAGTAGGCAGCAGAGTAATGTAATGAGCCCAGTTCTGTGTTGGGAGAGAGAGAGAAAAATATGGCTTTGTTAGCATTTGCTTCTGTAAAATCAGTGCAGAGTACAGAGGGAAAATAGAAATGCAAATGAAGTCTGTTGATTTGTTTCTACACTTCCCTCTTTTTGTCATTCCACATTCAAGTGTCGGTTGTAAGATACCAGGAAAATGTTTCTTTATCATCAAAGATAAAAATAAAATTTTTTGGCCAGGCGCGGTGGCTCACGCCTATAATCCCAGCACTTTGGGAGGCTGAGGGTGGCGGATCACCTGAGATTGGGAGCGCAAGACCAGCCTGACTAACATGGAGAAACCCCGTCTCTACTAAAAATACAAAATTAGCCAGGCAAGGTGGTGCATGCCTGTAATCCCAGCTACTTGGGAGGCTGAGGCAGGAGAATTGCTTCAACCAGGGAGGCAGAGGTTACGGTGAGCTGAGATCGCGCCACTGCACTCCAGCCTGGGCAACACGAGCGAGACTTCGTCTCAAAATAAATAAATAAATAAATAAATAAACAAACAAACAAACAAACAAAATTTTAGGCACTTTGAGCCATTAACCCATACTCGCGAGTTAAGTCCTTTACTTGAAATACATAATTTTTTCCACACAATTAGAGAGGCATTATTACTACCTTATTTTACAGAAGGTGAAACTGAGGCTTAGAAAAGTTGACCAAGGCCATATCCCAAATAAGTGGCAAAAACTGGAATGAAAATGTAGGTCTGTCTAATTCAAAGATAATGCTCCTAGTCATTATCTCAAATATGAATTGTATGTATAATTTAATAGTGTTCTGGTATGTTTTGTTTTATGTACTTGGAGTCAGCATGTCACGATAAAGAGCAAGATAGAAAAGGCGGGAGATCTGGAGTCAAGATACTTGGATTTGGAATCAACTTGTTTGTTGGAATTCTAATTCTACCACTTACGCTGTGTTATATTGGGCAAGTTGCTTTAGCTGTTTGAACTTTAGTTTCTTTTGTGAATTGGGAAGTAAGGGAGAGAATGGATGTGAAATGCTTAATAAATGGTCTTTGCTAATGCTCTACATTTGTAGAATGGCTTACGGTTTACAAAGAGCTTTCACCAAGATTGTCTCAGGTAATAGTGATGTAAGTGTTTGAAGCTCATTCATTCTTTTATTCAATCATCCAACAAATATTTTGTAAGTGTCCACTAGGCTTCAGGCATTGTTTTACATGTTGGAAAGATTTAGCAGTGAAACAACAGAGGGGAAAAAAATTCTTGTTTTCATGGAGTTGCATTTAGTGGGGCATATAGATAATAACACATAAGCAAAATATTAAATATATCAGATAATAACAACAAAGGTAGCATTTAACTTATATGATAAGTACTATGAGCTAGTAGTTAGCTTAGTAGCTAGAAGCATATTGCGATTCATAGATTAGCTACATGATTTTCCATTACAGACAAACAAAACCTGTAAAGCAGTTACAGTTCAACTATAAACTAAAAAAAGTATTGTTTTAAAACAATTAGGGGATTTAACACAATTTAATGGTTAGTACACATCACCAAAATTGATGAAATATCTTCTAGCTTTAACATTCTATGATATATTGGCTAAAAGCATGGAGTAAATATGGACCTCTGATACCTGTCTTTATGTCGGTCTGGCAAGTGTACTCTGAATATAACATAATAATTATTCAAAGATTTTTTAAAGATTATTGAAAAACACTAAATAATCTTGGCATTTGTTAACATGGTAAGCTAGTCGGTATTCTCTTGAGTTAAATGTCTCAACTTCAGCACAAAGCTAGGAAAAAGCTTCAGTAATCTGAAACTTCCATTCTCTTATACTACGGTTCTTAGAAGATGTGATGGGATCATGAAAAGATCTTGTAGGGAACCCAGACATTAAGGTTATTTCTACCAACTCTGAGTTTAAATTCACTGAAAGCTACAAGAAAGACAAGTGTTACTTTTAGGGTAGTTGACAGTCATTGACTATTGACGACCCCAAGTCATCATTCAGCATCATGGGGCAGAGGTCTGTAAGTATTGGAAGAAAAAGTCACACCTCCCCATTAAATGTTTTGAGATTTAATCCTGAAAATGCTTTCTAGTTGTTATCCCAGTAAAAGGAAATAATCTTTTTTTCTTGACTCAAACTTTAAAACATTTACTGACGAAGTGTTTCTGATCAGTATTTAAGACAAGCTTGTCCAACTCATAGCCCGTGGGCCACGTGCAGCCCAGAATGGCTTTGAATGTGGCCCAACACAAATTCGTAAACTTTCTTAAAACATGATTTTTTGTGTGTGATTTTTTTCTTTCTTTCTTTCTGTTTGTTTGTTTATTTATTTATTTATTTATTTATTTATTTATTTTTGCTCATCAGCTATCATTAGCGTTAGTGTATTCTACGTGTGGCTCCAGACAATTCTTCTTCTTCCAATGTGGCCCAGGAAAGCCAAAAGATTGAACACCGCTGATGAAGAAGTTAAGAGCCCAAGCTTCAGTAACAGAATTCTTGTTCTACTACTTACTATTTAACTTTAAGAAGAAATCCATTACAGCTTCAAAATATTTTGAGCATCTTTCCACCTCTCTACTTGACACCACTATTCTGTTCCACACAGTGTTTCTCCATAGAGTAGCTAGAGTGACCTTATTACAATTGAAATCTGACGGTCTGATCCCCACACCTTCTCCTCCTCTTTTACTCACTTCTCCAGCTCCCCACCCCCTCTCCTCCCCGTCTTCCTCCCTGCCCTCTTAAAAACTGTCGGTTGTCTTTCTTTTATGCCAGAGTGAAGTTCAGACTCCTCATTCAGGCCTACCTTGCTGATCTCACCTATGTCTTGATCACTGAGCCTGAGCCACCTGAATTGTTCTAATCCTTAAACACGTTAAGCTGATTTCCTATTTGCAGCTTTAACTCAGCCTGTTTCCTGTGCTCAGAACACTCTTCATTTCACTCTACATGGCTGACTCTTTATCTCTCAGGTCTTAGGCTTTCTCTTACCACCCAATCTAAATAGGTTCTCTTGTTATGCTCACTCATAGCACCATGTTTTTCTCTTTCGTGGTACGTATCACAGTTTTTCACTATATATTCCTTTGAGTTTTGTTTAATGTCTGGATTCCTGGCCAGGTGTGGTGGCTAATACCTGTAATCCCAGCACTTTGGGAGGCCAAGGCGGGTGGATCACGAGGTCAAGA
>NW_012105098.1:1088565-1109907 GCF_000951045.1 Mandrillus leucophaeus | reverse complement strand
ATGAGATAGGGGTAGGGAGTGGGAGGGGTTCATAATGTGATTTGCTTACCTCTTTGCCTGGAATCTTACAATACTTGTAGGAAAGCCCAGTGCAAGCTTACATGGGTAAAAATACTTCTTCAGTGTGTATTTTGAGATAAAGTTGAATTTAATTCTGTTTTGAAGTGTGAAGAATAGATCAAGGTTAATTTGGTTATTCTAGTTCTTCTTTTAATCTGTTCATAATGTCTGTACTATTTAGAATAAGAGTTTCCACCCACCTCTCATGACCAGCAGCCTGTGTAACTGATTATCTGTTAGAGCCCTAGGTGCAATGCCCTTCCCGCTTTGCTTTCCTGTTTCATGTCTCTTTCTTTCTGAGAATATTATCTCCTTTCTGGATCGTTTTCTAACTGCTTTTACTAGGCTCACTGCAATCTTTTTCTTTTGGATTCCAGTTTCCCATGTGATTAGCATTTTTCTTAGCATTCTTCCCATAGTCTTGAATTAATTGACATTTTTCCTTGAGGATGAACTTCCCTGTTATCTGCTCCATCTCTAGAAACTACCAATATTTGATGAAAATAGGGTAGGGGAGAGGTATGGGATATAGGTAGGTAGTCTCAAAAATGTTTTCTCCAAACCTGAAAGATGTGACTATGCTTCTGTCATCATTATTCAAAAACCTTTATTTTGAAATCTGTATTTTACAGTTGCATCACCTAATACCATCATCTTCTCTATCCTCTTCATCTCTGGGACATTTCCCCATCTTCCTTAGGGCCTGGACTACAAACCTTACCTTCATACCACCTCATTCCATCTCTCTCAGTGACTTTGTTCTCCTAGCTAGTGATACTTGTAAAACCGTAGCTTCTCAGTCGGTCTTTATTTCGGGCATCCTAGAGCCACAGTCATGGCTTGGGCCGTACCTCTCAGGCATCTCCACTTTCTTTTCTCCCATTAAATATGCTCCCTGTCTTCATTGTAGATTCCTCTCACTATACTCCCATCTTCTTCCTCAGGTTAATATATCTCCCTCCTGGTGTTCACTTCCTTTTTTTCTATCTTGTTCCTCCCCATGACCCACCAAGACCCCTTCACCCTCTTATCTTCTTGAAAGAGTAGTCTTAATCATTGTTTCTGTTTTCTTTATCTCCCATTATCCTGTCAGCACCCTAGAGGCTTTTCCCTCATTACTTGCAGACACTGCTTTCATAATCCCCCAAGGGTCACCTCATTTTTCATATTCAGTGGTGACCTCTCCTATGTCTTTACCCTGATAACATTTTTGACATCCTTCTTTTTTAGTACTTTACTTCTTTGACTCCATAATATTTTCTTTTTGTGATTATTTTTCCTTCTCTGCGACCCCCCGCCCCCCCACATTTTGTTTGTTTGTTGTTTCTTTGGTGTGGATTCTTCTCCCTCTTCCCCCATTACAAAGGGTGCTCCTTTGGCACCTCTTTTCTCTCTGCTTATTTTCTGTTGGTTATGTCATCTGCCCTCTCAATTTTAATACTCACCTCTTAGATGTGGTTTCCCTTCCTGATACTGAGGATCTGTCCCCACATCCTCCTTTGTAACCCTCTGTAGACATGTCCAGAGGGATAATGTAAACCTAAGGTCATGTTAATTTATTATCTGGGTCACTATGGAGGGTTGAAGAGGGCACTATTAAAAATTAGCAGATGTAAACCTGTACTGCGCACAGTCACCTGTTCAAAGCCAATATTTACAAAATACTCTGAAATCTGTTTCTTCTCAGTTGTTTTCCATCTGTATTAGTTGCCTCAACAACATTCTACTTACCTGTGCTGAAAATCTTCATCATCTTCAATATTCTACTTTTTTTACTGTAATCTTTTTAATTAAAGCTTTCTTTATTTCTTTTTTGACCCCATTCCACTGGCAGTGCACTGTTCAGGCCCTTATTTCCCCTTGCCTGAAATACTGCATAGCCTTCTAACTTGCCTTCTTGTTCCCAGTTTCTCCCATTCATCTTTATGCAATATTTTTTATTTTTACAAAATGTTGCGTGAAGTGCACTGATCATTTATATACCTGCTTAAGAGGCATTGCCAAAGAATATCAATGTAGACTTCTCAGCTTGGAATTCAACACACTGCAAAGCCTAATGGAAAAAACCTTTCCAGTCTTACCTCCTTCATGGACCCTGTATTTCAGCTGGACTATTGGCCTTTATCCAAACACCTCCTAAATCAGTGGTCCTCGACCACAGCAGAATCACCTTTGGAATTTTTTGAAATGTATGTGCCTAGCCTTCATCTGGGAGTTTTTAATTTAGTAAGTCTTTGTTGGGGCCTGATTATCTTAATAAAAACCTCCCTCAAGTGATTCTGACCAAGGCCAAGGTTGAGAAACATTGGCCATTTTTATTTCTTTATAATTTTGGTCACTATTTTTTCTTCAGAACAAGTATCTGCTTTTCTTTAAACTCCTTCTTACCCCTCAACACCTATCCTTAATTTTATCTCCTTCATGAGGTCTTCCTTGATCTATTCAAATAGATGTAGTTGTTTCTTCCTCTTTACTGCAGAGCAGTGAACTGTCACTGCTATTTATGCCCTATAACTGGTAGACAGCACACTTCTTGAAGGCAAGCCGTCTGCTCCTTATAAAAAAGGAGCAAGCTGGGCGTGCTGGCTCACGCTTATAATCCCAGCACTTTGGGAGGCTGAGGCGGGTGGATCACCTGAGGTTGGGAGTTCGAGACCAGCCTGGCCAACATGGTGAAACCCTGTCTCTACTAAAAATACAAAAATTAGCTGGGTGTGATGACGCACGTCTGTAATCCCAGCTACTCGGGAGGCTGAGGCAGGAGAATCGCTTGAATCCAGGAGGCAGAGGTTTCAGTGAGCTGAGATTGCGCTATTGCTCTCCAGCCTGGGTAACAGAGTGATACTCCGTCTCAAAAAAAAAAAAAAAAAAAAAAAAGCCAGTCAGTAAAAGTCATTGACTAGTTAAGAATATTTGTAGAGAACTTTGAAGTTCTTAAAAAGTGATTGATAAGCATGAGTTATTTTTTGCTTATCATTTAACAAAAAGTCCCAAAACAAAAAGTACAGTGTTTGTTATTCCAAGACTATGCTAAATCAAGATTTGCTAATCATGCTAAGAAGGAAAAAGGAATTAGAATTTTAAATGCTACTACCATTTTCAGCAAGAATGAACTAATACTACATTCATTGGTGGATTGATTCCATTAACACCCATGCTTCAGGTGCTTTAGGACATGGAGCTCTCTTTGGATTCCTCATGAAAACTGTCATGTTGGCATGTAGCTATAAAATATGCATTAGTCAGAAACTGTAGTTATTAAAGCCGAGTTCTTTTCACCAGTTTGTTTGGAATAGGGGAATAATACTTTTAATAAATCAGCCTTGCTATAAGATAGAGCACAGTGTCATTTTTAATAGGGAGCAAGAATAAGTGCAGTGATTAAATGCGGTTACAAGTGGCTATATCTAAAAACAATTTTTGATTTTGTCAAACATTTAGCAAGGGAGTAATTTTTTTCCTCTAGTTTTTTTCTAGCTTTCCCAGTTTTTTTTTTTATTTGTTGTTGTTGTTAAATCTATATGCTCTATATTCAGAACTGGATTTTTTTTTTTCCCTATAAATTTGTTAGTACCTGATTTGGAATTTAGTCTTATTAATATCATTTAGTTTGGGATGCTTGGAAATGTGTGTATAACTATTGATGCCCTTTAAGGTGGAGACTTGTATCTTGATATTCTATTGAAGTGTATATATATGTATATTTTGTACTTTGCAAAGCAACTGGATTTTATAGCAAGTGTAGGTAAAGAAAAAACTTTTATCCTGTTGGTGCTCTGCATATTTGCTAGTATAAAACATGTTTCTGATTTATTCCAGGCAACATAATCAAAAGGTGTATTTTAGAACATACACAAACTTTTCTATGCTCATGGAAGGTATACTGACTGGAAAATATCAATATAATCTCTCTTTTTTTTTTTTGCTTTTTATAAACTACAGGTTTATAGAGACTTTATGGAGACATTCAGTCCTTTCCCTGACTTTTAGAAGAACTATAGCTTAAACTACTCAAAACTTCTAGAAACAAAGTCAGACTTCCTTCAGAAACATTCACTATGTTTAATGTTAATCACATTAGTCTTTCAGTTGTTCCTCGAAAACAGCCATAACGGGAAGCCAAAAGACAGAGTGTTGGGAAACATTCTGAAGAAAGCAAGCAAATAATTAATAAGATTTCATAGTCACTTGGAGATATCTCCTTGTCAGTAGAGGAGTAGAAGGAGCAGTCTCTAGTAAAATTTGGGAACAGATGGCAAACATTTGTTGACCATAATAGTAGTAACTTATATTTTGTAGAAGATTGTACAGTTTTCATGCACATCATGTCATTTAATCCTCACAAAAATGAGAGTACTAATAACCCCCTTTTGCAGATATGGAAACATAGCTAGGAAGGGTAAGTGGTTTGTTTTTAATTGTACTATTTATTCTAAATAGTACAGACATTATGAACAGATTGAAAGATTTCAAGTCTTTTGATGCTCTATGTGGAAAACACAAACTCAAAGTGTGTGTGTGTGTGTGTTTTAATTCTCTCATTCAACAATAATCAACACAGAAGACTTGTCTTACCAAGTTTTGCCCCATACACCGAGCAAACAGTCAGTTTTTCAGCAGGTACCAGCCGGATGTCCTCCAATTCAGTTTAATCCTGACACTGGCTACCTGGAAATTGTGTCATATCCCACAGGTTGAACGCTTATTCCCACAAGACTGCCCCCTCTTCAGACACCAGTTGCAAAACTAGCCAGCTTCATGTTTGGTTTCCCAGGATCTCTTTTTGTGTTCTATTAATTTGCTACAACAGCTCACAAAATGCAAGGCAACAGATTTACTGATGTATTATAAAGGATCCGACAAAGGATCCAGATGGCAGGAAACATTAGGTGAGGTCTGGGTGGGCACAGAGCTTCCACGCCCTCTCCAGGCATGCCACCCTGCAGGAACCTCCACATGTTCAGCTATCTGGAAGCTCTCCAAACCTTGGCTTTTTGTTTTTTTATGGAGGCTTGATTACACAGGCATGCTTGATTAAACCATTGGTCACCGGTGATCAACTTAATCTTCATCCTCTTCTCCCTCTCTGGAAGTTGGGGTTTGGGGTTGTAAGTCCCAACCCTATAATCATGTCTGGGTCTTTTCAATGTCCAGACTTTATCTTGAAGCTACTTAGGGCCTGCCAGCCATCAGTGAACTCATTAGCATATGAAAAATGAAAATATATCACTTTGAAGATTGCAAAGATTTTAGGAGTTGTATGCCAGAAACAGGGACAAAGAGAAAGTGTATATTTCACAGTATCACAAATGCCAACTCACTCTACTAAAAGGCTATTTTAAAAAAACAATTTTTCAAAGACCACCTTAAAAAGTATCAGGACAGTGGCAGCAGTGTGCCTAAGAGAGAAAGGCCGCGAAACCATTTCTTAAATTTTCCATCTATACAATGAAGAAGTAGGAGGAATTATACACGAAATACTGAGCTCTTTAAAGTAAAATGATACACAACCTCAAGATGTTGATTTTTTAAAATTTTTAGCCAACTTTTATTTTTATGCCTAGAAAAATACATGGGACGTTTAGGACTAATGTGCTGGGCAATTTGCTACTTAGTGATAGTAACACAATCCTGAAAAAGCAAGCACAATTATTCTGTACTTTTTAAAAGTTTTATTCAGCAATAAGACCATAATTTTTCATATTTAAGGAGTATGAAAAATTTGTCGAGTTTTAAAAGCTGAATACATGTAGCGTTGGATCAAGGCACATACAAGACTGGCCAAAGGGCGTACAATGCACTTTGGTTTTTTGTTGAAAAAAAAAAAAATCATGGCAACAGAAAAGCGATATGGTTTTTCAACAAGTAATAGCTCACAATTCAGTAGGAAGCTAGAAGGAAATGTTACATTACAAGTTCATTATGTAATATCTGGAAAATTGTGACAGTAATGGGCAGTATTCTTGATCTTTGTAAAAGTAAATTGAACATTTATGTACAGTGTTAAAACCTTTGACATAAACCAGATCTAAATTTGATGTCTAGTATTTATTTTTCTTTAAATTCTCTCTTATTTAAAGAACTACTTTCTCTGGGTTGTTGAGGGGAATCGCTTATAATTACACTACATTTTTAATATGCATAAAATTTCTCTGACATCCTTTATGATAAAAACATCATAAACACTAACAATTTTGTGTTTATAAGTCACTTTTCAAAAATCAGGATGGCATAGGCAAAACCAAAATGCAGTTTTGGTATTTGTGTTCATTACACTATACAAATCTAAGTTTTCATGTTTTCCTAAGTACACATTTCCCCCGCAACTTGGAAGCACATTTACATTACTGTTTTTGTGAAGTCCTTTATTTTCAAAGCTTTGCTGACAATGGCTTTAACAGACTTCACACTCCTTTTCTGCCAGCTGATGTATTCAGTTCAGAAGATATGCTTAACTTTTTTAAGGATAATTAATTTGCCTAGAGCAAAAATGGAGATATGCAGCAGGTTTGATATTGCCCATTACTTCACACACTTTGATTTATTGAATACCACTGGGATAATACAAATTTAATAATTGGAACATTATTTCATAACCATTTTCTAAAATTAAATTTTCTCATTCAGCCATTCAGCCAGTTTTTTTTTACATTTTATTAATACCAAAGTGAAAAATGGCCTGTGCTTATACTACAAGGATCTCATGTGAATGCAGTCCTGATTGTTCAACACAGCAAGAAAATTCACTTTCACAGTCAACAAGTCATCTTACTCAGTAGAACACAAAGTAAATGGTTTATAACTCCAATATTTGCAAGGAAAATACAGTACAAATTACTAAAAAATACTAAAATATAGAATTGTGTTCAGGCATCTCCACTACATCAATCGCAGCAGTAACCTGAAATTTGAAACTTTTAATAAAAAGTTCTTAAATATAAATTATATGGCAAATGTACAGTACATTGCTTTTTTCAGTCTCTTTTTCCAGTGTTTTGCAGTAGAACAGGGTTCCTACCATCACCTCCCTTAGGTTTAAAAAACCCAAAACACAAGTCTGCTGCAAGTCCTTCAGCATCATGAGTGTGAGTGATCTGAGTCTGGAATACCACTGTCTCTGTAGCTTCGGTTACTACTGCTTTCACTGTGATTGTTTTTGTACAGATTCATTCCATTAGGAGGAAATATGGTGTGTATTACAAACTCCTCCTTCGAGATGGGTTCATTGCTTATTGGTAACATCTGAAAAGAAGTTTCCCTGATTTCCAGGATAGAGTTGTCCTTCTTAGTGCCAGCTTCTGCATAGTCATCCTTTCTTCTCCTCCCTTTGCTATACGCACAGTTCCTTGAGAAAAGCGATCCATTCCTATGAACATACCAACACACTAAAGCAAGAAGGGCAATGGTAACCAGGGCCACAGCTCCACCAATGATGGCAGCCAAAGGTAAATTGGGGTTTTTGTAAGGTTCTTTCTCTTGCTCTCGATTGAGGGTGGTTGTAGGGTTGTACATTCGAAGGGGTGCAGTTTCAGTCTCAATACAAACAGGAGTTTCATCAAATAGGTAGAGGTTACTGGTTTCCATGGGAACCATGCATACTTTATAGGGTGAATCAGGCTCCAGGGCTGTGACCAAGTACTCACTGCGTTCCCCTGTTACAATTGTTTCTGTTATAGATCCAAATGCTGGGCTATGGCCCAGTTTAAGCCAGCTGAGTCTCAAAGCAGTCATAGGTAGAGCAAGTTTCCAAGAGATATGAATTGTATCAGAGGTGACAGATTTCACAGTAATTGTAATTGTTTTTCTTGAGGGACTCCCTGTGGTTTGGTGATCCTTGGTGAGCTTGGGGTTCTTAATATCTGGCTGTTTGGTCACTGGAGCTGGCCACTGTCCTTGGGCAGGATACACTGTGTTGGGTATTGCAGTGGTTATCTGAATGGTGCTTACAATCCCACTGTCCTTACAATCAAACAGTTCTGCATTGAGATCCTTAATAGCCATCCCACGAACTTTTTCTGGGGCTTGGCACATAAGCCCACGCACATTGACCTTCACAGGTAATGATTGTAACCAGTCACGTACCCATTTCATCTTGCACCCGCAATACCAGGGATTGTTGCGAAGAATCAGTTGTGTTATATTGTCCAAATCATCAAAGATACCCTGAGGTAAATTACTTAGGTTATTATTGGACATATCCAGTCGATAGAGCTGCCTTAGATAAGAAAAAGCATTTGGGGGCACCCGATTGATGTGGTTATCTTGAAGATAAAGCTTCCTCAGGTTTGTGCCTGGAAGGTTTACTGGTGCAGCAGTCAGGGAATTCCGCACCAGGGACAGCTCTGTTAAATTAACTAGGTTGAAGAAAACTTTGTCACCTAAACCGTGGTTGTTCAACAGGTTTCCATCTAGAACCAGGCGTTTTAGACTAGTGAGACCTTGAAGAGATGGTGATGAAATTGTGGATATGCGATTATCATCCAAGCGTAGTTCTTCTATAGTCCTGGGCAAACCCCAGGGAATTGTGCTAAGGTGGTTGCGGGACAGGAAAAGCAGTCGGAGATAGTTGCTGTCTCGGAATGCTCCCTCTTCTATGCTAACTGCAGAGACAGAGTTGTCATCTAAATGTAATTCTTCCAGATAAGGAATTTTTGAAAGTGAATCATAAGTGATAGTCCTTATGTTATTTTCTTGCAAATGTAACTCTTTTACATACTTTGGGAGGTTGGTAGGAAATTCATCTAAACTGTTGTGGTATAGGTATATTCTTTCTACTTTCAGCAAGTTTTTCAAATCTGAAGGAATCCCAGCATTATTTATTTGGTTGTTCTGAAGGTAGAGAGTTGTAGCATCCTCTGGTATTCCTGTTGGAATGGATGTCAGAAAGCGATCATTACAGTAAATGAAACCCGCATCGCAGCGACACACAGATGGACAGGATTTAGCCATAACTGATAGAGGTGCTACTTGAAGGAACAGCCCAATTTTAGTCCCGATGAGGAAGATGCTCCAGGCTGGGCTGATCATGGTCAGCAGTGTTGAGGTCTTTATACAAGGTAGCTTCCGTTACTTCAGAACCCTAAAATGAAGTGAGTAAAAAAAGAGAGAAAACAATAAGAACAGCATACTGAATATAATGTTTAAAATGAATGTGGAAACTAAAATATCTATAATCACTTTTAATATTTTAATTTGTTTTGGGAGAGGGCATAGTCGGGCTTATTGCTAGCTAACAATAGACAGTGTCATATAATCTCTTTACCTTAATGGTTTCTTAATTTCTTTATACATTAAAAAGTAACATGTGCCAAATCCATTTGATTTTGAAATGTTAAATATAATTGAAGTTTTATTGAATAATCTAAAGTATTTTAATTATACTTTATATCAACCTTATAGACAGTCATTGATCAAGCTAATTGAATATCCATTTCTTTCTTAATATTCATAATAATTAACACCTTGGAGTATTGTTTGGTATATTTAAAGGTAACCATTTTACTGTTATCAAAAAACCACAAATTTTTATATTTACTTTTTATTAGGCAAAGACTATACAGGTATAGAAAAATGTCATAAAAATATCTATTCTCTTCATACTTCATACTTCATAGTTACCCACATCTTGAGATCCTGAATCTCAATTAAACCCATAGTTTGCTTTGATTATTAATGTCATTTCATTTTCTTTGGTTATTAATTTTAAGTATTATTTTAAATGGGTGGATTTCTATAAGAAAATAAGAATGAATCCTTCATTTATTTTTGGGAAAGAATTACAAAGCTAATACATCCAGCTAACCTAAGTGGAAAATTTCACTTCATGTTGAACTCTGTCTTTCTTCTGTTTGCATTTTGTTATATGTTTCATACTGCAAGTTTTAATGACTTTGTCCACATTTTTCATTATTTTCTATCTCATAATGTGTTTTCACAGTGCATTTATATTTCTTTAAATTCTAACCTAGAATATAAATCAACTTTTTCTATGGCTGGCAAAGTACAGATTTATACTGATGTATTGTGTAATATAATATCTTGTGTCCTTTTAAGTATTAATTAGCCTTTGTAATTTTAGGCATGAAAATAAAATACTTTGTTTTTCCTACCTTATTGAACGATGTGAGTAAATTTTGCGGGAGTGAATATCCAATGCACATGTATTATTTTCCTGGTGAGGGGCTGGGACTTATAAACTTTTGTTTAGTCCTTGGAAATGTTCTTCACCGTTTATTCAAGTAATCCTATGCCGCACACACCTCCAGATCAGGCTTGCTGTTGTCAATGAACATTCCAGCTGCAGTTCAGCATGGTGGGCAAGCTCATTAAAGTGGGGGCAGAAACAATTCTGCTTCCTGTTACTATGTAGGACACATGGCTTCCTATGTATTTTTTTTTTTTTTCTTTCTGATAGAGTTTCTGTGTGAAGGTTCCTTTTGTGTAGCTTAATTCCCTTAGTGGAAATTGCCCTCTTTGAAATTCTTATTGGCTCTTCTGTGCAATGTGGTCAGAGATAGTAACTTCAGCTCCTCATGAAGAAAGCCATTCATGATGCTAAGGCCTGTATAGTAATAGGTTTTTCAGGCAGTTACCCCCTACCTTTATTCCCATCCAGGATTATCCAAGTATAAACTTTGTACAGTAGCTACATCCTGAGGTATGATTACCTGCTGTGAAATAGCTATTTCCAGCTTTTGCTTCTTGCTGATTTTTCAGAATGTCTGGTGCAGTCACGTTATACAAGAACAGGTATTCTCTTTTAAGAAGTAAAGGAAACTAAATTCTTCATGGAAAGAAAACGAGGCATACTAAATTTCCTTTATATTTATCTTCCTTAAAATATACTGGGACTGAGCATCTCCTGTGAAAGTAAAAGGTTTTAATGAACTATTAATAATGAACTTTAACATACTAGAGAAATTTCCTAGACATTTAATTTCAATGTCTTAAAACAACACATCTTTCATCATAGTGGTTAGTCAAAAGGGATAGGTTGACCTCTTTGTTTTTAGACTTCTCATTTTCTTATATAAATAAAGTAGGAGCCAAAGTAGAGATTGTCATCAAACAGATAATTTCTATTATATGATTGTGTCACTTTGAATTAAACACCATGGCTTTCAAATTCAAGCCAGTCTTTAAAAATTTACTTTGAAATCATATGCATAAAATGATAAAATGTTTAAAAAGAAGAAAACAAGTACATGTCAAAGAGGTGAGCAAATACATTAACAAGTATTTTTGACAGAAATGCCAAGGTAACTTTTTAGGCATTTCTGAACATGATTTAACAAAGTCACACAATCCACAATTTAGAGTTGAAAAGGCTATGTTAAAAGCTTTTCTGTTGATTTGCTCAGTTCCCTGTTTGATTCTTCGTGCAGGTCTCAATTTTCCCAACTGCGGAATGTCGACACCATCCCCTTTCTCTTTAGGGGTACATCTAAGGACTACTTATTGATCTTGAAACTCTAAGCACTCAGGTGTTCTTGCCCAAAAGGTGACATAGAAGTTCAAGTCATGTTTAGTTTTTCTGGAGAATACTGTTCTAATTTTCTTTTAGCATACTGAGTTTGAAAAAAAATTTTGTATTTGAAATAGAAAGGACACTATTATTTCGATCTCCTTGTAGTGACCATTAGGAAAGCACACCAGATGGGGCATTTCTCTCTAGGTTCATACATGAATATGCCAATTTTTAATAAGTGTATCATTTCTGAAAGAAGACTTTTGGCTTGACTAAAGAGATCTTTGAATTTAATGTTGACTGCTTTGCCTATTATCAAATATGCATGAAGATTTTTTAAGAGTTTGGAGGAGGTGAGTAATATTCTAATTGGTTATGGAGGATCATCCACTCTGATACTTTGTATATATGTAGGGAACATTTGAGTATCCTGGAAATATGTGACCCTGAAAGTAAGGACTAAAGTAGTAGCAATTTGCTTCTCCCACAGTTACTACCTAACATCCAGCAAGGATAGCATCTGTTCCATAATTCAAATGCTCTGCTGAACGAGTATGTTAAATAAGGCCACAATTTGTGTTTCTGTTTCTCTCCAAAAATTCAGTTTATTTTAGTTTGCTAACTGCATACCAACATGGTCATAGGCTATATTAACAGAAGAAAAGTGAAAAAAAATTACAGATACATATAATTTATTATTTAGGCAACTTGAAACAAAAATAGCAGTTAGCAGATGGATCAAACAGTCTCTAGTGAATATTGCAAAGTGCCCACAGAGGAAAGTTTAAATGATTTATTGTTTAATGTGAGGTTTTACTGTGATGCCTTTAGGGCTTTGCCTGTTATTGTCAAATTCCAATAGTATCTTTTCTTGAAAACTGTTGCTTTCTCAGTGTGTGAAAATGGAAAACCAAGCTGTTGAAATTATAATTACAAGGTTACTTTTTAAAGTATCTTCTGTAAAAGTTTTTTAAACTTGAAAATTATTCAACATATAAAATAATGTGGTTAAGTTTAGAAAACAACTACTTACGTTAAATTGCATTGGAAACTAATTAAAAACCATTATAAAAATAACAAGAGAGAACCTGCTTAAAGTGTTACCAAGAGTCAAGCATTTCTGATATTCCAGGGATGATGGTGAGGCAATATATACTTGAGATGATGAATCTGCTGATTTTGGGGATTTAAAAACTGATCATTCCCTGAGTCAGGTCAGACCACAGTGTGTCCAAGGTGATGGTCATAATGATAACCAGACATAAAATAAATGTCTTTTATCTTGTATCTGAACTATGTATATTTCACCAAATTAGGCTCTAACAATATGTGTTGATTTTCACATTTTTAACCCAGAGAATGAAAGAGTTCTAAATTGGTGTGAAAAGATGGAAGATTAATTTGTTTATTTTACCTGTTTTACATTTGTGAAGCTGCTTCCTCTATTCTGTTTGATATGCAAACTCACATTTGCCATTCATACAATAGTGGTAATAATGTGGGATTAACAGAAAGCCTTAAATCTCATTAAGTTCTTGGAAAATGTCATTCTTTTCTCTCCACATTGTATTTAAATAAAAGGAAAAACATAAAACAGGTTTCTTAGGAGAGAAGGATACTCTTTCAGAAATGAAGGTTACATTCAGAGCTACTCTCATATGCCCCTACTCCCTTTACTTAGGCTCAAAACCATTCATATTTGACTACATTTTATGTCTTCTCTTTCCCATTTATGTTTGAAACTATAGTGCTAAACAGATTTTTGGGTTTTGGTTTTGGCATATTAAAGGCTGCAAGGATCTCTTCATCAAAAATGAACAATCTCCTATGCTTTGACTTTCCCCTTTCTGAGCTGGATCTACATATTTGCGCACCTAGAAATACTGTAGTCAAATGTCGATGATGAAAAGAAAAATGACCCCCACTGGCATGGACACTGTGGCCAGGTTTCCACAACACTGACTTCAGAGCCTTTCTGTCTGCCTAGGCTTGAAAGAGGCCATTACTTTTGAACAAAATGAATCGATCTTTTAGAAAAATACTGTTAATGGGGTAACTTGGGGGAAAAACATAAATGGAGCCCTGGTAACTTAATGGAATGTTAAAAAAAATTTTTTTAATGGAGGCATTATTTAACTATAAAACACTTAAAACTGTAGTAAAAAGAAGAAAAACATAATCACCTCACTGATGAATCAGATTTTTAATAGAGATCCTTATATTCATATTCAGTTTCTTTTTACAAATAAAAATTGTAGATTTTTTTTTGCATTTATAATGTAATCATCAAGTCTGAAAAGCTTCCAATTTATTTCCATGGTACACCCAATAAAACATGTAAATAGATAAGGATACTATTTTAGGAAAACTAATATAAGAAGTTGTATCTGAATAGAAAACTGATATTTAAATAAAATCAAGAACTTGCGGCAATCTACATGTTTATATGATTTCTTCCCTGCTACTACAATATTTTGGAGCTGGGAGTGTCATGAGAAGGTATTTCTTATGTTTTAAGAATATTACTTAGATTAAGATGAAGCTATATAATAGTAGTGCTAATTTCTTATTTATGCCTTAGATTTAAATTGATTTTGATTTGACCTGTTTGATCATTACTCATTTTTGAAAAATATTAATTCAAGTATAAGGTTTTGAGATTTTAGTTTCTTTTTTAATGATTTCTCCCACAGAATGATTTCTTAATGCTGGGGACTTCTAAAAATATTCAGTCTAAAATATAATGGCATGTAGAAGTTTTCATCCAAGTTAGTTGCCTTGTTTTAAGTAAAACCTTGAGACTAAAAAAAACTCATGCCTAAACAAACGTATCCAACTTTGTGAATATTTCTAGGTAAACTGGAATTTATACAATCATAATTTAGAGTATTAGGAAGGTAATTTATTTATGAAGGCTTAAATTGCTACTAAAAAAGCTCAACCTGTGAATGCTAAGTCTTTGCAACAACAAATGGTATTTCAAATAAACTATATATATGGTTAAACTGAAAAACTGGAGTACATCAGGTTAGTTGATAGTGACAGCAAAATGCTTTCTAAGCAGCCTGTCTGGTAGTTAAATTTTCCACGATCATCAGATTTCAGGAAAGTTCCAATTCTTTTGTTTAATGCCAGGCAAGCAGAAGGACCTCTAACTCTCCTCTTGAGAGTCATGAAGTCTGAAGGGTTTGCTGAGAGGCAGAGAAGCAAGTGTGCCTTTTCATACTTGGTTTTATCCAGACTATTTTCTAGCCTGAACAAGGTCCTTGTTTCATTTATGGAAAATAGGGGATAACATTTCCAATGCTAAGTATTTCTACTTTTTCTTTTTCTGTTACTGGTTCTTTTCCCCGGTACATTTGTGACAAATGAATTGAATTCTGCTTCATTTGTTTTGGCTTGTAAAGTTAAATCAAGCATCCTTAAAACAAAAAGGCAAACTGGGATATTATCCTTCAGCATAGTGAATGCTGCTTCCTTTTATGATATTAAACCCAAAGTAAATGAATTAGAGACCAAGACTTGTAAGAACGAGTAAGATATTAATTTAGAGAGTGGTGAAGGTAAGTGGTATAAAGTTTGGGGTGGGGGCATGCTTTACATTTGTGCTGACTTTTGAGCAAAAGGAATTAAAAGTGCGCCTACTTTTGTTAAACCACATTTACCATTGCAGACTTTAAATTCCTTTTTAACTGTGTGAGTACAACTTGGTTGACGTGCTTTAAATTTCTAATATTTAAGTTTCCATACAGTAGTTCAGCAAATAGATTTATTTTAGTCTACTGTGTGGCAAGCACTATACTGGTCGGTGAGACCACCTGAAGTCATAAAATACATTGTTTTTCACGTACAAGTAGGGTATTACTTAAACCAGATGAAGAGGAAGAAAATCAACAACACATAAACTGATCAATCCACAGTCCAGTGGCACACTTTAAAAATGGTTTTTAACCAAATGTGGTCTGTGGGTTTTCTCTTCAAAGTTGCCACGGTAACTTGTGCACATGTAAAGTGAAAGAATAAAGAACAAAAGCTGTCATTGTCCCATCAAATGAGAGCAATTTCTCCCTCCTTTCATTTAAACAGACTAATACCTGCAGAAAGCTTTTTATACATCCCTGACACTTGATTTTAGGGTAGGAAAGAGATTCTGCATATGCAAAACAAATGAAATTTTAGCTTTTGCTTAAATTATACTCTATTGCTTTCTACTTAAAATCTGTTTTCTCTGGGATTTTCGTAAATAGATAACTCAAAGTTCTTTCTTACACAACATAAACATAGCTTTGAAAACTGTCCTTTAATGTGATGTTTAACCAAATTTAGTGATGTCGATCTGTATTTTGAAACTGGAAAATACTTTCTGAAATGTGTATACCTATTTTCTTAAGAGGAAGAATGCTGTTTCAGAAGACCAACTCTTTGTTGGAAATTTATTTGTTGACTTTCAGTAAATTTTTGAAATGGTGGAATGTTAGAAGGAGCTGAGAAATATCCGTTTTTATGCTCTGAAGAGAAAATGCAGTTTTGAGGATTAATATTGCTGAGAGATTTTTTACTGTAGAGTTTTTGCCCGCTGGGGGGTGGTACACTCTACCAGAACACTGCTTTCAGAAGCCGCAAGTCAGATGTTGGCTGCTGCTGGCCAGTTTTTCTCTGGTTTAATTACAACAAAGCCTCCCGTTGAGAAGAACAGTGAAGGCCTCTGGGGCAAAAGGTGGGGGGTGGGAGGGTAGGGGGAAGGAGGAAAGAAGGAGGGGAGAAATTATGGCCTTTGAAAAATTTACTGAATCTTATTTCCATTGTTGACTTTATTTATGGTAGTCTTCATTTGACTTTAAACAGTTATTTCTAATGCTTTTTTTTTTTTTAAATAAATGGGTTTGAATAAAAGAATATATAGTGGAATCTATTCAGAATATTTAAGTTAGCTCTGAATTTTGCCAGTAATCAATCACATTCTTTGTTTTATAGCCCACCCACCTTAAAAAGAGGCATAAAAGTTAAGAAATGACTGAAATGGCAACTATAAACCAAATATGTTTTTTAGTGACCAGATTTAATATTGGTATGAACATTGGCATATCAAAAATGAAAAGCAAGAAAGAAGAAACATTAATATATTATTAAGACAAGGCAAATTCCCTGCACAGATTTTTGTAGGGCTTAAAATTGTTCAAAATAATCCAGAAAGAGGAGGAAGCCTTAGGGTGTGTGGCCAAGAAAAGCACAGAAAAATCTCTCTGCAGTGCACTTGCATATTTAAAGCTGATTATTGTATTTTTCGTCGAGAGAGACTGAGTGTTCATTAGGGTCTTGTGTCCCTAGGCAGGAGATGCTGAGCATAATTGGAGTTTCTATTTGATTGGGCAATACAGTCTAGAGAAGAAACTGGGGTAAAGATAATTAATAGCTTGCTAACAAAGTCTGACAGCCACAAGATTTCAACCAAATTTATTTCACACTGCTTCATTTAGCTCTGAAAAAGTTTTGATAGAATTGTAGTCTCTTTAATTAACACTTAAAAGCAAAAGAAACATACCTTCTATTTTGCTGCCACCTTTAGTTATGACAAATTTTCTTACTGTTTTTCTTCTTTTTGTAAAAACTTTATTTGCTATCCAATTATACATTTCACAAACGTTATGTTTGGGAAGTGTTTAATTGTGCATTTTGAACCCAGTCATAATTGATTTTAAAGGGTGGGGTGCAGTGAAATGAAAAACCCAATTAATAACTGGTAGAGAGTTATACAGAACCACGATATTAATGAATTCATTATGTTTATTCATTCACTAATATTTCGCTGATCCTTGGACTTGATGTGTTTTGGCTGTGGTCTTCAAAAAATCAAATTTTAGTTTTCTTAGTTAAATCTATGCATTTTTGTAACCCTGTTTTTATTTCAGGGTAATAAATAGATGTACGTTTGTCTGTGTGTGTATGTATGTGTCCAAACTAAGGGGCATATCTCTGATTTAATTTTCCCATGGTAAAAACCTGGCATATTATCATTAATATTTGTGGTAGTTGGTAATGTTGATATTATTGTGGTACTTTTAAAGGATTCATTTTTCTTCACTCATTTCAGAGGAGATGAATATTAGTCCTCTGTCACTTTGAATCAAGTATAAGTGATTCTCCCTGAATATAGGCAAATTTATTCTTTATGTTTAGGCTGGTCAGGATATTTTTATGCAGTTAGAGATAAATGAAAGGCATTGCTACAGCTGAAGGACTTTTCTAGTGGCTTTATTTATGTTGTTTCTGGATAATAAAATAACATAGATGAGCATTTTAAAGGAGACATTTATTAAGAATATTTAAAATAGCCTTATTATTAAAACCATTAGAGAATTTGGACTAACAATTGAAAAAAAAAATCAAGTTTTTTTTTTTCTTTAAATTCGAAATAAAATAACAAAAAAGAACCCCCCAGACGTTGAGAAGACATGGATGGGCCTGTTGCACTCTTTACCTATATGCAACCATTTTGTTTCAGACCTAATTCAGTGAACAAATTTTTTTGAGAAGATACCTTTAACTACTTTTTCAAGCTTTGTAGTATAAATGCATTTCTTCCAATATAAGATTTTCCTATTGTAAGTTGCAAAGAATGGATCCTCTGCAAAACCCACTTGATGAGGGCTCTACTCATTTATTTTTCTTTCCTGCCACCCCAAACTCACTGCATACATCAGGCATAGCTTCCAGGGTGAGCTTTGTTAGTTTTTCTGAGTAGACTTAGCCATTTACTATGCTAGTCACATACCACACTTGCCTAAGCAATGGATTTTGGCGTTCTATTGAAGAGGGAATATAGTTTGGAAGAGAGTCTCCCCCTCCTCTGAGTTCAATTTACTAGTTGAGATTTGCAAGCCTGAAATGCTTGAAGCAGCTCAGGCACGATAGCAGTGCAAGCTTTAAAATCTAGGTGTAGCTGTTAATCCTTTACAGAGGCACATAAGTCTCTAGGAGCAGCTCGGCTAGCTGTGAGCAAGATGTATGCTTTTCATGTACTGCGTACTCATGGGCTGAGGGATTATTGATTTTCTTTCACAGTTGTAAAAACAGCAATTGGTGATCATACCACACATACAGTACACACCAAGTTAGCAGGACCTTTTGCTTTTCTATCTGTGAAGAATCTCCTTGTATTGTTTGATATTTAACACTGAACTTTCCAACTTGCTGTTTTCCATAAGGCTCTTTTCAAATAGCAATTACTCGAGACAGAAAATAGCCACTTACTATCTTTTATAAATGAAAGAAGGTTCTAAGAAACTTCTTGCATTTGGCCATATAGTGAAATTTTTCTTTGCTGGCTTGCACACACATAGATTGCTTTTCCTGGTGACAGAGCAAACGTTCCTATTTGGATTTCTCAGAGTATCCAGTCATTTCTTTCTAGAGAGTAAAACCAAGCAAACTTTCTGGGACAATCATAAGAAAAAACATGGAAAACACTTACCAGGAAGACGAGAAAAAGCAATCCTATATACACTGCCGCTATAGCTGTAATTCCATTGACTGTGAATTGGAGTAATAGCC
Source organism: Mandrillus leucophaeus (assembly GCF_000951045.1). NCBI lineage: Eukaryota > Metazoa > Chordata > Mammalia > Primates > Cercopithecidae > Mandrillus > Mandrillus leucophaeus. Next base: position 1,090,829 of record NW_012105098.1, on the reverse strand, counting down.
CTCCCCCGTCTCCCAAGCTCTGCGTCCAGTCCACACAAAGCCCACGGCAGCTGCAGGCTGAGCTTGTCCTGCTTCAGATCACTCCTACACTGAGGAGTGAGCGAGGGAGAGCATTCCAGTTTACTGCACACAGCCCACCTCCAAGTCTGAAGTTTAAAGCTTCACCTCGCAGTGGTTGAAGAAGGGGGTGATGTCATAGATGGGCAGGACTTAGCCAAGCTCTTGTTCAGTGAGGTAACTGGATAATCAGACAGATGAGCTTTGCAAACGCTAGAGGGGGCGAGAGCAGCCGAAATGAAGCATCAGCCTGCCAAAGCCAGGATGCCATTTGGTTTGTAGGCAGCCCTTTGGAATCTCAACATTTTCTAAAGTTTACTACAAGGCAGTGGCAGCATACTTATATATATTTTTAAAAAGCATGTTAGAAAGATATTTTTAAGATCACAATAGAAAAACACAGGTTTTGTTTTATTTTTAAACCATCTGTATTGAAAAGAAGTTAACCAAAATCAAATTAGTTTTATTGTTCACTAGCTAAAATAATGTTATAATTGTGGAAGATGTAGGCCAGTAATCCCAACTGTGAATATTTATTCATTTATTGAACAAATGAATAAAAAGCAGGTTCAAATATATACATCAGGGTTGTTACGCGGTGGCTCACGCCTATAATTCCAGCGCTTTGGGAGGCCAAGGTGGGCGGATCACCTGAGGTCAGAAGTTCAAGACCAGCCTGACCAACATGGAGAAAAAATTAGCTGGACGTGGTGGTGGGTGCCTGTAATCCCAGCTACTTGGAAGGCTGAAGCGGGAGAATCACTTGAACCCAGGAGGCAGAGGTTGCAGTGAGCCAAGATTGCACCATTGCACTCCAGCCTGGGCAACAAGAGCAAAACTCTGCCTCCAAAAAAATATATATATATGTGTGTGTGTGTGTGTGTGTATATGTGTGTGTGTGTATATATATACATATACATATATATACACGTCACTGATTCATTTAGTTGTGCGAAGGGCAATAGGAATGCCAAACGATTTTTTTAAATGGTAATAAATGGTCTATTCTTTTGGAGGTGAAGAAGTTACTGTTCTCTATGTTTTAGAAAATGAAAGTATGTTTTATGTACTTCTACTACATGTTTATATTATTTAAAATGGATTATTTATATTTAACGATCCCCAATAAAATGTTTTTTAAAAATTAAATAGAATATTTTCCTTTCTAAATGTTTTCGCTGATCTGAGCATGGATTTAGATATAAACATCTTAAGAAAAATATCTTTCAGGGTGGTTTGCCTGAATTGAAATTATTTTATTTTAATTTAGGTACATGAATAAACACTGGACAGTTGTAAGACATGGATATTATAAATTTCTATGTCTAATTAACAGAGTTATACTTTTATTTTTAATTATGATTTTTGTAGACTGGTTTCTGCTATTTGGTCAATAATTGCTTTGTGCCCATAAGTTTTCCATCAAATAAGTGTATTTCACATGTTCATGTTGCTGATAAGAACTTAGCTGTTATATTTACCTGGAGGACCATCTCCTTAAACAAATATCTTTATTTGCTCTACTCTTAGAAGTGCATGACTTTCTCTTTTGTCCTTTCTCAATTTTTCCCTGCACATTTATTTCTGAAGAAGGCCAGCTAATAGTCTTTCCCAGGAGTATTTGATTATGGTCTCTTCATTAACTTCATTTAGTTTATCTATTTATATGTTTGTTTGATAACAGTTTGACCTTCTGAGTTCCCTTCCAAGAATGGTTGATATCAAAGTAGGTGAACCCTTGATAAGAAATGTATTGACCCTATTGTTCTATGATTGCACTTTTGTGGGCCTCAGAGGACATACCCATTAAATCTAGGAGTTTTAGATTCTAATGTCCATTGAAAAGCCAATTTCTTTGAACTGCTAGGTAGTACAATTAAACTGATATGCAGCTGCTGAATTTCGGGAGGAAAGGGAGGTGGTATTATAACAGATAATCTCTTTAAAAAGGGTGGACTCTTTTCTGTTACTGTGAAACACATGGATTAAATTATTTTATGAAATAATTCTTTCTAGAAGCCATTTTCAGATGGGAGTTGGTTCTATTTAAAAAAGGAAATTTTTGCCTGGTCAAATTCCTGTGGGTTTATATCCATATTTAATAAGTTGTGTCTTCATTCAGGCAGAGCTTAAGCAGAAAAGAAAGATCAATTGGTGATTTGGGTTATAGGTATCAAAAATAAATTGTACTGGCCTGGGAGTTAGCA
>NW_012105098.1:1081872-1088145 GCF_000951045.1 Mandrillus leucophaeus | reverse complement strand
CCCAGCTAATTTTTGTATTTTTAGTAGAGACGGGGTTTCACCATGTTGGCCAGGCTGCTCTTGAACTCCTGACCTCGTGATCCACCCACCTTGGGCTCCCAAAGTGCTAGGATTACAGGCGTGAGCCCCGTGCCCGGCTCTGGCCTCCTATGCTGTCCCAAAATATATACTCTTTTGCTGCCTACATATTGTTTCACTTCCCACTTTTATCAGCTACCTGAAATGCTACTAGTTGGAGGTGAACTTATAATAATAGGTACCCCCTTTGAAATAGTATGTACAACCTCTGAAAACATGAGGTTATCATGAGTTACTTCAGATTGCTCTCCTCTTTTGTTTTCTAAGGCACATTGGCTACAATAAGGGGATGACTGTTTTGTTTGAAGGGGACGGGATGCTGGTAGTCTTTAGCATGAAGTCCTTTAGGCTGTAATAGGAAGGGAGGAGGTGGATTCTCACAGTAGGAAGGACTTGGCTCAGGATGGAGGACAACCAGCGTAGTAGACCTGGGTAGTTTAAGAACATGGGCTTTAGAGACTAGCGCAGCTGGGCTCCATGTTGGCTTTGCCACATGACTGTAGACAAATTACTTCATCTCTTTGAGTATTAGCTCAGTGCCTGACTCACAGTAAGTGCTCAATAAAATGATAGCTGTCATTATTTAAGATGGGGGACATCCAAGCACCTGGAACAAAAAGGACACTAAGAATGGGAGAAGAATGCACAAAGGGCGGTAGTACAGGGTCAATAACAGATTTTTTAAATTTTTCAAATTTCCCTTTGAAGTAATTTTATAGCTAGTAAATGGAAGTGAAAAAGAGGAATAGGAGAGCATTTTATTGATTTTTTTTTCTCTTGTACTTACACATCTCATGACCTCATGTTCCAAGAACTTAACACTTAGTTGGGTTCTAGTAGATATTTTGTGTTGAAAATGTGTTTGCTAGTTTGCATTTTGTTCTGTTTTGTTGGCTAGCCTGTGAATCTAACATTGTACATGAGAAAATGCATTTCAGGTTGAAAGCAACTGGTTTGGAAATGAACTTCAATAACATATCCCAGTTTTAAAATTCTAGGACTATCTGAACTTGTCATCTCAAAGGACTTTGTGGTGTTCTTTGTTTTTGTGAGAAGATGTGAGATGTTCCCTAGTGGACAAAAAAGGAGATTAGATTTGGAATTGGGTTTCCCAGGTTCTGCCATTTACTTGTATATCCAGATTAAAAAAAAGAAAAAACAACATACACACAGAAGCCTCATCTGTCTTTTAGTTACCAACTACCAGCTGAAACTGACTAAAATATACAGTCATTTCATGGAACAATATAATTCAGGTCTGTCTAGAGTTAAGCTACCTCATTCACCCATTCATTCATTCAGTCTTCACACATTCATTCATTCATTCATCATATACATATTTATTGACTCCCTGTGTAAAAGAAACTAGTAGGACTAGATGATCCCCAAACTACCTCCAACTATGAAGTTCTGAGATTTAATCTTAGAAGATATTAAGGTTCTTATAAGTCTAAGAAACATTCTTCATGATTTTCCTTTCCCTCAGCATTCTCCATGAGAATAAAATCTTCAAAATTGTGTAAAGAAAACACAGTTTGGCCGGGCACAGTGGCTCATGCCACTTTGGGAGCACTTTGGGAGGCCGAGGAGGGAGGATCACCTGAGGTCAGGAGTTTGAGACCAGCCTGGTTACCATGGTGAAACCCTGTTTCTAGTGAAAATACAAAAAGTTAGCCGGGCATGGTGGCACGTGCCTGTAATCCCAGCTACTTGGGAGACTGAGGCAAGAGAATCACTTGAACCCAGGAGGTGGAGGTTGCGGTGAGCTGAAATTGTACCATTGCACTCCAGCTTGGGCAATGCGAGTGAAACTCTATCTCAAAAAGAAAAGAAAAGAAAAGAAAAGACAAAATAGTTCATACTTTTGATATATTAAATGTCTTGGACTGTTATCAGTTAAGATTCTTTTGGTTGCAAGTCATTGAAGAGCTAAGCCTTACCTGCAAAATCAACAACTGGAATCCATTGGTTCATGTGACTGAGAAGTTAAAATGTATAGTACAACTTCAGGTAAAGCTTGATACGGTGGCTTAAAATATGTCAATAAGAATACAGTTTCTCTCTGGGTCTCTGTCCTGCCTTTCTCATTGCTGGCAGCCTCCTCAGGCTATATACAGTGGACATTTGGCAGCTCTGGGATTTCCTCTTAGGCAATAACAGTTCCACGTATCACATTCCCATAACACAGTGTTCAAGGGAGAGACACGTCCTCCAAAAGCCCCTGCACAGAGCCCTGGGGGTCCGTGTTTCTCATTTGGTTAAATTTGATCATAGGTTCATTCCTGAACCTATTACATGGGGTGGGGAGATATGCTAGTGAGCTTAAGCCCACTGCAGGAGCTGCAGATAAGCCCAGCCTTACTCAGACACACAACTGAGAATGGAGGACAGGGCATGACCCAAAGGAAAAAGGGTACTCTTAGGCTGAGAAGGAAGGAGTGAATGCTAAGGATCAGCTCATTTTCAGAGATTTTAGCATGCTGAAACTTGGGCATATTTTATACATTTATAAACTTGAAACTGCTCTTTTTCTCTTTGTCTTTTTTTTCTTAAGCCAGAGTTTCTGTTAAAATTGCCAAAACATCTTTAAAAGATACTCTATTTGTAGACCCTCTCAAGTCTAGCCCAGATTTTTCTATCAACAGGTAGTGATGCATGTCAGGGCACATCAGTATTACATCTTAGCATAAGCCTATAGGATGTTAATAAAATATATAGAGAGTGCACATTCAACTATCTGTAATTCTGTGAAGTCAGGCCAGATGCTTAATGTACTAGTTAGACACTATACCACATCTTCCTGAACAATTCCAAAGGGTATTGGAGAAATAATTAGATTTTAGCAGGTCATGGATGCCTTAGGATACCAAAAGATTTTTAAAATGCTGTATTAAACTGTTCTTTTGTTCTGATATTTGCCTTTTATTAGTCAATACTTAAAATGTACTTAAAAACAATCACATAACCCTTTTAACTGTATTTCCAAAACATTCTGCACTGGAATGAGATCTGTCATTACAGGACTTGAAACAGATATCAAAGCAAAATCAGAGTGGTTATTTCCCTGCCTGCCTGCCTGCTTGCCCACCCTCTGGTACACTCTTCTTTTCCCCAACACTCAAGATAGACTGTTACACTTTGGGGACTGGGAGAAAGGCAATTAAAAATCACAACTGAGAAAAAGCACCTCCTTGGCCTCCCAGGAAAGAAAGGAGGAATTGTGGTTCAGAACAGGCTAGTACCTAGCCAAAGTGAGGGGGTGTGACAGGAGCTAGTGCAAAACTAGAAGCCTGCTGATCCCTACTTTCTTCCCTCTTCAGCACCTCCATATATGGCCATGCAGATAGAGCATATACAACTCCAGGTGATATAGGTCAAAGCTATGTCCTTGACCCCTTGCCACTCCCCAGTGCCCTGCCCCCTTCACTTGTTTTAAAATGTTAAAAAAAAAAAAAAAAAGACTTAAAATGATTCTTGAAAAAATCAGAAACTTGGAGCAAGCAGATTGAGTCAATCATTTCTATATGATACTTTCTATGTGGCCCTGGGAAAATAACTGGAGCTCTTTGAGCCTTAGTTCCCTTATTTATGAAGATAGGGATGTGGGACCCACCTAATTTCCTATTATGGACTTCAAATAAAGTGGTGGATATAATAGTTCACTACTAAATCTGAGAAAGCACATACCAAGACTGAGTTGAAACCTGGGGATAGTTGCTTTTAATCTTCATAGTGATGAGTAGGGCTAGGATCAGTTCAAAAGAAACAGTTCACTAATGTTAAATTGAACTGTGTGCTTTAACAATTTATCTTTGGGAATGAAACAATTTGAGAAATGCTTCTGCCTTCGCTCCTGGATGCTAGACTTTGAGATAACAGTATCTAACGCTGGTTCTGAGAATTAATTACAAATCAAAGGACAAATTCCTTATCTTTGGCAATGATTAGTATAAAACACAGCTTTGGAGGAATGACTAACAGTTAATAGGAGCAGATCAATATGTGTCTGATTATTGAGATGTGGATCAACAAGATATGATACAAGTGGATTGCCCTGAAGCACGTGATTTTCTCTGCATAGCCAACTACTGTTGTCAGTTTGGACAAAAGGGGTCATCATTTTGAAACCATCTTATTGTTTCACTACTTCTGGAGTTTTGGTGCTAATTTTAGATACACAAATAGACTTTCTGAAAGGAAGATTTTCTGAAATTGTCAGATTTTTTTTTTTTTTTCTGGAAACTGGCTCTGTAGTTCTCCTTGTATTGGAGATTATCTCTTTGAAATTTCTCTGCAGTCTAGACTACTTGGGTTCATTAATGTGCTTAATGTTGAAAGAAACATGTTTAAAGTATAGTCAAAGACTATTTTCTATTTTATCTGTTTATTAATGACTCTGGAAACTGCCCTTCATTGGCACTGTCTGCAGGAAGCAGATTTACTACAATTAGCATTTATTGCCTCTTGGGAACTGGTATGAACTTATTATTTGCAAGATTTTTGGGGATCAAGTATCAGTTGATTAAATTCGGATTATGTAGATGTTTTACAATCTATTCCAACTAAAATAAGTTAAAAATTAAGTCACATTTACCATTGGGAAATTTCCTGTAAAATATAAAGGTACTTAAATTTTCTAAGCATGATTTATGACAAATATGTTATATATTAACTAGACTCACTTAGTTTATTCTGTAAATGATTAACCTCAAATTTGAGGAATTTAAGAACTTTATACTTTTTTCACTAGTTAAGTTTTGTTTGGTTTTTGTTTTGTTTGACATTTGCAATGTATTCATACTGGAAATTCACAAATACTTTACTAGGTTTCTTATGTGTGTTTAAAAATTAAGATCTAGACTTAACAAGTTTATTTAAAGTACATAAATATTGCCAAAATGTATTTATAGTTTAATGAGCTTTCATTCTTGTATTCAAAGTTGTTTTAAAAATTGAAGGTAGACTTGAAAAAGAATTAAAAATGTGTCACTTTTTAAAGTTATTAATTTTTGTTTGGAGAAATTCGAGGAGCTTTTTGGTAGTTGTTTAATTCTCATGTTTGCATAGAAGCAACACACAACTGTGTGAGCAGCTTTGGATGTAACCCCTCTTTGTTTTCTTCAGTGGCCCAGGGAACAGACTTGTCGCTCTGAAGTGCTCACGTGTAATCCTGTCCTCCCTTTCTTCCCCAGTGCAAGTCAGAAATAAGCTTATCAGATCATAGTTTATTAACAAAGAACAAAGGATGTTGACTGACCAAAGAGTAGGAAAGGACAAGCAAAATATAAATGTCAAAGGTTTGCTGCCCAAAATCCTAGTTTTACAGTGGTTTCAAGTAGCTAAACTTTTTTGAAAGTAGGATTCATGTATTTTTAAAACATTTGCCTGAATTATGCTTTGTCTAGAATTTTAAGTGCAGTAAAATATTAGTTAAATGGCTTTACCTATATTTTATATATGAATTAAGTACAATTATCACTAGTATTATTGTCATTGTTGCTATTATTTGTTCCTTACAAGCAAATCTTTCTAGCTTATATCTGGGAGAAGTTACAGACAATTATATCCTATGTGTTTTCAGTATAAAGTGTTTTAACAGAGTATAAATAGCCTTCTGATAAAGGGAGAAGTATTTTTCTGATAGAAAGTACAATACATTATTTAGGTAATTATAAGGAACTTTTAGATCATATTTATATCTTGTTTTCTTGGTTATTTTTATTTGAAGGTTTTTGTTTTTGTTTTCCGATGGAGTCTCGCTCTATCCAGCCCAGGCTGGAGTAGCTGGGACTACAGGCATGCACCACCACGCCTGGATACTTTTTGTATTTTTAGTAGAGATGGGTTTTCCCATATTGGCCAGACTGGTCTCGAACTGCTGGCGTCAGGTGATCTGCCTGCCTTGGCCTCCCAGAGTGCTGGGATTACAGGTGACAGCCACCACACCTGGCCTGAAAATGATTTTTCTATAAGGACAACAAGTTGTTCATTACTGAGAGTTGTGATAGTAGGAAGGAAATAACTTTAGAAAGGAAGAGAGCAGGCTGGGTGCCGTGGCTCACCCCTGTAATCCTAGCACTTTGGGAGGCCAAGACGGGCAGATCACGAGGTCAGGAGATTGAGACCATCCTGGCTAATACGGTGAAAATAAAAATACAAAAAATACTACTAAAAATACAAAAAAATTAACCAGGC
>NW_012105098.1:1077841-1081037 GCF_000951045.1 Mandrillus leucophaeus | reverse complement strand
TGGTACTCTAAGAAGACCCCTAGTCTGATGCCTTGTGTGCCACGTGTCTTCCCTTGGTCAGTTTTTCAACAAATGCTTATTGAATAGCAAGGTGTGCCTCATAAGTCTGATCTCTTTTACTATATTCTCTGTTTTTCAAAGACCTTATAACTAACTTTCCCAAGCTGGTCTGTCCACTTGTACATAGATTATACGTTGGACAAAACCATCTTATGACAGAGATATATAGTTTCTTGAGCAATCTCAAAGGAATGGCAAAGGAACTTTTCTGTGGCCTATGGGTGAGAAGGTCAGCAACAATTTAACCAATGTGCTCTAGATTACAAAACGTATTTGAAATGAGACTGAAAGCAGCTAAAGAGGAAAAGTTTTTGAAGAGACAGTAAGGAGAGAATCAGAGGTGCTAAGATAGCAAGAGCATGTTAATTTGAGGTGAAAAGAGTCCTAGTTAGTAGGTAGATTTTAGACTCTATCAGTTACTATGGTGGTAAGTGCAAGCAAGGAAGACAGGAAATTCTCTAGGAACTTTCATAATGTACATATGAGAGGTCACCCATATTCGTAGTGAGTTTTGGGGATGGATAGAGGAAATTGCTGAATTATAGAGGCCAGTTATGAAGAAGAAAGTACATAGATGAGGACTAAATAATAATATCGATGTAATGAGACCAGTATTCTAATAATGATAATAGCATGAAAAGAGTAGTGGACAGCTAAATATAGACTAAAATACAGTAAAATCTGATTGTACAGGATGGTAAGGGTACACAAATATGGAGATGTGTTACTAGTCTGGAATGTGACCTAATCCTGCTGATTTCCATCTTATGCTCTTCCAGGGAAGAGAGATGAGGCTTTCCAAAAGCTGCCACTTTTAAGTTTACAGGAAAATCCATGGGATTCCCAAGTCATTATCTGTTCTGCATTCAAAAATGCAATTCCTTGGCTAAGAAAGGGTCTCCTCTACCATTTCCTTTAGGAGAATGAAAACGGACCCTTGACAAGAGAGCTAGAACTAAGCCTTGGCTATTAAAACAAGGATATAGAACATGGGGCCAACATGTCCCAGCCAGATCACCCACATATCCATTAGGAATATGGGGCAGCTTTCAGGGACTTCTGGTGTGTATCCAGGTTAACATCTAGCCTAATATTGCCATGTCAGTGGAGGCAACAGAGTCATCCAAGATATGAAACCAGAACAAATGTATAGGTATAAGCTGAGCGCGGTGGCTCACACCTGTAATCCCAGCACTTTGGGAGGCTGAGGCACGTGGATCATCTGAGGTCAGGAGTTTGAGACCAGTCTGGCCATCATGGTGAAACCCTGTCCCTGTCTCTACTAAAAATACAAAAAGTTAGCTGGGTGTGGTCGTGTACACCTGTAGTCCCAGCTACTTGGGAGGCTGAGGCAGGAGAATCGCTTGAGCCCAGGAGGCGGACGTTGCAGTAAGCTGAGATTGCGCCACTACGCTCTGGCCTACGCGTCAGAGCAAGACTCCGTCTCAAAAAAAAAAAAGAAAAGAAAAGAAAAAATGTATAAGTATTAGAACATGCAATAAAAATTCTGTGACATCAAGGGTTCATGGTAATTTGTATCAGAATGTACATGAAAGAAAATATTAAGAAGGAAGGTTTACCAGTTCAGGATGTATTATCTACTAAATAATGTGCCAGAATCCTAATAGGGATTTCTATTTTCATTTGGCTCTTCTGAACCTTATTACTCCCTTCGACTTGTCCTTTATGAACAACATCTTTTATTAGTAGACAAAAAAATGAATTTCTTCACTTATCAGTTTAGGAAAACCACCAGTTGTCCTGTTATCTCAAGGAATGATTTTTGGTGGAATGTACCCTAATTCTGTTTTTTCTCCTCAGTATCTTTAATATGTGATGCTTACAGATTCATTAAAAAATAAATGAATATTTATGACTTGGAATATTATACTATCAGGAACCATATATGCATTTTTTAACTATAAGACATGAATTGACCACTACTGTCCATTTCCATCAGACTTGTTTCAATTAACAGCACTTTGGGAGTCTGAGGCAGGCAGATCACTTGAGCCTAGGCGTTCGAGACTTGCTTGGGCAACATGATGAAGCCCCATCTCTACAAAAAATACAAGAATTAGCTGAGCATGGTGGTGCATGCCTGTGGTCCCAGATACTTGGGAGGCTGAGGTGGGAGGATTACTTGAGCCTAGGAGGTGGAGGTTACAGTGGACCATGATCACCCCACTATATTCCAGCCTGGGCAACAGAATGAGACCCTGTCTCTAAATAAATAAATAAACAACTAAATAAATGGAAAATAAAAATAATCTGAATTCCCACTATCCAGTATTAACATTGGGTGGTATAAAGCCTTTCAAACGTTTACAATTTGTACCTGTGTATACACCTTTTTTTTTTTTTTTTAACAAATTAGGAAAATAGTATACTTGTTTTATAACTTGTTTTTTATTTTTAATTTTTGTGGATACACACTAGGTATATATATTTATGGGGTACATGAGATATTTTAATACAATAATGCAATGTGTAATAATCACATCATGGAAAATGGGGTACCCATTCCTTCAAGCATTTATCCTTTGTGCTATTGTTCAGTTATACTCTTTTAGTTATTTTAAAATGTACAATTAAATTATTATTGGCTATAGTCACCCTGTTATGCTATCAAATATGAGGTATTTTTCTTATTTTATATATGCATGCATATATATATATATAGACTTTTTGTACCTATTAACCATCTCCACCCACCTCCCCACTGCCTCCTGAGTAATCTTCCCAGACCCTGGTAACCATTCTTTTATTCTCTGTGTACATGAATTCCATCGTTTTGATTTTGAAATCCCACAAATAAGTGAGAACATGTAATGTTTGTCTTTCTGTGCCTGGCTTATTTCATGTAATATAATGACCTCGACTTCCATCCATGTTGTTGCAAATGGCAGAATCTTATTCTTTTTTTTTGAAACAGAGTTTCACTCTTGTTGCCCAAGCTGGAGTGCAGTGTTATTCTCCTACCTCAGCTTCCCAAGTAACTGGGGCTATAGGCATGCGCCACTGTGCCTGCCTAATTTTTTGTATTTTAGTAGAGACGGGGTTTCACCATGTTGGTCAGGCTGGTCTTGAACTCCTGACCTCAGGTGATCCACCCACCTCAGCCTCCCAAAGTGCT
>NW_012105098.1:1071287-1077236 GCF_000951045.1 Mandrillus leucophaeus | reverse complement strand
TTTTTTTTTCCTACAGAGTTTCTTGAGCTCCATGTATATTCTGGTTATTAATCCCTTGTCAGATGTGTAGTTTACAGATATCTTCTCTGTTTCTGTGGGTTTTCTCTTCACTTTGTTGATTATTTCCCTTGCTGTGCAGAAACTTTTTAGCTTGATGTGATCCCATTTGCCCATTTTTGCTTTGGTTGCCTGTGCTTGTGGGGTATTACTCAAGAAATCTATGACCAGACCTATGTCCTGAAGAGTTTCCCCTATGAGTTTCCTCATAGCTTGAGGTCTTAAATTTCAATCTTCAATCCATTTTGATTTGATTTTTGTGTAAGGCGAGAGAGAGGGATCAAGTTTAATTCTTCTACATATGGATATTCAGTTTTCCCAGGACAAATTATTGAAGAGACTGTCTTTTCCCCAAGGTATGTTCTTGGCACCTTTGTCAAAAATGAGTTCACTGTAGGTGTGTGGATTTGTTTCTGCGTTCTCTATTCTGTTCCGTTGAGCTATGTGTCTGTTTTTATGCCAGTACCATGCTGTTTTGGTTGTTATAATTCCATAGTGTAATCTGAAGTCAGGTAATGTGGTTCCTTCAAGTACTTTTCTTTTTACTCAGGGTGGCTTTGGCTATTCTGGTTTTTTTTTAAATTTTGGTTCCACATAATTTTTTTTTATTTCTGTGAAGACTGTCATTGATGCTTTGATAGAGATTACATTGAATCTATAGATTGCTCTGGGTGGTATGGATATTTTAATAATATTGATTATTTCACTCCATGAACATGCAATATCTTTCCATTTTTGTATGTGCTCTTCAATTTCTTGTATCAGTGTTTTATATTTTTAATTGTACAGATCTTTCACTTCTTTGGTTAATTCCTAGGTATTTAATTTTATTTGTGGCTATCGTAAATGGGATTTCTTTTTAAATTTTCTTTTCAGGTTTTTCACTGTTGGCATATAGAAATGCTACTGAGTTTTGCATGTTGATTTTGTGTCCTGCAACTTTACTGAATTTGTTTATCAGTTCTAATAGTTCTTGGTAAAATATTTATGTTTTTCAAAACATAAGATCATATCATCTGCAAATAAGGAAACTTTGTCTTCTTCCTTTCCAATTTGGATGCCCTATATTTCTTTCTCCTGTCTTATTGCTCTAGCTAGGACTTTCAGTACTATGTTGAATAACAGTGGTGAGAGTGGGCATCCTTGTCATGTCACAGATCTAAGAGGAAAGGCTTTCCTCATTCAGTGTGATACTAGCTGTGGGTCTGTCATATATGGCTGTTATGTTGAGGTTCATTTGTTCTATATCCAGTTACTTGAGGGTTTTTATCATGAAAGGATGTTGAACTTTATTGAATGTTTTTTCAGCATCAATTGAAATGATCAGATAGTTCTTGTCTTTTGTTCTGTATATATGATATATCACACTAATTGATTTGCATATGTTGAACCATCCTTACATCCCAGGGATAAACCCCACTTTGTCATAATGAATGATCTTTTCAAATATGTTGTTGAATGCAGTTTGCTAGTATTTTGGTGAGGTTTTGCATCAATATTCTTCAGAGATATTATAGTTTTTGTTTTGTTTTTGGTGTGTCTAACTTACTTGTTTTATGACTTTGCACAGTGACCTACATAACTAGCCTCTCTACCTGGGTGTTTGTGTGCTTTCCAGTTTTTCAAGATTGTGAGCAAATTATAAAAATACTCCTCTTGCTTCAGCAACACATAGACTAAAATTGGAACGATACAGAGAAGATTAGCATGGCCCCTGCATAAGGATGACACGCAAATTCGTGAAGCATTCCATATTTAAAAAAGAAAAAAAATACTCCTAACTAAATCTTTATGCTTATTATATATATTTATTAGGATAACTTCTTTGAGGTAAAACTTATGGTTTATAGAGATGAATGAATTTACTGTAATTACAAGACTGCCTTCAAGAAAGGATATATGCACCCTCCTAATCTCTGCCTCTTTAGTAACATTGAGTAGTGTTCATCTTTAACTTAATAGGAGATACATTGTATGTTAATATTGATTTAATTTGTATTCATAGAAGGAGCACATTTTCTTGTTTTGGGAAAGGGCGTTTTCTTTTTCTTTCTTCTTTTTCTTGTTCCTTAATTTCTCCTTTTTGGCTAAACTTTTTCTGTGTGATCCATTTCTTTTTTTGTTTAGAAGACAAACAGGGAAGTACTGAGACTCATACAACAACAATGCACCACCCAGAATTAACAAAGATTAACATTTTAATATTTTTGCTTTAGCTTCTTCATTAAAAATGGGATATAATATTATAATAAAGTTGAAATATTATTAATTACTTTCCGCTCTCATCCACTTACCTCTTTCTTTATCCATAGGCATCTACTATCATCAATTTGATGGTATTTTCCAGTTTATGTTGTCATATTTGTCTAATTAAAATTAGCATTAGCTGTGACTCTTCAAATATTCAAAATGCGAGTGGCTTAAACAATATGGATGTTGATTTGTCACTTGTTTAAAAGTCCAAATAGGGGGTCCAGGGTGAGTATGGTCCTCGACATAGTCAGCGACCCCTGTTTCTTCCAACTTGTTGCTTTATAGTGGGTTGCTTGGTCTCATAATAGTGGCAGCCTTATTCCAGGAAGAACAGAAAAGGGATTATAAATATGTTAGAATTAATAATTACTCATCTGTTATAATTAATAGCAATAATTACTTATTTTAATATTAATTTATTCATTAACTGCAAAACTGTATTTAGTTGTCTCCTGTACAAATAAGACTGCAAGGAACATTCTTTTACGTATCTCCTATTCCACATGTGTGAGTTTCTCTTGGGGAATATTATCTAGAAGTAGAATTTCAGAGTTTTAAGGGATGATTATTTTTTACCTATAGTAGATATTGCAAAAATTTTAAGCTTTCTCTGTTAGGGTATTTTTAACTGCAGGTAACAGACAATGGAATTTGAAGTGGCTTAAATAAAGAAACTTATCACCTCATATAATAAGAAGTCCAGAGGTAGAACTGCTGTAGATTTGGGTAATTCATTGACTCAATAGCTTTCCTCACAGTCACGAGGAATCAGGCGCAGACAAAACAATGGCCAGAGGCGTTTATTCCTCTATGTGTCTTTGGAAGGGCAACTTTCTTTAGAAATTTGTGTTAGCTACATTCTTTCATGTTTCATTGGCTAAAATTAAATCGCATGCCAATGCCTAAATTGATTACTTATAAGGGTCTACAAGACCATGATGATTGACTGGAGGGAAAGGGTAGTTTTCTTTGAAAAATATCACCAGGAGGAAGGAGATACCTGAACAAAATATACCGTTAGGAAGGAAGAAGGGGAAGGTGGGTGTCAAGTCGGCAATCTGCACTGTCTGCTCTGTCTCTAAAGTGGTTACTGCATTCCCATTATTAGTATTTGGGAAATACAACACTTTGTTGTTGTATTCCTTAGAATTTTTCTGTTTCTATTGGGTTGTATGCCTTTTTAGATATTTATAGACCCTTAGGATTTTCTTTTCTTTGAAGTACCTTAGTTATGTTCTTTGCCTGATATTCTCCTAAGTTATTTGTATTTTTCTTATGGATTTGTAGCAGTTCCTCACATATTTTGGATAATAATTATTTGTATGTATACTTGTGTTGGAAGTTTCTTCCATCAGTGAGTGGCTTTTGTTTTTACATTTGTTTGCATTAAAAATGTTTTCATAACTTCGATATTTGTGTTTCTTGTGTCTTATTCAAAGAACCATTTTTTATACCAAAGTCATACAGGTTTTTTAAAAAAGTATTCTTTTTCTTATTGAATTTTAGGTGGATATCAACCTTTGCTTGCTCTATCCCAGCAGATTTTCAATGGACTCTTTCAAAGGGTCTGCAAGACCAAAACTATTTTTATAATGATATTAAGATGTCATTTGCCTTTTCCCCCATATATGTAGAATTGGGTCTTTTTAAACTTTTATTTTAGATTCATGGGTACATGTGCAGGTTTGTTACATGGGCATATTGAATGATGCTGAGGTTCGGGGTACAAATGATCTTATCACACAGGTACTGAGCACGGTACCCAACAGTTAGTTTTTCAACCCTTGTTCCCCTGTCTCCCTCCCTTCTCTAGTAGTTCCTAGTTTCTGTGTATTCCTAGGTATTTTATTTTGTTCATGGCTATTGGCTTTATGCCTGTGAGTACACAGTGTTTAGCTCCCACTTCTAGGTGAGAACATGCAGTATTTGGTTTTCTGTTCCTGCATTAATTCACTTAGGATAATGACCTCTGGCTGCATCTGTGTTGCTACAAAGATATGATTTCGTTCTTTCTTATGGCTGTGCAGTATTCCATGGTGTACATGTGCCACATTTTCTTTATCAAATCCACTAGTGACAGGCACCTAGGTTGATTCCATGTCTTCCTGTTGTGAACAGTGTTGCAGAATAGAAACTGGTAGAATGATTTGTTTTCTTACAGGTATATACCCAACAATGGGGTTGCTGCGTAGCTCTAAGTTCTTTGAGAAACCTCCAAACTGCTTTCCACAGTGACTGAACTAATTTACATTCCCAACAGTGTATATACAGGTCATTTTAAAAATTAACATAAAAGATACCACTTGTAACCTATCAAATTACAAAATAATGTTTTAAATGATAACTAATATAAGACAGAGTGAGTTGTGACTGTGACTAGGAGTGTAAAATGCTAACTTTCTGGAAATATGTTGCAAAGACCCCACCAATCCATACATTTTTAACTCAGTAATTTCTGTTCTAGAAGCTAGCCTGAGGAAATTTTAAGAAAGATGTTCAGTGTAGAATTATTTAAAAGATGAAAAAAGTAGAAGCAACCAGATATCCATCAATAAAATATGGAATCAAGTTATATCTATGGAGAGAATTATTTTATAACCATTTATGTGTTCAGAGGTTTTTGGGATGACATGGAAATATACTATGTGATTGTGAGAAAATCAGCATATAAAACTCTACATGTCTTACGATTTTAATGATATTGAGAGAAAATTTGAAATGGAAAAAAGGAAAGAAACTACCAAAATGTTTACAGTGGTTATATCCGAGTATTGTTATGCCTATTTTAAAAATTAGCTTTCCAATTTTTTATGATAAATATATATTGTTTTCACTAATAAAATTGTTATTAAAAAGGTCTGGTAAAGATTGGCTACTTTTCATTTCCGCCTTGAGATTATTGGGAGTGGAGAGGGCCCTTTCATGAAATGAAGTCTCTCATTTCTTTGGGGAGGGAGTAGTACATTTGGTAGTGTGTCTTTCCCGATAGAAAGTGACCGAGCAGGACCTGGGGCAGCAGATACTAACTCAGCTGGATTTCAGGAACAACCATTGGATCCTGATTTAGTGGAATATACTCCAGACTGCTTAGTGTGTCGTGGTTAAGGGCACTAGTTTTGTGGCCAGAGTTTCTAATTTATAGCCTAGTTCTGCTACTTGTGAGCTGAGTTAAGTTTTGGGTGAATTACTTAATCTGTGTATGTGTGTTTCAGTGTTTCCATATATGAATTGGGAATAATAACATTTTCTGTGCCATAGGGTTATTGTGAGAATAAACTGAATTATTATGTTTAAAACTGTCAGCGCAGTGTTCCCACATAATAATCTCTTACTATTCTTTTAGAAAGTTTTAATAGGTCTTACTATTAGTGGTTTAATCAGCTGTCTATTACCTCATAACAAACTTCCCCAAAACTGGTGCCCTAAAATAACATCAAATAACCTATTTAGTCCATAAATCTCAATAGTTATAACTCATCTCTGCTCCACAGGGCATCAACTGAGATGGCTTACCTGGGGGCTGGAGAATCTACTTTCTTTTTTTAAATTTTTTAAAAATTTTATTTATTTATTTATTTATTTATTTATTTTTTGAGATGGAGTCTTGCTCTGTCACTCAGGATGGAGTGCAGTGGTGCA
>NW_012105098.1:1064765-1066107 GCF_000951045.1 Mandrillus leucophaeus | reverse complement strand
GTGGTTCAAGTGATTCTCCTGCCGCAGCCTCCCTAGTACCTGGGACTACAGGTGCCTGCCACCACACCTGGCTAATTTTTTGTGTTTTTACTAGAGACAGGGTTTCACCATGTTGGCCAGGATGGTCTTGATCCCTTGACCTCATGATCCACCCACCTTGGCCTCCCAAAGTGCTGGGATTACAGGCATGAGCCACGGCGCCTGGCCACCATTGTCCTGCTTTTACAGAACAAAGTGGTTAAGAAACTTGCCCAAGGTCACACACAGTTGCACTCAGGTTTCAAACCATGGCTGAGCCCTTTTGACCTATTGTGCTTTATTGCTTCACAGATAAGTTTTTGAAAAAATTGCAGTGAGGCCAGGCATGGTGGCTCATGCCTATAATCTCAGCACTTAAAGAAGCTGAGGTGGGAGGATCGCTCGAGCCCAGGAATTCAAGACCAGCTTGGGCAACATAATGGGACCTCATCTCTACAAAAAATTAAAAAATTAGCCAGGCATAGTGGTGCATGCCTGTCGCCCCAGCTACTCGGGAGGTTGAGGTGGGAGGATTGCTTGAACCCAGGAGGTAGAGGTTGCAGTGAGCCGAGATCACACCACTGCACTCCATCCAGCCTGGGCGACAGAGCGAGACTCCGTCTCAAAAACAAACAAACAAACAAATATAAAACACCTAGATTGAGAGATCATGAACAATTATGTGTAGTGGATTTTTTTCAGAGTTCACATGCAAAAATTAAGGGTGGATATTACCAAACAGACAAAAGATAACAAGTGTTGATGAGGATGAGGAGCAAAGAGAACTCTTGCACATTTTTGGTGGGAATGTAAATTAGTACAGCCATTATGGAAAACAGTATGGAGATTCCTCAAAATATTAAAAATAGAACTACCATATGATCCATCAATCCTAATACTAGGTATATAGCCAAAGGAAATGAAATCAGTATGTCAAAGGGATATGTGCACTCCCATATTCATTGTTCATAATAGCCAAGATATGGAATCAACCTAAGTATTCTTCAATGGATAAATGGATAACGAAGGCTGGGCATGGTGGCTCACACCTGTAATCCCAATACTTTGGGAGGTCAAGGGGCAGGATTGCTTGAGTTCAGGAGTTTGAGACCAGCCTGGGCAATATCATAAAACCCGTCTCTACAAAAATTAGCCTGACGTGGTGGCACACACCTGTAGTCTCAGCTACTCAAGATGCTGAGGTGGGAGGATCACTTGAGCCTGAGAGATTGACGCTGCAGTGAACTGAGATTGCACCACTGCACTCCAGCCTGGGTGACAAAGTGAGACCCTGTCTCAAAAAAAAAAAAAGAAAAAAGAAAGG
>NW_012105098.1:1059416-1061440 GCF_000951045.1 Mandrillus leucophaeus | reverse complement strand
TTTTAAAAATTTTATTTATTTATTTATTTATTTATTTATTTTTTGAGATGGAGTCTTGCTCTGTCACTCAGGATGGAGTGCAGTGGTGCAGTCTCAGCTCACTGCAGCCTCCACCTCCCGGGTTCAAGCGATTCTCGTGCCTCAGCCTCCTGAGTAGCTGGGATTACAGGCATGAGCCACCATGCCTGACTAGTTTTTATATTTTTAGTAGAGATGGGGTTTCACCATGTGGGACAGGCTGGTCTCGAACTCCTGACTTCAGGTGATCCGCCCACCTTGGCCTCCCAAAGTGCTGGGATTACAGGCATTAGCCACCGTGCCCAGCCTGGAGGATCTACTTTCAAGAGACCTCACACACATGGCTGGTAAATTGGCACTGGCTTCTGCTAGGAGCTCAAGCAGAGCTGTGTGATGGGAGTCTCTATTTTCTCCAAGTGGGCTTCTTCATGGACTGCCCAGGCTTCCCTATGGCAGCAAGTCTGGATTTGGAAACTGAGCATCTTGAACGAAACCGGCAGAACTGCATCACATTTGTATAACCTGTCTTCAGTAGTGACTCCTTTATCCTACTACTTCATGGAGTACTACTTCCATCATAGTCATGAATCCATCCAGATTTAAGATGCAGGAGTATAGACACTTCCCTGTCTATGTGAGGAGTGTTGGGCACCCTATAAGAAGAGTATGAGTGGTGGAAAATATTGTTTCAGCCACGTTTGAGAAATACAGCTGGCCATAGCAGTCTACTGACCTATTAGATAACATAATATGCTTGGCATTCTTATCCACTAACGGCAGCAATCTCAATTCTGTGTATTAGAACCATCTTAGGACTTTTTAGTAAATGCAGATTATGAGTGACTTTTAATTTTTTTGAATATTTTCTGTATTTTTCAATGTTGAAAACTTATTACTATAATAAAAAGTTTTAAATGAAAAGATCAACTTTTTTTTGCAATGTATCTAGATATTCTACAATCTATTAATACAAGATTCTATATAGAATTTTAAAAATCTATTACACTCCTTCTTTCTTGGTTTGGTCATATTTCTAGTAGCATTGACCTCTAGAATGAAAGAAAAGAAAGAAAAAAAAGATTCTATTCACAAATATTTCTATGTTAAATGTAGTGGTTCTTCAGAGCAAACCTTAGACACCAATTACAGCCTATAAAACTATGAAGTGTGGTTCCCACTGTCTTCTCTTTAGAACTCTGGGTAGCAAACAACTGATGAGCAGCTGCTGGCTTTTACTGCTAGTGAACTTGAACGGAGAGCAATTTCTATTCATCTGTCAAGAAGAACAGGCACACAGTAAATTTTTGACTACATTTCATATTGATACAATTCATGCAAATAAACTTGCAAATAAGGCAGTGCTCTAAAGATTTCAGGAACTGGCCAAGGAGGCTGTTTTGTCCCACCTCCCCCAAAAACTTTGGAGCTGCCACTGATCTCATACCAAGTCATCTCTTTGAATTAAACATGTCTTATTCTGAAAGATGCCAAGGCCTGGTCCATTGAAACATTCAACTTGTCTTTGCAGTAGTAATTTATTTCTTCCCTTTCTTCCCTTCAAATGGGAAAATTGTTCATTTTAAAAAGCAAAGACCATTTAAGGTTTGAGGGAAAAAGAGAATGAAATATGGAAGTCAAGGGTCAGTTTCAAAAAGGAATAGTACTTTATAACAATTTAGTTTGCTTTTAAGTGGCAACTGTTGTTACATATATATAGGATAAAGAATGCAGGAGTAAATAGTGGATTGAATGTCACTCTGGTGACCCAAAGGAGTTAATGCAACTTCTCAAATAGATTAATTTATTCTTGGGGACAGTTTATGAAATGGTAGATTTGGGGCTCAATATAATTTTTATTCATTGAGCACATATATATTCCAGTTTTCTATCCTAAACACTTATATTAACTCATGAAATTCTCTTAACACCCCTAGGAGGTAGTTAGTACCATTGTCCTGCCTTTTTTTTTTTTTTTTTTGAGTCAGAGTCTCACTCTGTCGCCAGGC
>NW_012105098.1:1044965-1058041 GCF_000951045.1 Mandrillus leucophaeus | reverse complement strand
AAAAAAATATGAAAATACTGTCATTTGCAACAGCATGGATTAACATGAAGAACATTATCTTAAATGAAACAAGCCAGACACAAAAAGACAAATACCACATGATCTTACTTATATGTGAAATCTTAAAAAGTTGAATTCATAAAAGCAGAAAGTAGAATTGTGGTTACTGGTGGCTTACTGGGCACAGGGCGGTGGGGGGTGGGGCTGGGGGCTAGGTAGGTTGGTTTAAGGGGTACAAAATTTCAGTTAGAAATGAGGAATAAGTTCAAGAGATTTATCGTACTGTGTGGTGACTATAGATAAATAACAATCTATCGTATACTTGAAAATCACTAGGAGAATAGATTTTAAGTATTCTCCCCACAATCAGCGTATGAGGTAATACATGTATTAATTAGCTCAATTTAGCCATTCCACAATGTATACATATTTTAAAGAATGATGTTGTACGTGATAAATATATACATAATAATTAATAAAATCTATTCAGTGTGATCATATGGCAGGCACCATGCTAAACATTTGATACACCTGTATCATTAAATAAAATGTAGTGAAAAATAGAGGAACAAACTGCAGAATGTGATTTTCTAAAAGCAGGCATTCTGAAATGCTTTTCTAAAAGAAAAGATGCCAGATTATAGCAATAACTAACAGTAATGAGGACTTTATAGCTTGCAACAGGATTTGATAACCATGATAATTCATTTGCTCTCTCCAACAACCTAGCAAGGTTGTCAGGGCAGCTGTTAATATCCTCAGGAGAGATCAAGTGACTCACTCAAGTTCTTTTTACAAATAGCAGTGCGGGTCAGACATCTCCCACATTCCAAACCCATTGGACTCAACTTCCAGATGCAAAGAAAGTTGAACAGTGAACCTGAAATGTATCAATTTGCTGCCTACCTTCCCTTTCTGAGACATTTCTTGCCTTAAAAAAAATTACTTGTTTTTTAAATAACAATTGTCTTGGACTTGAGGAAGCAATTGAAGGAAAATATCTCACAGAAGGACAGAAACTGCCGCGTCAGGATCTAAAAAGCAGAGCTTCCTAGCTTTTCCTTGATGTCAAAGGCCATAATGATACTGAAGAGAGTTTGGAAGTCTAATTGCTGTTTTCATTCTAATTTTAGTTTTCAGTGATAATAATCCCTTTCATTTATACTATCTACTTATGTACTTACGTGCCAAGGCAATTGAAAGTGGCTCTCTGAGGACTGTGTTAAATGTTCTGGGGTCACATCTAGGTTTGATGAGATGAAATGTCATGATCACTGCCTCCAGGAGGTAGTATTTGCCGTCCCTAGCCTATCCTATAAAGTTTATAAAATACTTTTGCTTCTATTTTAAAATCATACCCTCACTGCCACCCTCTATATTTGTCAGGGATTAGTTTTCCACTGTGATGTGAGGAAACTGAGATTGTGACTCCTCTTTACCTCTGCATTTTTTCTCACTAGACCGTGCTGTGATGGTTTTGCCCATTCCTTCTCAGGTTTCAGCTTCTGTCTTGAAATCTAGCATGGAGCTGGATACATAATAGATGACCCATACATTTTTACAGAATTAAACTTTAATGAATTAAAATTCACTCCTAACCAAATGATATGTGTTTAAAGATAAAAGCTCAAACTTCAAGAATGGAGCTGCTGGTACTTCCCTCATTCTTCCTAAATCCAAGAGATTTTGGTCTCTGTAATGCATGTCACTCCAATAGGTGGAAAGGGTGAACAGGGTCATTTAATGACCCGATACGGTTCTCAGATCATTTTTGTTAGAATGGCCATTGGACTAGGGAGGTGTCTAAAAACCATAAGAGCTGTGAACAGGAGGCCAAAAACAAGCCAATAGCTGATCTGGCACCCATTGGGAATAGGGAGAAAAAGGCTCAGTAGCTAAGCATTCTTGCTTCTTCCCACTGTACTTTTCTGACATTTGGGCTTTTTCTGTTTTGCCCATAGCTCACGTTAACCTTTTAATTTTCTTTGTGTGTGCCCAGCACAAGTTTACTTTCTAGATTCCATTTATTGACGTCTCTGGTTTATCTGCACATTTCACAATCTTTTCTAGCTGTTTAATAAAGGTCATGTTTATAGCTTTAGTATTGATGGTTTGCCCAGTAGGCCAGGTGTCAGCTTCTATAATGTCCAATAGAATCCCTTCCCATAAGACAAAGTCCTAAGATGTTACTCAGGAGTATCTGAGTTTTTATAGGTCCAAATAATGACTTTTGGTCTTCAAAATATATCATATGGTAATAATAATAACTTACTACATTCTGATCATTGTTCCCAGCACTTTCTTAATCTTGATACCAACCAAATGAGACAGGTACTTTTATTGTCCTACTTTTATAGATGAGAAAACAGAGGCACAGAAGTCCAGAAGCTGGTGCAGGGTCACCTAGTGATTGCTGGAGTCAGTATGCTATGCTGCTTCCCACGTGTGGTATGTGTAACACTTATGGGTCAGGCCCTGTGGTGGCTAGCGGGCTTTTGCAGTGAGCCAGACAATTTTTACCTTCTTGAGTTCAAGAGTTCCCTCAGAGAACCCTCCGCCCTCATTCCTACCATTCATGCCTTCATGGAGACAGCTTTTAAATGAAGCATTTGTGTAAAAATTTCACAGACCCAAGTTAACTTTGTATAGTATGGTTTAATTGCTCTACCTAGGTGCATTTCAGACCCCTACAAAAACCAAACTTGCATCCCCAGGAACCTTTGATCTCTTGGGCTAGAGGAAAAAATAACAACAAAAAGTTCCTTTGGGAGGAAGAGAATTAACAAGAGATTAAAGCTTCTTAAAGCAATGAATTGACACCTGTGAATGAAAACCAGATGTTGAAATCTCTGGGGAAAAAAAAGATATGTAAATGTATACAGGGTATATAATTAACTTTAAGAGCATAGATAATAGAAAAATATAGTAAGATTATTAGGAAGAGATGACTTTTGAGTATTTATTCTTGTTTTTAATGTAATTTTTTAAACATATAAGTACATATAATTTAATTATTAATCATGACTATTTAACAGCCAGCTCACAAAATTTCTGAAAACTTAACAGTTGGCTTTTGAGACCCAGTGGGAGCTATCTGACATCTGTTTATTTATATACACAAAGAAGTTCAATTAACATTGGCCCTGAAGACTCATATCACTCCGCTCCACCTGTTCACCTGGGGTTTGGAGGCGGATACACTGGAGCTCTAACTCTCACTCTATATTGTATTAAAACTGCGACATTAGGCAAATTACTGTTTCTGAGCCTCCTTTTATTATCTGTAAATATAATAATAATAGTTGTGAACAATTATCTTGTGCCAAACACAGTTGTAATCCAGTGGATTTTCACAACAGAGAGATACTGTACTTCCTCATTTTACAGCTGTGGAAATAGAGGAGTAGAGAGGGTAGATAGCTTGCCCCACTGATAAATGAAAGAGCTGATATATGAACAAAAGCATTTTGGTCCTAAAACACGCCATTCTGACCATCTCAATATACTGCCTATGTTATCAGTTATGAAGATGAAATGACATAGCATATTTCATATGACTGGCTCAGTGAATTCTCTCCAATTCTCTTTCCCTTCTTCCTATTTAGAAAATAAGATTAGGACCACAAGGTGCTGGGAATGTATCAGAAAAAGGGAACACTGCAATCTCATGATGGTCTCAATCATGGTGGCACAGAGAACTCCTCTGGGGAGCTTTTCAAAACATAGATGTCTTGGCCATACCCTGTACTAATTACCACAAATCAGAACTCTAGGGGTTTGGGGCATGGGTATTAGTGTTTTTTAAAAGCTTCCCAGGTGATTAAAAGGTGGTTTTCTACTTTTAGAATTCTTGCTAATGGTACTCTCTTACTCCTGTTTGCTATTCTTTTCCTTTTTTCTCATAAACACAGTAAGACATACTACACAGAGAAGAGGTCCACATTAGGGACCACCTTAATCCAAACAGAAAAATTGATTTGGATTTCCTTAACAAGTTACCGCAAAGCTTATGGGTTTGTTAGTGGAAGTTCTACTTTATGGAGGCGGATTCCTGCTGATGTAGAAATATGTAATAACCTCATTCTACAGCGAGCTGCAGTCATCATGTAGTATCTTACAAAGTGTTAGTTTTGTCTGTCATTTAATGATTTGTGTGCTTCGTCCCCATATTTAGTTGTATAATTTAAAAATTATTGTGAAATTTGCATATCATAAAATTAATAATTTAAAGTGAACAACTTAGTAGCTAAGTATGTATTCACAGTGTTACACAACCACCGCCTCTATTTCCAAAATATTTTCATCACCTCGAAAGGAAATTGCATACCCATTAAACAGTTACTCCCTATTTTCCCTGGTCACTTCTCTCCTTCCCTTAGCTCCCAGAAACTGCCAAACTGTTTTCTGTTTCTAAGAATTTGCCAATCAGGATATTTCACACAAAAGGGAATTGTACAGTATATGGCCTTTTGTATTTTGCTTCTTTTAGTTAGCATAACTTTTTCAAAGTTCATTCACATTGTACCATGTGTCAGTAGTTCATTCCTTTTTATGGCTGAACATTCTCTTGTATGTCCATATTAAAATTTGCCCATTCATTCATCTGCTCCTGGACACTGGTAGTATTTTGTTGAAAACTTTTTTCGTTTATAGTCATGAGCAATATTGGTCTGAAGTTTTCATATAGTGTTCTGTCTGGCTTTGGTTCAGAGTAATCCCTTCATAGAATGAGTTAGGAAGTGTTTCTTCCACTGCTGTTTCTTGAAAGAGGTTATTAAAGATTGATGTTAATTCATCTAAATGTTAAATTCTTTTAAATGTTTTCACGCCACACGGTTGTGAGCTTTTCTTTGATGGGTGGTTTTTGATTACTGACTTAATCTGTTTACTTGTGAGAGGGCTGTTGAGATTTTCTATTTCTTCTTTAGTCAGTTTTGGCAGTTTTTGTGTTTCTAGGAATTTGTTCATTTTGTCTATGTTGTTCATTTTGTATATGTTATTCAATTTGTTGGTGCACAATTATTTATAGTATTCTCTTATAATCATTTTTATTTCTCTAAGATTGAGAAATAAAGCTTAGAGAATTAAAAGTGGAATAAATAAATGAAATAATGTTCATAAATAACATATTTGTATTATAAATAATTATATAATATTTATGTAATAATGTTCATGTATAAGAGTGTTTATCGTGTTTCATGTTATAAAACATAATATTCCCACTTTCATTTATGATTCTCGTGTATTTTTTACCCTTTTTTTCTTAGTCTAGCTAAAGGTTTGTTAATTTTGTTGATATTTTCAAAGAACCAATTTCTCGTTTCATTAACTGCTGTTTTTTGAATCTCCACTTCATTTATCTCTGCTATAATCTCTTTATTTCCTTCACTCTGTTAGCTCTGCACTTAGTTTTCTGTTCTTTTTCTAGTTCCTTAAAGTGTAAAGTTAGGTTATTGATTTCAGATTTTTTTTTTATAATATATATTTTATAACTATTAATTTCCTTCTGAGCACTGCTTTTGCTGTATCGCATGAATTTTAGCATGTTGTGATTCCATTTTATTTTAGGATATTTTCCAATTTCCCTTGTGATTTCTTTGACTTAATAGTTGGTTAATATTGTGTTGTTTAATTTTTATGGATTTGTGAATATTCCAGTTTTTCTTCTGTTATTTTTCTCTGGCTTCATTTATTGTGGTTGAGGAAGATACTTTGGATGACTTCAGTCTTTTAAAATTTATCATAACTTGTTTAGTGGCTTAATATGTAGTGTATCCTGTAGATGTTCCATGTGCACTTGAGAAGAATAAGTATTCTGCTGTTGATGATGGAGTGTCCTGTATGTATCTGTTGGATGTAGTCTGTTTATAGTGTTGTCCAAGGCCTGTATTTCCTTACTAATCTTATGTCTAAATATTCTATTTATTGTTAAAAGCAGTGCATTGATATCTCCCACAATTATTGTAAATTGTTTGCTTTTCCTTGCAATTTGGTAGATTTTTGCTTTATAAATTTGGTTCTCTATTATTAGGTGCATATATGTTTATAATTTTTATATATTTATATATTCACACTTTTATCTATATATAGTGTCCTTTTTGTAACTTGTAACTTTTTTTTCTTTTTTTTGAGACGGAGTCTTGCTCTATCACCAGGCTGAAGGACAGTGTTGCAATCTTGGCTCACTGCAATCTGCGTCCCCTGGGTTCAAGCAATTCCCCTGCCTCAGCCTCCCAAATAGCTGGGACTACAGGCGCACACCCCCATACCCGGCTAATTTTTTGTATTTTAGTAGAGATGGGGTTTCACCATGTTGGCCAGATTGGTTTCAATCTCCTGACATTGTGATCTGCCCTCCTTGACCTCCCAAAGTGCTGGGATTACAGGCATGAGCCACTGCACTCAGCCAATAATTTTTGACTGAAAGTCTATTTTATCTGATTTTAGTGTACCCACCTCAGGTGTCTTTTAGATATGACTTACATGGAATATCTTTTCTCATTCTTTCACTTTCAGCCTATTTGTGTCTTTGGATCTAAAGTGAATCTCTTGTAACAGCATATAGTTGTATCAAGTTTTAAAAATATATATGCTTTTCTAATCTCTGACTTTTTGTTGGAGAGTCATTTAATTTACATTTTAAATAATTTCTGATTAGGAAAGGTTTGCTTCTGCCATTTTGCTATTTGTTTTCTGTATGTCTTATAGCTTTTTCTTCCTCATTTGCTTCTCTACTGCCATATTTTGTGTTTAACTTTTTGATGTGTGCTTTTTTGATCCCTTTTCCATTTTCTTTTGTGTATATTTTAAAGACTTTTCTTTGTAGTTTCTATGGGGATAACAATTAAAATCCTAAATTTATAACAACCTAGTTTGGATTAATGCCAACTTAGATTCAATAGGATATCAAAGTTCTGTTTCTATACTGTTCTCTCCTCATGTTACTGTTTTTATAGATTACATCTTTATACATTGTGTATCTGATAACATAGATTATAATTATTGTTTTATGCATCTGTCTTTTAAATACCATAGGAAATAAAAAGAGGAGATACAAACAAAAATACAATAATACTGGCTTTTATATTATCGTGCATTTACTTTTACTAGAGCACTGCATTTCTTCACATGGCTTCAGGTTGCTGCCTAGTATCCTTTTGGTTAATCCTAAAGGACTCTCTTTAGCTTTTCTCACAGGTCAATTTTACTTATGAATAACTCCTTTGCTTTTTGTGTTGGTTTTTCTGGAACTGTCTTAATGTTTCCTGGTTTTTGAAGGACAATTAGCCAAACATAGAATTCGTGGTTGACAGTTCTTTGCAGTACTTTAAAAATGTTATTTAACTTCTTCTATGATTTTGATAATAAATCAGCTATTAATCTCATTGAGGATCCCTTGTATGTTGGATGAATTGCTTCTCCTTGGCTGCTTTCCAGATTCCTTCTTTGCCCTTGGTTTCCAGCCATTTGATTATAATGTGTCTTGGTGTAGATCTCTTTACAGTTGTTCTTCGTGGAGTTTGTGGAGCTTTTTGAATGTGTACATTTATGTATTTTTCAAATTTGGGAAGTGCTCAACCATTATCTTTAAAGATTCTCTCTGCTGTTTTCTTTTCTCTTCTCCATCTGGGGTTCTCATAACATATATGTTGGTGTGCTTGCTTGTGTTTTACAAATCTCTTTGATTCCATTCATTTATCTTTAAACTCATTTATTCTTTCTTCTGCCTGCAATGAAATTCTTCGGTAAGTTTTTCATGTTAGTTATTGTACTTGTATTTCCAGAATATCTGTTTAGTTCATTTTTATAATTTCTCTCTCTTTATTGATATTCTCTACTTGTTTATACATCACGTTGCTGATTTCCTTTAGCTCTTTGATTTTTTAAGGACAGTTGATTTAAAGTCTTTATTCATTAAGTCCAAAGTCTATGCTCCCTTAAATACAGTTTTTGTTAATTTCTTCTTTTGATGGAACATAGTTCGTTGTTTCTTGCACACTTCATAGTTTTTTAGTTTAAAACTGGGCATATAAAATATGATAATGTATTAAATCTAGAAATAAGATTTTTCCTTCTCCTCTGGGTTTACTTTTGTCCCTTGCTATAGCATGTAGCTATTTGTTTAATGACTTTTTGAACTAATTTCTTAATGTAGTATTCTTTTTCATGTGTGTTCTTTGAGTTCTCTGTTCCTTTAGGCTTTGTTCAGCTAGTGTCTTGATAGAGAATAACTTGAATAACAGAAGACAAAAGAGAAGAAACAAAAGAAAAACTAAAAAATTTAAAAATCAAGAAAAACAAAACAAAATACCTCCCCTAATGTTTACAGATTGGATCTTTGCTGACAAACTTCTTCAACACTTTGCTAGGCTGTTTTGAAGGTCTGTCTTAGCCTTTACTTCCTGTTTGCATTGATCCTAAAGATCATCTAGAGCTGATAGAATAAGTTTTTATTAGTGAGCATGTGCATGGATTTTAAAATTCTTCAGTATACATGAATGCTATACATGTCCTATTTCCCAGGGAAGCTCTCTCTTCAGCTTCTCTGCCCAAGCTTTGGGTACTCTATTATATGCCCCAACTATAATCTTTTTGTCTTAGGTAGCTGTGGGTTGTTTGTTTACCTTACAGTATTTTCAAGGACACTCTGCTGCATTTCTCCTCTGAATGAGTACCCAGTTAGAGAAACAAAGTAAGGTGCTTTACATTATTCCCCAAGGGATTTCCCATACAGGTTATAGCAAATGTAGTTCTTTGCGAATAAGATTGTCTTTGCTTCCTCTAAAGCCAAGGACCAGGGTTGCCCACTGAGGAAGCTACCTGCAGTTTTGAAGACTGCTGTCAAGCCAAGGAGAGAATTGGAGCAGGGGCAAATACAAATATCACATACTTTTCTTACTGTTTTTAAGTTTCCTTAATCTTTTATTTTTAATTTTTTGGTTTCAGCATTTTCTTGGTTGCTATCACCTATTTTCAAGAGTTTTGTTAAAGTTGATCCTGACACTTTTGCTTGATTTTGGATATTTCTGTGGGAACGCAAGCTCTTGGAGCTACCTACTCTGTCATCTTCACTGATGTCACTTGCGGTTTACTTTTGGGGCTTTTGTTATCCACATGGTATAATGTGCACTGTCCGTCGAATACTATTTCCTGTTTACCTTTCTTCCCTTATTTAATTATTTGCGTATATTTATTTCAGAGTATAGGTACTCTAGGTCTTCTTTTTACTTCATGAAATCTACCACCTCTATAAGAAAAGATGCATTCAAAGTAGACTTGATAAATACTTAATGTTAAAATATCTTCTTTCACATAGTTTCAGATTTAGTAAAGCAAAAAGATAATTTCAGAAATAATCTTTATGCAAGTTTTAAAAAATTCTGGCTGCTGAAAATAAAATTGAATTATTGGCAAAGGCAGGAATTTTGAATAGAATAAATATAAACTTTTGTGAAGTTAAATTGTTTTGTTGAATATTCTTAATAAGAAACAATTACCATAGAATCTTCAAGACCTTATTATTAGAGATAAATGGAAATTAATCTCAGCTATTTTGAAAATATGATTTTAAACTTTAATATTAGTTAGACTGCTGTTCAATAGTTTACAAACAGGAGGTAAGGAATAATTTTGGAGAAAGTATTAATGTATGAGTTATAATTGAATTACCATGTTATATAGTCTCTTTTAATAATTAGAAAGCAGTTAATGGAAGAAAAAAGCATGTTCTCATTAATGAATATAAAAAAACATTTAAGTTAAATAAAAGAAAAAGGTAGCTTTTGGAAACTTCAGTCTGAATTGTCCAAGTAGTTAGACTGAAAGGACTTGAAGGGCAAAATTTTGTTTGGATTTAGGAATACCAAAATTTAGGATAAAAATATTTCTTTTATCCTAACTTCTTTTTTTGTTTTGTTTTGTTTAAGAGAAGAAAAAGTTTACATAGACTCTTTGTGTACCAGTGAGAGAAAGTATAGCATAAAAGGCCATCTAAAGGATGAAATTCCCATAAGGAGTTTTCTGAACCACTTATATCAACTGGTCAGAACTCAGTTTTAATTAAATTTGCTGGGCTGGAGGTGGTGACAGAACAATAGCCTGTTTTAAGGATAGAGAGGCAGCTTTAACTTTAACTTTGAATTTCCTGGCTCCAATCCATTGGTGTCACTACTTTAGTGTTATTTAAATGCAGGATTTTCCATTTAATTTCCTTTTAAGGGAGATAAAAACCAGTTTCTTTTTCAGAAAACTGCTAAAGAGTCTCGCTGTGCTTTATTAAGTAAATAACTGCATTTTCAGTAGAGAAATGCAATCTAAGTGGTAGCACATTAAAACATGATAGTGTAAATGTGCAGATGAAAATCCTAAAAATTAAATAATTATTATTCATAGCAGTGAATCCAGTTATATATATTTTGAACTCAGTGGGAAATTGTTTATACAACAGACTTAGGATATTAAAATTAAGTATAAAAATTTGATTTATTTTTATAAGACAGACAATACCAAAAGTCTATTTTCCCTTTTATGCCTTGTGCTAATTATAATGTCTGCTCCTATATTTTGTGACTTTGAGCTCGTGCTTGTGATCCTAGCTCTTTGGGAGGCTGAGGTGGGAGGATCACTTGAGGCTAGGAGTTTGAGACCAGCTTAGGCAACACAAAAAGACCCCATCTCTACAAGAAATTTTTAAAAATTAGCAGGATGTGGTGGTGAGTGCCTGTAGTCTCAGGTACTCAGGAGGTTGACATAGAGGATCCCTTGAATGAATCCTGGAGCTCAAAGCTGCAGTGAGTCATGATCATGCTATTGCACTCCACCCTGAGTGACAGAGTGAGACTCCATCTCTAAAAACAAAAAAAAGAAGAAATAATAACTTTGATCATATTTTGTTTGTATCCATTTGAATATCTGCCTTTTTATTCTTACTAATAGAGATTTTAAAATGTAGATTATTTTCTAATAGTTGACCTCAATTTACATATTTGAATAGTGAGCACTTACTGTATTAAAATTATTAGAAATCAAGTGAAGGAATGAAGTAACTAAATAAAGTGACTTTTAAAATCTACATGATATTTCTATGTTTATGATATGTTTTAAAGAAGCCATTGCCAGATTGCCTTCCATGAAAGCCTTTTGTGCATAGGTTCTCTCTTCCATGATTGCTCTTTTCTTTCTTCATCTAGTTAAAAGATTCCCATTCTTCAGATTTTAGCTCAGGCATCAATTACTTGATTGCCTTTTCTGACCTCTCTTACCACCTTAGCTTCCCCCAACTCCTCTGTATATTCTCATAACATTATCCCTCCCCTCCCCGGCATTCATAATAGTTTACAGTTTGACTTCTTTGTGATTATTTGATTAATGTCCGTTTCCTTGACCACGGGGAAAACTCGATGAGGGCAAGGACCTTGCCTGATTTTGCTTATCATCATATTTCTTGAGCCCTGCATAGACTTGGTCCAGAAGCAGATTCCAGTGAGTGCTTGTGTGTTGTATGAACACTGTACTCTGAAGTACCACAACATGCTCTCCTATTTTGTGCTGATAAATGAACTTGAAATAATTTTACTAGAAAATAAAATGTATTACATGTATGCAAAATAAGTCTTAATTAGGAACATTAATACAGATATCCTAAATAAAATATTAGCAAATCATATTTTGTAGTGAGCATATCAAAATAATAATACAGAGATTAATACTAAGAATGTTTCAAGACTGGTAAATGAAATAGTGACTGTAATATGGGAATAAAATATAGTTTGAAGATTTAATAGAAAATGTCCATATAAAGTCTTTTGTGTCTTGTGTCTTTTTAGTGGTATATTTTTGGATAAATATAACCAAAAAAACGGGTATATTTAACCAGTTTTCTTGGTTAAAACTGATCGTATTCTAAATATATTAGAGAAGGGATATGTATTAAATTGTTTCTTTGCTTTTCTGATTCAATTCCTCCCACCATTACCCCCAGCTGTCAGCCTTCCATCTCCCCGTTCCTTTATTTCTTAGGTATGGTAGACTTCTAGACTTCTGATAACACATTCCTATTTTTTTTTTTTTGGAGAGTTCCACTAGGCATTTCTCCACATGGCTATCTATTTAGGCTTTAAAAAAAGTTTCTATCCTTGGATTTGTTTTCATCTAGTCCATATCCAGGCGGAAAAAGATGTGATCAAAAGATTTCATTGGTTCTGTTTGCTGTGTCTTCTTTCCTGGTCTTACCTTATTCTACCATGGCTTTATAACTGTGTGTCCCAGTGTGGTTTGTTTTGAAGCTTTCTCCTCCCTGGGGCGTACTGTCAGAATTCATTTATGGTGACCCACACTTAGATTTTCTTTTGTAAGTCTTCAAATATTTTGCCATTCCAAACACTTCCTTAAACCTACTAAAGACTCTCTATAGTCTCTAAGGGACACATGGGAGAAAAATCACTGGTATACCCTCTTTGACAGATATGTAGGTGAAAGATAAGAAAATAAATCAGCAAGTGGTGGTTGCTCTTTCAGCAGCCCTGCTTTCTCAGACTTTGCAAACTACCAAAATGAAAAAAAAAAAAAAAAAAAAGGAAATATTTACTGTCCTTGCTTTTCCATGTGATTATATATATCATAAAATTTGGCATATATAATATATATGTTTAATTTCCCTCCTATTTTTAAATATGAGATGAAATATAACACATTTGAATTATGATAACTTCAAGAGGTTTTTTAGACCAAAATAGGTTGTATTATTTACAAAAATAATGGCAAATGTTATGAATTGTCTCTAGTATTTTTTTTAATGTGTGTTTTAAAATTGAATTGGTTGGGAGACTATTTGAATGTGCTTTACTTATGTGGAAAATATCATCGTTTACTAGTTTTCTGCAGAGCCCCCACTCTAGCTCCTACACACATAAACACCAAATAATTTGCTTCCATTGAGTTAGCATAAAAATCACCAGGGCTTCAGGATAAATACCCGTAAAGCAATGCCTCAGATTGTGCCTTTTTGTGGAAAAGGTTAATCTAGCCTATTATTGGCATCATTAGAGAATCTTGAAAATAGAAGTTCACAGTTTCTA
>NW_012105098.1:1042239-1044915 GCF_000951045.1 Mandrillus leucophaeus | reverse complement strand
AAAATATAGTTTGAAGATTTAATAGAAAATGTCCATATAAAGTCTTTTGTGTCTTGTGTCTTTTTAGTGGTATATTTTTGGATAAATATAACCAAAAAAACGGGTATATTTAACCAGTTTTCTTGGTTAAAACTGATCGTATTCTAAATATATTAGAGAAGGGATATGTATTAAATTGTTTCTTTGCTTTTCTGATTCAATTCCTCCCACCATTACCCCCAGCTGTCAGCCTTCCATCTCCCCGTTCCTTTATTTCTTAGGTATGGTAGACTTCTAGACTTCTGATAACACATTCCTATTTTTTTTTTTTTGGAGAGTTCCACTAGGCATTTCTCCACATGGCTATCTATTTAGGCTTTAAAAAAAGTTTCTATCCTTGGATTTGTTTTCATCTAGTCCATATCCAGGCGGAAAAAGATGTGATCAAAAGATTTCATTGGTTCTGTTTGCTGTGTCTTCTTTCCTGGTCTTACCTTATTCTACCATGGCTTTATAACTGTGTGTCCCAGTGTGGTTTGTTTTGAAGCTTTCTCCTCCCTGGGGCGTACTGTCAGAATTCATTTATGGTGACCCACACTTAGATTTTCTTTTGTAAGTCTTCAAATATTTTGCCATTCCAAACACTTCCTTAAACCTACTAAAGACTCTCTATAGTCTCTAAGGGACACATGGGAGAAAAATCACTGGTATACCCTCTTTGACAGATATGTAGGTGAAAGATAAGAAAATAAATCAGCAAGTGGTGGTTGCTCTTTCAGCAGCCCTGCTTTCTCAGACTTTGCAAACTACCAAAATGAAAAAAAAAAAAAAAAAAAAGGAAATATTTACTGTCCTTGCTTTTCCATGTGATTATATATATCATAAAATTTGGCATATATAATATATATGTTTAATTTCCCTCCTATTTTTAAATATGAGATGAAATATAACACATTTGAATTATGATAACTTCAAGAGGTTTTTTAGACCAAAATAGGTTGTATTATTTACAAAAATAATGGCAAATGTTATGAATTGTCTCTAGTATTTTTTTTAACGTGTGTTTTAAAATTGAATTGGTTGGGAGACTATTTGAATGTGCTTTACTTATATGGAAAATATCATCGTTTACTAGTTTTCTGCAGAGCCTCCACTCTAGCTCCTACACACATAAACACCAAATAATTTGCTTCCATTGAGTTAGCATAAAAATCACCAGGGCTTCAGGATAAATACCCGTAAAGCAATGCCTCAGATTGTGCCTTTTTGTGGAAAAGGTTAATCTAGCCTATTATTGGCATCATTAGAGAATCTTGAAAATAGAAGTTCACAGTTTCTATGTGAAGTGCTGCATTAATTATGCAGTGAGAGTACACCTAAATACAGGAGGTGCTCACATTTAGGAGTAGTAGCCAGTTACACGGTGTTACACTATCTGTACATTTATATACATGCTCCTTGTTTTGTTTATTATAGGCTTTCCTTAGAGAATAAAGTGTTGCAAATAAATATTGCATGTGTATATAGGCAGTTTTTATTTAGTATGTATTAAATGACTGTGAATTTGTTCCTAGGAATGTTCTGTGTAAAAAGAGATCATTTTATCATCTGATTACTTTATCTCTAATGTTAAAATGGTAATCTTTGGATGAAATTATTTAGTTGTGATAGTGTAGACCCTGAAAACAGGGTATGTTACATCTATAAATTGTTGAAAGGAATATTATATTACCGAATGTTCAACACTAATTATACTTTTATCTCCAACTTCTTAGGCACTTAATGTATTGATTTATTTGCACTTCCTATAGCTTCTAACAAGGTACTATTCTAAAAAGTTCTTACAAATCAAAAAATTTAACTAGTTTCTTAATACACAAAAAGCCTGAGTACAAATGACCCGTTGACCTTAATTCCCAGGAAACTGTCACATTACTTCTTTACCCCTTTGTCTAGCTTAACAATGTGACCCAAAATACTGTGGAGCTTTAAAGTTTCTCAGCATTGTAAGGTCAAGCTTTGGTCACCATAGTTACAGTTTAGATCTGCAGGTCAGAGGTCAAATAGATTAATGATGTCAGACACATCTTTAAGTGGTTCTAACACCACTTCACCATGCGGTAAACAGCTGAGCATATTCGATATGGCAAAGGTATTCTTCAGTCTTGCTAATAAGAATATCTTTGGAGATGTCTGATAGAAAGATTTTTTTTATAAGAACTTGCAATATTGGGCTGTGGTATCAGCAATAATGGTTGGGTATTAGATTTATAATATCAGATGTGTATTGAAAAGTATATTAAATAGTTCAGATTTACACTTTTCTTCATGTCTGTGTTTTGTTTGTCTACCTGTCATAATCAAATGGATCATCCACCCATTTATAAATAGATATCCTCACTCCCCTATTAATTTATGGCTAATCATGACAGTGGATAGAAAAAAAGAAGCTTTTTGATTAGGAGTTTTTGCTTTCTGTGTATATGAATGACACATCTCTTTTCTCCCAATTTGGGTGGTATGCACTTACAACAGAATTATTTAGAAAAGTGTGTTTGGGAAATCTTTCTCACATTAGAGAGCAGGTAATTATCCATTTGTATTTTATATCCAAATACCTCTTTTTATAGCCTAGGACTCTATATACAGATCATGGGTTGTATATTCAATTTTTTTTTGTCCTAAAAGGAAATTGTT
>NW_012105098.1:1037984-1040329 GCF_000951045.1 Mandrillus leucophaeus | reverse complement strand
GTTTGACTCTTTGGAACCATACTTCCCTTTGGCTCTGGTTCTCTCACATAATAGCCATGTGATATTGGGAAAGTTACCTAACCTTCCTGAATCTGTTTTCTTATCTATAAAAGGCAATACTATTAATACTCAGTTTGAAAGGTTTCTTGTGAGGATTTTATAAAATATTGGCATAACGTCCAGCCTAATCCCTGGCACATAGGAGACATTCAGTAAACAATAATAAATACCACTCTCTCCAATTAGCTTGCTGTGGGACCTTAAGCAAGTCACTCCTAGCCTTTTCAGGCCCCATTTCTTTACCTATATAATGCAGCTGTAATACTTGCCAATCTCAAAGAGTACTTGTGAGCATCAAATTACAGATGTGTGTTGAAGGGCTTTGAAGAATAGAGAGCAATATAGTAAGAGCTTGTACTCTTATTGCTAAGGCTCCTAGTTCTAAGGCGCAGGGAAAACACCATCAAAATTTGAAACTGTTTGTGGGCATTCAGTACTTCATTTATCATTTTCTCAGAAAGTTTCCTGGGATGCTCTAATGAGTTGCAGATCACACCATCACTCCTGTGTTATTGAATACTTAGAGTGACAATATCCATGAAGATTTTTCACCACCTTGTCCTGTCACTGTTTGGAATTTGTCTCATTGCTATCTATCACATAGAATTAATGCGGACTTGAGGATTTTCCTTAGCTTTTTGCAACCGTGTGCATCCCTCTTGGCTACAAATACCACTTCTGTAGAAGAGATAAATCGCCTTGAGGCTGCTCCCTGCCTCCTTTCTGAGCTGATCTTGGTGTTTCTTCACCTGCAGATCTTTTTAGAAGTCCAAGGAGAGAGTCAGATGCCAACTAAGTTGGATTTGGCTAGAATTGTTCACCTATTAGCATTTTGCTTTACTGAATTCACATTTGTATAGCCCTTAGCGTGTTCTCTTATACTTACAGACATTTTTTTTCGCAATGAGTATAACATTATGTTGTTAATGCACTTTTCCATGGATCTGTGTCACATAAAGTACCATATCAGATATTGCTAGAGCTTAGTAGTTACCTTCGAGTCTGTAAACCAACAACTCTGTGATTGACCAAAAGTTGGGGCACCAAGTAATAGAATTTCTTTGTTTTCCAGTGGTATTGGACATCAGTCCATGATGTGCATTCATAAGAGTACAGTCTGTACCTGCAGTGAAATAATTTTGCATGCATTTTATATTTTACATAGCATATGTAGTAGTGGTTCTGAAACTTAGCATGCATCAGAATTACCTGGAGAGCTTATTGAAAGACAGATTGCTAGACCTTACCTCCAGAGTTTCTGATTTACCAGTTTTAGCATGGGACCTGAGAATTTGCATTTCTAACAAGTTTCCAAGCCCTGCAGCTGTTGCTCTGGGGACAATAACATGGTCCCATTAATATGGTGAGTGCTAAGGTGCACTACACAGATTCCCTTTTAAGAGGAGGGCACTCATTTCCTAACTGCAAGGGGTACTGGCTGTCATGGTTTCCAGGACCTTTGGGAGTTGCCCTCAGTTGATGAGCGCTGCCTCACTTAAAACTCCATTTCTGTCCCTAGTTGTAGCTCACATAAAATGACAGGTTAATGCAGGGAGTACAAAGACCCATCC
Source organism: Mandrillus leucophaeus (assembly GCF_000951045.1). NCBI lineage: Eukaryota > Metazoa > Chordata > Mammalia > Primates > Cercopithecidae > Mandrillus > Mandrillus leucophaeus. The sequence continues at coordinate 1,038,698 of NW_012105098.1, read as the reverse complement.
TTCTTGCTTCAGTCCAGAATAATTGAGGGGCCATCGCAGCTCAGAGGCCTCTGCTGCAATTGCATCACAGCTCAACTTTTCTCTACTTAATCTCTCTTCCCTTACTCCCAAGAGCACTCTCTGATTAACCTGTGTCTCAAAGTCTTTTCCAGAGAATTTGGCCTGCAGCAGTAGATAATAAAATAGAATTGTATTTGTTAAGTACATATCTGACAGTAATTAAATATCACAACTCCTTCTTGTGTAGAAGCACGAAGAAATTTGTGGTGGTTTATTTGGTAATCCATGGGGCCGGAGCCCTTAACTACTTTTTCTCCTATGCTTCAGTATGTCAGTCCTCCTCTTTTTAGATATATATTGTCTTCCTTCCAGTTCATCAGCATTCTTGTTGCAGAAGCTTTCCCACAATTGCCGTTTTTAGACTACACATTTGCTCCATTTCATTTAAAACAAATATTTTTCAAGACAAATTCCATGCCTCTCATGAAGCAGGTTGTTGTTCTTCAGTGGGTTAGAAGTGGGATGATTCCTCCAACTCTACCCTAAAATCTCATATGCTTTTCTCCAAACACTTTCCCCAATAATAATAATGACTGGCATTAGTGCTTCATATGTGCCAGGCACTTGACTAAGTACTTTAGAGATATTAACTCTTTGAATCTTCATAACAACCTTATGAAGAAGATACTGTTATTCTTATTTTGGAAAAGAAAA
>NW_012105098.1:1034490-1036259 GCF_000951045.1 Mandrillus leucophaeus | reverse complement strand
TTTTATATCCAAATACCTCTTTTTATAGCCTAGGACTCTATATACAGATCATGGGTTGTATATTCAATTTTTTTTTGTCCTAAAAGGAAATTGTTCCCTCCCTTTTGAATCAGAATGGAAGGAGAAAAAAAGAAACTATTTTATAGTGAACATTACTTCTAGAAAAAGTGCAAATGTTATTTTTTACAAATAAAAAATACCCTATAGATAAATTTTAATCAAAAATCACAGAAATACAAATAAAACAAAAATATTAAGTGAGGTGAAATTGCAATTACTATTTAAATATATTTAAGTGAAAAAAATCAGAATTTTACTATAGAATGTATATGTTTAAAGCTCTGCCAGTATGGAATTTTGCAGCCAGTAGACAGAAATATGTTTAAGAAGTAGGCTTAGGTTAAGTTAAACATTAAAGGATACCCTGTTTCTGAAGGTTTTGTTTCCCATGTGTATTTTGTGCAGCTGTAAGATTTTAAGCTTGCTGGAGCATTTGCTGTTGATCACGTACTATAAAGGTAGACAAAGGGGAGAACGAAGAGGTTTGGCAGCTGGGAGGCGTTATTATGGAATTTAATAGCAAAGAAGAGGGGGGTTGGGGCTTTTCTAGGTGAAACAGAGATTGGCAGTTGGGAGGAGGAAATAAGTCTTGGAGTCTGAGAAGAGCTGGTAGTTCAGTTGCCTGTGAGTTTCAAATGACAAGCTAGCTTTCATGTGAATGAATGGATTGTCTCTGGTTTTGAGTTCAATTCAGTGGAAATCACTGCCTTGTAGATATCGTGGAAACCAACTACTCAGCAAAGACATTAATTGCTGACCTGTTTGGCAGCACTTAGGGACATTGGTTCAACAAACTGATGGAGTATTCTGTTTGGTCATTATGCCAGGAGAATGGCAAATCAATGTTTAACTACCTTTTGAAGAAGCTACACCATTGAAATGCTGGTTTTAAAACTGTTTGTTTACACATGGGAGTGTCCTGAAATGCAAGAAAAATGATTTTATTCTAAATATAGAAAAATTTTGTGATCAAATAAAATATCAGTTTGAGCTCTGACTTTCAGAATCTGAAATATTATTGTTTCTGTAAAAATTGCCTTATGCCTTGCTTTTAGAGTTTTTGCCCCCAATGCATTATTAAGGTGGGTAAACCAACCAATACTTAATATGTAAATATTTATTTATCAAAAATATGTGAAATTGGAGATACTACATTTTATTTACTCTTCTTCCTTAACATCTGCTTTTCTTGTCTACTTCCTATGCCTTTTTATTTAAATTTTTTCAATGTATACCTTTACACTTTTGCTAGTGTCATGACCAGAATTGTACATATAGTGCTACTGTAGTACATTAGTAACAGTTTCCAATCCTTGGTGCACATGAAAATCATGCAGAGAACATTAAAATCACCTGAGCATAATGCCCAGACCCACCCAAGACCAGTTGAAATAATATAGTGAAAAGAATGCACCCTGTGGGGCTGGGTGTGATAGCTTATGCCTATAATCCCAGCACTTTGGGAAGCCGAGAGGGGAGGATCACTGAGCCCTGGAGTTCAAGACCAACCTGGGCAACATAGTGAGACTCGGTCTCTACAAAAAATTTTAAAAACATTAGCCAGGCATGGTGGCATGCGCCTATAGTCCCAGCTTCTTGGAGGGCTGAGGTGGGAGGATCGCTTGAGCCTGGGAGATTGAGGCTGCAATGAGCTATGACTGTGCCTCTGCACTCCAGCCTGGGTGACAGAATGAGACCCTGTCTCAAAT
>NW_012105098.1:1023115-1033345 GCF_000951045.1 Mandrillus leucophaeus | reverse complement strand
TAAGAGTACAGTCTGTACCTGCAGTGAAATAATTTTGCATGCATTTTATATTTTACATAGCATATGTAGTAGTGGTTCTGAAACTTAGCATGCATCAGAATTACCTGGAGAGCTTATTGAAAGACAGATTGCTAGACCTTACCTCCAGAGTTTCTGATTTACCAGTTTTAGCATGGGACCTGAGAATTTGCATTTCTAACAAGTTTCCAAGCCCTGCAGCTGTTGCTCTGGGGACAATAACATGGTCCCATTAATATGGTGAGTGCTAAGGTGCACTACACAGATTCCCTTTTAAGAGGAGGGCACTCATTTCCTAACTGCAAGGGGTACTGGCTGTCATGGTTTCCAGGACCTTTGGGAGTTGCCCTCAGTTGATGTGCGCTGCCTCACTTAAAACTCCATTTCTGTCCCTAGTTGTAGCTCACATAAAATGACAGGTTAATGCAGGGAGTACAAAGACCCATCCTTCTTGCTTCAGTCCAGAATAATTGAGGGGCCATCGCAGCTCAGAGGCCTCTGCTGCAATTGCATCACAGCTCAACTTTTCTCTACTTAATCTCTCTTCCCTTACTCCCAAGAGCACTCTCTGATTAACCTGTGTCTCAAAGTCTTTTCCAGAGAATTTGGCCTGCAGCAGTAGATAATAAAATAGAATTGTATTTGTTAAGTACATATCTGACAGTAATTAAATATCACAACTCCTTCTTGTGTAGAAGCACGAAGAAATTTGTGGTGGTTTATTTGGTAATCCATGAGGCCGGAGCCCTTAACTACTTTTTCTCCTATGCTTCAGTATGTCAGTCCTCCTCTTTTTAGATATATATTGTCTTCCTTCCAGTTCATCAGCATTCTTGTTGCAGAAGCTTTCCCACAATTGCCGTTTTTAGACTACACATTTGCTCCATTTCATTTAAAACAAATATTTTTCAAGACAAATTCCATGCCTCTCATGAAGCAGGTTGTTGTTCTTCAGTGGGTTAGAAGTGGTATGATTCCTCCAACTCTACCCTAAAATCTCATATGCTTTTCTCCAAACACTTTCCCCAATAATAATAATGACTGGCATTAGTGCTTCGTATGTGCCAGGCACTTGACTAAGTACTTTAGAGATATTAACTCTTTGAATCTTCATAACAACCTTATGAAGAAGATACTGTTATTCTTATTTTGGAAAAGAAAAAAAAAGAACATGATAGGTTAAATAACTTAACTTAGAGTCATGTAATTAGGAAGAGGTGGAGCCACATTTTAAATCCAGGAAGATTGACTCCAGAATCTATGCTTTTCATCTGTATGATGTACTACAAATTTTCCCATCTGTGTTATCAGTTGGCAGTTACGACTTCTTCATCGACATAATTTTTAATAGCTTTATTGAGATGTAATTTACATGTAATACAGTGCACCCATTTAAAGTATACAATTCGATGCGATTTTGTTCATTACATAATTAAGTTTTTAATTGTAAGAAATATATAAATAAAATGAGCTATTTTAACCATTTTTAAGTATGCAACTCAGTGACAATAAATACTTTCACGATGTTGTGTAACCATCACTAATACCTATTCAAACCTATTTTATTAGCACAAATAGAAACTCTATAATGAGTAAACAATAATTCCCTATTTCTACCTTACCCTCAGCCCGTGTTAATCTCTCACCTACTTTCTGTGTCTATGAATTTGCCTGTTCTAGACCTAGAACTCATCATGATCCTACTCATTCAAGCAGGATCATACAGTATTCATTCTTTTGTGCCTGGCTCATTTTGCTTAGCATAATGCTTTTACAGTTTATCAATGTTGTACCATGTATCAAAATTTCACCCCTTTTTAAGACTGAATAATATTCTATTATATTTATATGCCATATTTTATTTATTCATCTGTTGATAGACACTTGGATTGTTTTTACCCTTTGGCTATGATGAATAATGTGGCAACACACATTGTTGTACAAGTATGTACTTTCAATTCCTTTGGATCTATACCTGGAAGTGGAATTGCTGGGTGATATGGTAGTTCTATGTTTAGTTTTTAAGGAACTGCTTTAAAAACCATTACGTTTTCTATAGTGGCTGCACCATTTACATTCCCACCGGCAATGTATGAGGGCTCAAATTTTTCCATGTCTTCACCAGTACTTTTCTTCTGTTTTTGGCTTTAGCCATGCTAGTAGGTGTGAAGTGATATCCCATTGTGGTTTTGATTGGTATTTCCCGAATGATTAATCATATTGAGCATCATTTCATGTGCTTATTTGCTGTTTGTCTGTCTTCTTTGGAGAAAAGTCTATTCAAACCTTTTGCCCATTTTTTAGTTGGGAGAGTTCTGGATATTTAACACTTATGTGATATATGATTTGTAAACATTTTTACCATTTAATAGGTTGTCTTTTCACTCTCTTGAGAGTGTCCTTTGGTACACAGAGTTTTTAATTTTGATGATATCCAACTTGTCTATTTTTTCTTTTTTGTGTGTGTGCTTTTGTTATCCTATCTAGTACTCAATTGCCAAATCCAAGATCAAGAAGATTTGCCCTTATGTTTTCTTCTAAGAGTTTTGTAGTTTAATGTCTTATATTTAGGTTGTTGATCCATTTGGAGTTAATATTAGTCTGAAGTGGGAATCCAACTTAATTCTTTTACTTGTGGAAATGTAGTTATCTCAGTGCCATTGGTGGAAGAAACCATTCTTTCTCTAGTGACTGGTCTCTTCATACTCTTGCCAAAATCCAATTGACCATAGATGTATAGGTTTATTTTCCAGAGTCTCAATCTGTTTCATTTGTCTATATGTCTGTCCTTATGTCTCTATTATACTGCTTTAATTATTGTACCTTTATAGTAGGTAGTGAAATCAGGAAGTGTGAGTACTCCAACTGTGTTCTTTTCAGAATTGTTTTCACTATTCAGGATCCTTTTAAAATTTACTATGTTATGCTTTTGTACTTATTGGTATTCAGTATTTATTTGTCCAGTCTTGTATTTTCTCTTTTAGATTGTATTCACATAGTGGCTATCACCTTAGAAAGATTTCTTTGCAAGCTATTAGCTAATAGTTCATCTCCTGATTCATAACTCTGCAAGTATAAGTCTATGCTCTTAGCCACAATTCCCTAATCCAAAATTAAAACCTGTCCTGACCAGAAGCTTTTTGGAACAGAGACTGATCTGGATTGATATAAGGCTATTTGGCCTTTTAAAAAAATCTTACCTAATACGAATATTCATATCTTTTACAGTAGAACTATTCACATATTTGAATAGACTAAGCTATCTGAGACCTTGCAATGGATATTATATTATATATTGTATGTAAACCATATTTTGGTCTATTTGCCTTATTAAACTGAGGTGATTATAAATCTTAAAACACATTTTGCCCTAAGGATTTCAAATGAGTGGTTGTTGACCTGGATTTTTATTTTTGAAATACACCAAGAAAAAAATTTCCAATGAAAATATGACAGGTCCTGTGTTAGAGTAGTTCTTACAGAGTTTAGTGATCTTTGTTATGATCTTTGTTTCAATTGTTGTGAAAGAATAGTTATGGTCAGGTAAATCTATGTGGAGTAAAGCTAGATCTGTTGGGAAGAACTTTTTACTAACATTATTTATCACTTACAATAAACAATGCATATTATAAGAAGGAAGATAGTAGTAGCAGTAAAAAACAGCAGTGTGAATGGTGTTTCCTATATGAATGTGTTGCATGAGGAATATGTGTGCTTATCCCTTCATCTAAGAACAGATTCTTTGTCTCTATTATGTTTATACCAAAACCCAACACTAAGATTTTCTTCAGTAAAAAGAAAAAATTCTACATTCAGCCCTCCTACTCCCTTGCCTCCTCCTCTCTGCCTTGACTGGCATGAAGTCTAGTTGTTGAATTCACACTCACAAGAGGAGAGGAAGAAAGACAGATAAGAGAGACACTTGTCTCAATCATATAGTTTCATGAACTAATAGGTTTTTGAGGTCCTGGCTCTGAAGAACATGGTCATGAGGTTTCCAAAATCAAACTTAAGCAATAAAAAGGATACTGCTTTGTTTGTTTTGGTACCACATCTACTATAATGGGATTGATTTTTTAAAAGGTTAATCTGGGCCAGGCTTGGTGGCTCACTCCTGTAATCCCAGCACTTTGGGAGGCCGAGGCGGGTGGATCACCTGAGGTCGGGAGTTTGAGACCAGCCTGACCAACATGGAGAAACCACGTCTCTACTAAAAATACAAAATTAGCAGGGCGTGGTGGTGTATGCCTGTACTCTCAGCTACTCCGGAGGCTGAGGCAGGAGAATCACTTGAACCCAGGTGGCGGAGGTTGCGGTGAGCCGAGATCAAGCCATTGCACTCCAGCCTGGGCAACAAGAGCAAAACTCCATCTCAGAAAAAATAAAAATAAATAAATAAATAAATAAATAAATAGGTTAATCTGAATTCTTTTGTAGGGGTGACCTACAGATTTGTCAAGTATTCTATGTTTTCAAAAAGGCAGCCTGAGAAATTTCTTGATTTCAGTTATTCTTGAACCACCTTCATAACTTTTATCATAATTGAGTAATCCTTATGATCATTCATATAGTGCTATATTTGTTACCTTGCTTAAAAGCATTGATTTAACTGTCGTAAAAGAAAAAAACAAGATTTTCCAAATAAATATATAACAACTAAATTTAAAAATGTACATATGTTTGCTCCCAAAAATCACCTCAGAAACCACTGGAAACAAATGCACCACACTTTCAGGAACACTGCCCTAACGCTAAGTCTCAAAGAAAAAATTGATGCGTTCTTCAAGAGGATGTAAGAATTGGAGGGAAAAGCCACACATTTTTCTTGTAAGTCTGGGATTAAAAATGCATTCTTGCTTACTTAATTTAAAAACAAACAGCTAAGTACCAGTTGAAGGGACCACCATGGAAGTCCACATATAGTTCCTGCACTTATTGTTCTACAAAAGCAATCTTTACATCTCTGCTGCCCCAGACTGCAAATTTTTAGAGCGGTAATTTGTCATAACCATTTTTTTTTTGTAACTCCGTGACAATAGGAAGCAAATAGTAAACAAACAAACAAACAAACAAACACTTGTGTCTCTTGTTCCTTTGTGAAAACTGAAGTTGTGAATAAAATAATAATGTAGAGTTTGGAAATATTCAAATTTTGACTTCTCTCTTTGATGTTAAATTGCCCTAGGCACTTGGACTCAATTTCAGAGATTAGCCATCTGTAAAATAGAGGACTGATGATGCCAGCCATTTATGCCAAAGGGATCGAAAGACTTTATGTGTATTGGGTTCTAGAATGACATGGTTGGCTATGTAAATCAGTTTGCCTGATTTATCATAACAGTGCATTTAAATACAATGTTCATGAAATATTACAACTTGTAATTAGAAAATTGATGTTGGTTAGAGAAATTGTGTTGACTTTGTCTTTTCTAAACACTTCAGAAACTTTATTTATTAGCTATAGAGGTAGAGTCTTCAATTAAGCTGACTTTTAAAGAGATAAAATGAGGTTATTGTTAGGAATAAAAACCAATTTTTCATTAAGTTCAATTAAGGTCAGTTTCTCTTTTATTATGCTTGTATTTAATAGAGTAATTTATGTGGTATTTCCATTAAATCATTTACCAGGGTTTTATAACAATATGTTACTAGTGTTTGGAAATATAAATACAAATCTCTTATAATTTTCAATTTGTGCTCATATTAACCATTCATTTCTTAAGCTTTGATCATTTAAATGCTTTATTTACTAGTTTGCATATGCTTCTTGTAAACCTAGTCTCACATTAAGAGGATGCTTAAAATGCCAAAATGCTCTGGTAAAGTAAAATGAATTCGTCGTATTTCTCACATTACTTAACTCTGATGAGTACAGTCTAGTTGATACTTGTAGGATTCAAATTCATAAAATCTGAGATATTCAGATCAAGGACATTTTATTAGAGAAGACTGCCATTGGGAAATGAGTTTTTGATTCTTATGGAACCAAAAAATGTGAAATTATTAGTCTAAAGTTTGCCTTCATTTGACTAAGATTGGGGAAAAAAGTTTTTAAGAAAACTTTGGAAAATCAAGGCTTTTAAAATTTTGTATTTGGCACCAGCTATAACTAGCACTAAGAAAGGAAATAACTAAAGTTGTGTTAATATAAATACAAATATTTTGTTTCCATCTGAAAGAAGAAAGGTTTTTGATGTCCTCTGGTGTAGATATTTATTGGAGAGAAGGCTATTGCCAATCTACATTCCACGCAGTTGATTTTAAAATATGGAACTAAACAGGAAATGTCATGAGTGATGTGACCATCTGCCAAGTGTAAATGGAGTCTGAGCAAGTGGATGTAATCTGTACAAAACAAGCAAATGCGTTGGAGTACAGCCTGAAAGATTTTTAAATCATGAAGCTACAAGCCCAATATATAATGTTTATTTTACATACTAGTAATTCTTATGCAACTGGGTTTATTGTAACTCTTATAACAACTGTGATAATTTTTGCTAAGTGAAATTAAACAGCATCTTATTCCAGTTTCAGAGTTTCCATCTGATATACTTTAGAGTGCTTGGAATTCTTTAGCAGTTCTTTTCTGAAATCCTTAAGAGTTCTTTCCCTGCCAAGAAACCTGTTTTCATAGTAATTATAAATCAGGAATGCAGGTAAGAGGAAAGAAGAAACATAAAAGGGTGCTTTATGTAATCCCACCCCTCTGCTCTGTTCAAAGGTGCCAAAAAGAAATCAGGGATTGTTAAAACTCATACCGAAGGATTTATAGAAGCCATCAAATTGGTGACAAGTTAAAATGAAAACTTTTCATTGTAAATGCACTCAGCTAACAGTATGGTATCTCATTTTAATAATCAGTGGAGAAAAAGTTCTTTCAGGCAAAGTGTATTCTAAAGTGATTTTTTTCCCTTATGGAAACATAGAATAATCACTTGAATAAAGCTTTAGGAGTAAAATGATACACTATTATTTTAGTTACACATGTTACATACATTTTTATTGAAATGTAGATGCCTACACCTTTATCAAATTACAGTTTTATTGTTTCAGTGTTGTTTACATTAACTTCCATTAACTCTGTTGTGATTCATAGTTTAAAATGGGCCACAAAAATTACATTTATCATTTCACAAATTTAAAATGAGTATCAACGTCAGGCTATCCTATTCCATTAATGGACCAGTTTAATCCTTAGTAATATAACCCTTTAAAGTCTACATGTCAAAGATAGCATTTTTTACTTGAAGAAAGTAAACATAAAAGGACTTTAAAGTTTTCGTATCTGTTTCCTTAACTGATTTTAATGGATTTCCAAAACAATCAAGGGCAGTGGGTGGCCTCTTACTTGCAGAAGCCAATTTTTAAGTGCAAGTGTTTCTTTTCCATGTTGACCTCTTGCTGGGACATATTTGTTGTCTTTTAAAATGATATTTGCTAAATTAGCTTATTGAAATGCTAAATCATGATATGTTACTTTTCAGGGGTCAATTTGAAATTCCACCCTGTATAAATTTCAAGTGATTTAAAAACACTGACATATATATTCATGCTCAGATAACAACTGCATATTACAAATGACTTGTAAAGGTATGTGGGTCTTCCACTAATGATTGTATTACTTGCATATTTTTAGCATTAAAGAACATGTATCATTTACTTACTCTTTCATGCAAATTTTTTGAAGGCATGTACATTTATTGAAAGCCTGCTGTACGAGCAAATACAGCGTATTTTTGTTAGGTACCTAATATGTATGAGGCCCTTTGTTAAATGCATTTAATGCCATATATTATTTAGTTTTCATCATAACCTTGATGTAGTATACTGTTTTTATCTTCGTTTACTAAATGAGGACATGAAGACAATAAAGAGACTCACCCAAGAACATATTTTTAGGAAGTGGTGGTTTAATGATGGAAACTCTCATCTGTCTGACTTTATGTACAGCTATGGTGCACAGTAGCCGTCTATAAAATCTATCTTGTAGAATTCACGGTTTTCTAAAATACTACTGTGGTGATGATAGTTTTCCCTCTATTGCATTCTGCCATACTCTACCCACAGATTCTGTTTTCTCTTCTCTGATGGCAATATAGTTTGGATATTTGTCCTCACCCAAATACCATGTTAAAATGTAATCCCCGGTCTTGGAGATGGGACATGATGGGAGGTGTTTGGAATATGGGGGCAGATCACTCCTAAAAGGCTTGGGCCATCCCCTTAGTCAAAAGTGAGCCCTCACTGCTCTGAATTCACAGGACATCTAATCATTTAAAAGTATGTGGCACCTCTTTTCTCTCTCTTTCTCTCTCTCCCTTGCTCGCTCCTGCTTTTGCCATGTGACATGCCAGCTCCCCTTTTGCCTTCTGCCATGATTATAAGCTTCCTGAGGTCTCGTCAGGAGCCAAACAGATGGCCAGCATCATGCTCCCTGAACAGCCTGCAGAAACATGAATCAGTTAAACATCTCTTCATTATAAATTACCCAGTATCAGGTGTTTCTTTGTAGCAATGCAAGAACAGCCTAATATAGATGGCTTTTCTCCATCTCCTTTGCTTCACATGTAGAGAGGCCAGTACCAGAGACAGAAACTGCATGAGGCTATGGCCTTGCATGGCATCACCAGGAATGTGTGATGCAAAAATAGGGTTGAGGATAGAAACCGGAGAACACCAGTGATATGATCAAAATTATGCTTTAAGGACATGAATCTAACAGCAGGCATATCTCCTTGTTGATGTTCTCTGCTTATTCATACATCATTCTCCTGAATTTTTTTGTCCATAGTTTTCTTCAGCTTTTTCAACATAAGACAATTAATTTAAAGTCTTTTTATAGTATGTTCAAGCCTAGACCTCCTCAGTAGTTTCTCTTTTACCTGTAAAACAGTATGAATAAGCCCTACTTTTCTGTTTCTTTATATGCTTTATAATTTTTTGTTGAAAACTGGACATTTTGAATACCGTAATATAGTAAGTGTGGAAATTTTTCCCCCTCTCCAGAGATCGCTGTTGTTAACTTGATGAAAGCTGCAGTTGTCCATTTGTTTAGCAACTTTTTTCTATTTTTTTTCCAAAACTATATTCTTTGTCATGTGTGGTCACTGAAGTCTCTGTTCCATTATTTTTGCAGTCAGTGATCTTACAGAGAATTCCTTGAATGCCTGGATCCAATTAGAAAATAGAAAAAAGTATCTATCTTTTTAAGTTCCTTTGACAGCTGCTTTAGCCCAATAGGGTGAAATAATGAGTAGCCTCTGTGCTTCTGTGCCAGTTTCTCAGTGAACAACCAAGCATATAAAAACACACAAGCACAGTTTTTGGAGGACAATGTCCTGATTGTCCACTCTAGCACCAACAAGCCATACCAGGGACATGGTCTTATCTCCCTATGGCTGCCAACTTGGAGCAGGGGCTAGAGGATGGTAGCTGCTTTGTTAAATGCCAAAATTCATTGAAATTTGCCAGGCCTCTTTTTCCTTTTACACTCTCCTCATGTTGCAAGTGTCTCACCACACTTCAGACTCTGAAATACTATAGTTTATTCTGACCGTTCTTGCCACCTCAAGTGATTTGAATGGAGACATCAATTCCTGGAGCTTCCTATTCAACCATCATCTGTGAGATCATTCTATTTTCCTTTTTTCCCTTTGGTCCATTTTAAAATTTCTTTCTACTTTTTTTTTTTTTATAGGTGACTTTTATGTAAGCAGTTTTAATTAATTTGGAATTTTAAGTACAGTTGACTCTTTGAATAATGTGGTAGTTGGGACTCTGATGTCACCCCACACAGTCAAAAATTCATATATGACTTGATTTTCCAAAACTTTATTAATAGTCTACTGTTGACCAGAAGCATTACCGATACCGTAAACAGTTGATTAACACATATTTGTATGTTATATGCGTTATATACTGTATCATTGCAATAAAGTAAGTGAAACAAAATATCACAAAGAAAATCATGAGGAAGAGAAAATACATTTACAATGCTGGTACTGTATTTGTCCATACCATAAGTTTACATTGTCTTTTCGCAAAGTGAATTGTCTGTCAGAAATAGCAGGCCATCTGTAGCCACAGAACTCAATCTATGGCACATATCTAGCAATTCTATTTTATTATTATTATTATTATTATACTTTAAGTTCTAGGGTACATGTGCATAACGTGCAGGTTTGTTACATATGTATACTTGTGCCATGTTGG
>NW_012105098.1:1000581-1017790 GCF_000951045.1 Mandrillus leucophaeus | reverse complement strand
AACCCAGTACCTCAGTTGAAAATGCAGAAATCACCTGTCTTCTGTGTCACTGGCGCTGGGAGTTGGAGACTGGAGCTGTTCCTATTCGGCCATCTTGCTCCGCCCCATTCTTTTTTTTTTTTGTAATGTTGTGACTTCTCTGCTTTTTGCAAGGACTTCCGGCATCACTAGTGGCATTTTGTATGGGTCCCATGGTGGTTATTCATGATTTCTGGTATCACACTAAACACAGTGAAAAACACACAAGAAATGAGACAGAGAGAGAGAGAGAGAGAGCACTTTTTTTTCATTTTTGAGATAGAGTCTCATTCTATTGCCTAGGGTAGAGTGCAGTGGTGCAATCTCAGCCCTCTGCAATCTCTACCTTCTGTGTTCAAGCCATTCTCCTGCCTCAGCCTCCCGAGTAGCTAGGATTACAGGCGCCCTCCACCATATCCAGCTAACTTTTTTGTATTTTTAGTAGAGACGGGGTTTCACCATGCTGGCCAAGCTGGTCTTGGACTCCTGACGTCAGGTGATCTGCCTGCCTTGGCCTCCCGAAGTCCTGGGATTACAGGCGTGAGCCACCGTGCCTGGCCATCGGCCAGTTTTTTTTTTTCTGAAGAGGTAGAGACCAGCCTAGCCAACAGGTGAAACCTCATCTCTACTAAAAATGCAAAAAATTCCGGGCATAGTGGCACGTGCCTGTAATCCCAGCTACTCGGGAGGCTGCGGCAGGAGAACCGCTTCAATCCGGCAGGCCGAGGTCGCAGTGAGCTGAGATCACGCCACTGCACTCCAGCCTGGGCGACAGAGAAACTCTGTCTCAGAAAAAGAAAAAAAAAGAAGAAGACATAGAGTCTGCGTCAATCACCCAGGCTGGAGTGCAGTGGCACGAGAGAGATCACTTTTACCATGATGTGCAAATTATGAGAGTGATAAACTGTTCATATCGAGATGATTGGCCACACCATGTTTTAAGAAGATACTTGCAACATTTGAGCTCAGTACAATGGCAACAGGAGCTGGCTATGAAATTATGATAATGGTACAGTATACACTACAGTTAATACTGCATTTTTACATTTGCTTATATTTCTCTCAATGGCAAATGTCACCATATACAATCTATTAGTGTTAAATTTTAACCATCAGCATACCTCAAAATAATAAGAGCCATATATGATAAACCCACAGCCAGCATCATACTGAATGGGCAAAAGCTGGAAGCATTCCCCTTGAAAACTGGCACAAGACAAGGATGCCCTCTTTCACCACTTCTATCCTACATAGTATTGGAAGTCCTGGCCAGGGCAATCAGGCAAGAGAAAGAAAGGGCACCCAAATAGGAAGAGAGGAAGTCAAACTACCCCTTTTTGCAGACAACACGATCTTCTATCTTGAAAGCATCATAGTCTTAGCCCAAAAGCTTCTTAAGCTGATAAACAACTTCAACAAAGTCTTAGGATACAAAATGAATGTGCAAAAATTACTAACATTCCCATACAACAACAGCAGTCAAACTGAGAGCCAAATAAGGAAGAAACTCCCATTTACAATTGCCACCAAAAGAATAAAATACTAGGAATATAGCCAACTAGGGAGGCGAATGATCTCTACAAGTAGAACTATAAACGGCTGCTGAAAGAAATCAGAGATGACATGAACAAATGGGAAAACAGTCCATTCTCATGGACAGGAAGAATCAATACGAAAAATTCCATCCTGCCCAAAGCAATTTGTAGATTCAGTGTCATTTCTGTTAAACTACTATTGACATTCTTCACAGAACTAGAAAAAAAAAATTAAATTTATTTGAAACCAGAAAAGAACCAGGTAGCCAAGGCAATCCTAAACAAATAGAACAAAGCTGGAAGCATCATGCTACCTGACTTCAAACTATATTACAGGGCTACAGTAACCAAAACAGCATAGTACTGGCACAAAAACAGACACATGGACCAATGGAATGGAACAGAGAACCCAGAGATAAGGCCACACACCTATAACTATCTGATCTTCTATAGCCCGACAGAAACAAGCAAGGGGAAAGAATTCCATGTTCAACAAATGGTGCCGAGATAACTGACTAGCCATATACAGAAGATTAAAACTGGACCCCTTACTTATACCATATACAAAAATTAACTCAAGGTGGATTAAAGAACTTAAATGTACAAGAAACAAACAGACAACCTGATTAAAACGTGGGCAAAGGACATGAATAGACACTTTTCAAAAGAAGACATACATGCAACCAACAATCATATTTAAAAAAGCTCAACGCCACTGATCATTCAAGAAATACAAATCAAAACCACAATGAGATACCATCTCACACCAGTCAGAATGGCTATTATTAAAAGGCAGAAAACAACAGATGCTGGCGAGGTTGTGGAGAAAAAGGGGTACTTACATACTGTTGGTGGGAGCGTAAATTAGTTCAACCATCGTGGAAGGCAGTGTGACGATTTTTAAAAGACCTAAAGACAGAAATGCCATTTGACCTAGCAATCCCGTTACTGGTTACATACTCCCCAATATATCAGTTGTTCTATTATAAAGATACATGCACATGTATGTTCATTACAGCACTAGTCACAATAACAAAGACATGGAATCAATCTAAATGCCCATCAATGATAGACTGGATAAAGAAAATGTGATATGTTACATCATGGAATACTATGCAGCCATAAAAGGAACAAGATCATGTCCTTTGCAGGGATATGGATGGAGCTGGAGGCCATTATCCTTAGCAAACTGACACAGGAACAGAAAACCAAATACCTCAAGTTCTCACTTATAAGTGGGAACTAAATGATGAGAACAAGTGGATACACAGAGGGGAACAACACACACTGGTGCTGGTCAGAAGATGGAAGGTGAAAAAAGAGAGACCATCAGGAAAAATAACTAATGGGCACCAGGCTTAATACTTGGGTGATGAAATAATCTGTACAACAAACTTCCATGACACAAGTTTAGTTACGTAACAAACCTATACATGTATCCCTGAACTTAAAATAAAAATTTAAAAAATTTAACCTTCTATAAGAGATCTGTGTATATTGTAGCAACATGGATGCAGCTGGAGGCCATTATCTTAAGCAAGTTAACCCATAACAGAAAACCAAATATTACCTGTTCTCATGTATAAGTGGGAGCTAAGCACTGGGTACTTACGGACATAAAGATGGCAACATTAGATACTGAGGCCTACTAGATGGGGGAAAGGAGGGAGGTGGACATGGGTTGAGAAGCTTACTGTTAGGTACTGTGTTCACTACCTGGGTGATGGGACATTTGTACTCCAACCCTCAGCATCATGCAATATACCCATGTAACAAATCTGCATATGTACTCCCTGAATCTAAAATAAAAGCGAAGTCATTAAAAAAATTAAGTTTTCTGCCTTAGGAATGCGACTTCTTTTTTTTCAAAGTAAAAATAACCTCCACAAGACTTCTCTTTTAATTTCATTTGTTATTCTATTCCCATAGAATACATTTTTATATTTCATCAACTCCATATAAGCTTTCTAAGTTCTAAATGGAAACTGAGATTCCTTCAACTAGATAATTGAACTTGATATATTTGAAGAATTGTTATGTACTTCAAAATTTTACAGATACAAATATTTTTATACTATTTCCTTTTGTCCTCTCTCCCTTCCTTCTTTCCTTTTTCCTCCCTCCTTTCTTCCCTCCTTCCTTCATTCCTTTTATTCACATATTACGTAATGTCACTTATATGTATAAATATATGCAGTTAGACTTTTCTGAAACTTTATATGACTTCAAAAGATTATTCTAATTCATTATATAGATAAATACACTGATTTCCTTTGAGAGGGTTTTAAATATTATAAATGACTTAATATGCAGAAGCTGGACTTTGCCTTGTCATATATAATAATTAAATACTTGATTTCAAAATATATAAATTAAGATGGAAAATTATTTAAGGATTGTGTGAACCTATTATTTTAAAGTTACTTAAAAATACAATTTCTAGTCATCAGAAATATTTTATGGTTTTACTGTGAGTTAAATAGTAGTCCAAAATGAATCTACATTTTGTTATAATGTATATGCCTGTTTGGACTGTCTGTTCCTAAATTTCATCCTCCCAAGCTCTGTAGTCCCTTAGCTCTATTATGTGGCTCCCAGTGGAGTCCCTTAGGTTTCTTACATTGATGGCAACTTGGATGCATGCCTCTTAAACTGATCCATGCCTGACTCTGTCCTCTGTATGAATTTGTGTCTGCTTGTAGATCTCTGCAGTATAGCTCTGGGTCGGAAGCATTTCCATAGCTAACCTCAAGCCTGTGCTGTCCAGACTAACTCTGTGATACCCATGGGTCTCTAGAATACTAAAGGCTTCACTGACATGTTGAATCAAAACTCACCATATGTTAAGTAAAACCAGGTCGAGATCTTAAAATGTGTTTATCCTCCCAACAGTAAGTTTTTTAGACCCAAGAAAGTGGAGAGATATAAGGCAGAGATTATCATTACAGTTTAGAGGAGTGTATCTCAATGAAATATTGTTAAAAGAGAGCTGATCAAAACTAAGATATGGTTTCACAATACATGTGAAACACATTTAGGTCAGGAGTTAGGAAACTTCTGAATGAGCATGTTAACATGAATATTGGTATGGATTCTATGTCTTTCATAAGGAATGGAGGAATAGCAAACAGAAATTAATGTTTGAAGTCGATAACCTAGTATGCAAGTCCTTCATGATCTTACTCTACTTCATTTTATAAGCTTCTTTCACTGTCTGCCCTTTAGCCATGCCAAGGGCCAGAAAATTGAATATATTCTGTCTTCTTTAGTGTATTTCTTTTTTCTCCTTTTCACATTTTCTTACCTTATTTCCTCTGCCTGGAATCTCTTTCTCCTCATGGCTGTAAGCCATGCGTCATATCTGTTCTTTGGACTCAGATCATCTTGTGCAAAGCCCTCATTCCTCCCTTTCTTCCCCACCTCCTCTCTCCCACCAACACAGAAGTAATTCCTCTTTCTTCTTAATTCCTGCTGACATTTTGGCGTCAGTATAATTTCTTAAAATTTTATATCAATGGCTTAGTCTCATTATTGCTTACCATATGTGAGGGGAGTGAACTGAATGTTTGTATTTCCCCAGAATTCATGTGTTGAAGCCCTAATCCCAAATGTGATTAGATTAGGATTTGAGAGTCTTTGTCAGGTAATTAGGTTAAGATGATGTCATGAGGGTGGAGCCCTTTGATAGAATTACTGTCCTTATAAGAAGAGGAAGAGACACCAGAGCTTTCCCTCTCCACCATATGAGGACACAGAGAAAAGGTGACCACCTGCAAGTCAGGAAGAGGGCGGTCACCAAGAACTGAATCTGCCAGTACCTTGATCTTATACTTCCCAGTCTATAGAACTGTGAGAAATAAATGTCTGCTGTTTAAGTCAACCAACCTATGATTTGTTATAGCAACCCAAACTGATATGTAAAGGAATATTATGTCCTATGAATAGCACAGTAGTTTTAGCATACATGGAATCAGTTTGTCAATTGAGATTGCATTGAATTTATAGATCAATTTAAGGAAAATTGAGTTGCGCTCCATATATTTAGATCTTCTTTAATTTCTCTCAGCATTGCTTTGTAGTTTTCAGTGTATAAGTCTTATATCTTTTGTTGGATTTATCCCTAAATATTACATATTTTTGATGCTCTGGTAAATGGAAAAGGTTTTTATTCAACATTAAACTGCTTATTGCTAGCATGTAGAAATACATTTTTTTAAATATTGCTCTCATAAATTGCAACCCTGCTAAGCTTATTAATCCTAGAAGCTTTTGCACAGGATATGTACATCTTCTACATAGTTAGGTTTTTACTTCTTCCTCTCTTATATGAATGCCTTTCTTTTTTTTTTTTTTTTTGCCTTTTTTGTAGTGTCTTATATTGCCTTATCACAATGGCTAGAGCTTCACATACAATGCTGAATAGCAGTGGTGTGAGGAGACATCCTTGCCTTGTTCCTAATCTTAGGGGTAAAGCTTTCAGTCTTTCCCCATTGGGTATAATGTTAGGTGCAGGTTATTTTTAAAAAATACATAAAATGTGCCTATTATTCCAAGTTTGCTGAGAAGTTTTATATTTTCCTTAATCAGGTATTGGTGTTGGATTTTGTCAGATGCTTTTATGCATCTATTGATATGATTATATGTATTTTCTTATTGTCCTATTGATATGGTGAATTATATGGGTTGACGTTTGAATGTTAAACCAATATTATATTCCTAGAATAAACTCTATTGTGTCAAAATATACTATCTTTTTAATACATTGTTGAATATGATTAAAATTTTAAGATTTTTTATATATATTGATTAGGGCTGCTGGCCTAAAGCTTTCTTTTTTTAATGTCTTTTCTGATGTTGATATTAGGGCAATGTTGATCTCATACAATGTATCAGGAAATGTTCCCTCATCTTCAACTTACTGTAAGAGTTTGTATAGTATTGGTATTATTTTCTCTTAAAATGTTTGGCAGAATTCATCAGTGAAGACATCTGGTCCTGGAGTGATTATTGATTATTAGGTTGTTTTTTGTGGGGCAAGGATTTTAATTACAAATTTAATTTTTATAATAGATATAGGGATATTCATATTTTTTGAGCAAGGTCTGGTAGTTCAAGTTTTTTAACTAATTTGTCCAGTTAATCTAATTTGTCAAATTTAGGGGAATAGAGTTGTTCATAATATTTTCTTTTTATCCTTTTAACGTGTAATCTGTAGAAATGTCATTTCTCTCAGTACTAATTTTTGAAATTTGTGTCTTCTTTATTTTTTTCATGATCAGCTGGCTAGAAATTTGTCAATCACATTGATCTTCTCAAACAGCAGCTTTGGATTTCATTGGTTTTTCTCTGTCATTTTGTTTTTTATTTAACTCATTTCCACTTTGATATTTAGTATTTATTTTCTTCTACTTATTTTGTTTTTCATTTATTCTTCTATTCTGGTTTCTTAAGGTGGCAGCTAGGTCATTACTTGATACATTTCCTCTTTTCTAATATAAATATTTAGTATTACAAATGTTCCTCTAAGTATTTCTTTAGCTGCAATCTACAGATGTTGGAATGTTGTTTTAATTTTAATCAACTGTACATACTTCCTAATTTTTCTTTTAATTTCTTCTTTGACTCATGGGTTATTTAGTGGTTGCTTATAGTGTACACATTTAACTTATCCCAGTCTACCCTTCAAAAATAACATTGTAGTTTACGTATGTAACAAGCTCTTAAAATAGTATATTTTCATTTTTCTCCTTTGGCTATGTGTTATTTTTGTCACACTATTGTCTTTACATATATTGTAGACCCTACAATATAATGTTATAAATTTTGCTTTAAATAATCAATTATCTTTTTCCCTTTCATTTTTTTTTTTTTTTTTTTTTTTTTTGAGACGGAGTCTCGCTCTGTCGCACAGGCTGGAGTACAGTGGCGCGATCTCGGCTCACTGCAAGCTCCGCCTCACGGGTTTATGCCATTCTCCTGCCTCAGCCTCCCGAGTAGCTGGGACTACAGGCGCCCGCCACCTCGCCCGGCTAATTTTTTGTATTTTTAGTAGAGACGGGGTTTCACCGTGTTAGCCAGGATGGTCTCGATCTCCTGACCTCGTGATCTGCCCACCTCGGCCTCCGAAAGTGCTGGGATTACAGGCACGAGCCACCGCGCCAGGCCTCCCTTTCATTTTTAGTTGATACATAGTAATTTTACATATTTATGGGACACAGAATGATATTTTGATAGATGTATACAATGTGTAGTGATCAAATCAGAGTAATTGGGATTACAAACATTTATCTTTTTTTTGTGCTATGAACATTTGAAATTCTCTTTTCTAGATTTATAATATATACAATAAGTTATTATTAACTATTTTTTCTCCACAGCGCTATAGAACATTAGAACTTACTCTTTTCTAGCTGTAATTTTATATCTATTAATAAACCTCTGTCTTCTCCTCCCTACTACATTTCCCAGCCTCTAGTAACCATAATTCTACTCTTTCCTTCTACTTCTGTGAGCTTTTTTGTTGTTGTTGTTGTTTCCACATGTGAGTAAGAACATGTGTTATCTTTCTGTGCCTGAGTTATTTCACTTAATATAATAGCCGTCAGGTTCATCAAAAATTTTCATTTTTGATTGCTAAATAGTATTTTATTATACTTGTGTGTGTGTGTGTGTCTGTGTGTATGTATCAATCACATTTTCTTTATCCATTTATCTGTGGATAGACATTTAGATGAATTACATATCTTGGCTATTGTGAATAGTGCTGCAATAAACAAAGATGTGCAGCTGTCTCTTTGATATATTAATTTACTTTCTTTTGAATGAATACCTATTAATGGGATTTCTGGATTATATAGTAGTTCTATTTTTAGTTTTTTGAGAAATGTCCATACTGTTTTCTGTAATGCTCTAATAATTTACATCCCACCAACAGTGTGTAGGTGTTCCCCTTTCTCCACATCCTGGCCAGCATTTGTGTGTGTGTGTGTTTTTTTTTCTTTTTGATAATAGCCATTCTAACTGGGCGAGATGATATCTCATGTAGTTTTAATTTGCATTTCCCCGATGAATTAGTGATGTTGAGCATCACTAAGACAAGTTTGATGTTTAAACTTGTTGGACGTTTGTATGTCTTCTTTTGGAAAATGTTTACTTAGATTCTTTGCCCACTTACAAATAGGATTATTTTTTATTTGCTATTAAATTGTTGGAGCTCCTTATATATTCTGGATATTAGTTCGTTCTTGGATGAATAGTTTGCAAATATTTTCTTCCATCCTACAGGTTATCTCTTTACTCTGTTGATTGTTTCTTTTGTTGTTAATAGTCAATTATATTTTGAAGATATTTCAAAAATAGGAAAAACATCTGGTATATTTATCATTTCCAGTGCTCTCCATTCATTTGTTTCCAGTCATATTTCCATATAGTATCACTTTCTTTCTGTCTGAAGGACTTCCTTTTATATTTCTTTTTTTAAAATTAAATAGCATGCCCTGTTAATACCATTCTTTTAGATTTCTTATAATGTAATTCTGTTGGAAGTAAACTCATTCAGCATTTAGATATCTAAAAAAGTTTTTATGCCTCAATGAGTATTATTATTATTATTATTTTGAGATCGAGTCTCTGTTGCCCAGGCTGGAGTGCAGTGGCACGATCTCAGCTCACTGCAACCTCTGCCTCCCGGGTTCAAGCGATTCTCCTGCCTCAGCCTTCCAAGTAGCTGGGACTATAGGCACACACCACCACACTTGGCTAGGTTTTCTTTTGTATTTTTAATAGAGATGGGGTTTCATCATGTAGGTTAGGGTGGTCTTAAACTCCTTACCTCAAATTATCCACTCGCCTCGGCCTCCCGAAGTGCTGCTGCGCCTGGCCTGAATGAGTCTTTATTTTTTTAAAAAAGATATTTTACTAAATATTGACGTCTATGTTGACAGGAGTTTTTCTTTTTCAATGCTTTAGGTATAGTTTATAGTTCACTGTTTTATGGCTTGCATTTTTCATGGAGAAGTCTGCTGTCATTTTTATCTTTGTTATGTAAGATGTAATTTCTCTCTAGCTACGTTTAATTTTCTCTTTATCACGGTAAATAATTTGATGATAATTTGCTTTGTTAGTATTTTCTTCATATTGCCTGTGCTTGTGGTTTATGGAATTTCTTGGTTCTGTGGATCCCTAATTTTCATAAAATTTGAACAGTTTTCTCTGTTGTTTTTCCAAATAAATTTTCTGCCCCTCCCTGACTTTGGGGTGCATAGTAGGTTGTTTAAATGCACACATATTAGGTTGTTTAAAATTGTCTTACAGCTCACTGATGTTCTTACCATTTAAAAAAATTCTTTTCCATCCTCTTCTCTGTTTTATTTTGGATAGTTTCTGTTGTGTTGTCAAGTTTACTATTTTTTTCTGTCTTATCTAATTTGTTTTTAGTTCCCCTGACTATATCTTTAAATTTCATATATTGTATTCTTAGTTCTAGAATTAGAGTTTTTAAAATCTTTTATGTTTTTATTTGACATGCTTAATCTTTCTTCTATCTACTTGGACATATGGAATATAGTTACAAAGATTTAATGCCCTTGTCTACTAATTTTCTCATTTCTGTCCTAAGTATTTGTATTGATTACTTTTTTTCCTTCTTGTAGGTTGTGTTTTTTTCTTGTCTTAGTAAGCATTATAATTGTTGACTGGATGAGAGACACTGTGAAATTTATAATATTGGGTGCTAAATTTTTTTTTTTGAGACGAGTCTCGTCCTGTTACCCAGGCTGGAGTGCAATGGCACAATCTCGGCTCACTGCAAGCTCCGCCTCCCAGGTTTATGCCATTCTCCTGCCTCAGCCTCCTGAGTAGCTGGGACTACAGGTGCCCGCCACCATGCCCGGCTAATTTTTTGTATTTTTAGTAGAGATGGGATTTCACCGTGTTAGCCAGGATGGTCTTGATCTCCTGACCTCGTGATCCGCGCACCTTGGCCTCCCAAAGTGCTGGGATTACAGGCGTGAGCCAACGCGCCTGGCCTCTAAATATTTTTGAATCCCTATCAATATCTTGACTTTTGTTCTAGGATTCACTGGAGTTACTGGAAAGTAGTTTGACCCTTTCAAGCCTTGCTTTTAAGGTTTGTTAGACAGTAACAGAGCAGATTTTATTCTAGGGCTAATTTTCCCCACTACTGGGTTTAATACCTTTTGAGTACTCTCCCTGATGACCCGTAAATTATGAGGTTTTTCCATTCTGGCTAATTGGAATATAAACTTTCCCCAGACATGTTTGAGTGCCAGATATTATTCCCCTCTGGTAGTTTTGTCATATGCATGTGCTGATCGTACTAAGCTGAAAATACAAGGGGATACTGCCTGTAAATCTTGTAGCTCTTCTGTATAGCTTTCTCCTTTCAACATTCTACCAGTGAACTACAGCTGTCATGGCCTTTCTGGGTGCCATACTCCATTTCCTCAAAAAGAATGTCTGGATCTACCTCCATTCCTCCTCCCTATATTGCCATGTGGAAAATGTCTCTGGGCAGCAAGATGGGGCAATCCTAGGGCTCATTGTGTTTGCTTCTTTTCTCTCGGGGATCACTGTTCTGTACCACCTAATGTCCTATGTCTTGTAACTCCTGAGCCTTATATGTTGTCTTATATTTTTAGATGCTTCATACTGGAGGGTATATCTGGGTCCTGTTACTCTATCTTGTCCAGCAGTTGAAGTTCTTTTACTGTATTTATACTATACTGTGAGTCATAATGATCTATATTAATAATATCCATTAGTACTTATAATGTTAATGGTAAATGTCCTTTGGTGTGGTAATGCCATAGGATTTGCTATAGACTATCATCATTACAGAGATTCAGGCTGTATCCACATGGGTCTATACAGACTTCAACCAAGTGACTTGGTTGAAGTGGCTGGTCAATTTAAACTCTTGCTTAATTCTATCAAAAACTAAGTTTTGTGTTCTTCAAATCAGTTAATTATTCTATTGAAATAACTAAATTGAGCAGATTTGTGAGTATATGTGTAGTCTAGTTATATTATTTGTGCCAAGGGATAGTTCTGGAAACTGCATATTTCCATTCCGGTAGGTTGATTCCATGTGTTTGCTATTGTGAATAGTGCTGCGGCGAACATATGTGTGCATGTGTCTTTTTAATAGAATGATTTATATTCCTTTGGGTATATACCCAATAATGGGATGGCTGGGTCAACTGGTATTTTGTCTTTCAGTCTTTGAAGAATCTCCACACTGTCTTCCACAATGATTGAACTGAGAGAGCAAATTTTAATTGTTACTGTATGCTTTCTTTACTGCCTGAAATTTTTCTGTTTATTTTAAATAAATAAATAGAATCACACAGAAATTGTATTTTTTTTCCATTAATCCAAATATGAATCTACATAAGTCATACTTATTTCTTCTTGGGTATAAATTGCCTTTTTTGACAACCATTCATCCAATCAGTGTGTTTATTCTGAATTGACTCAATTCAAGTAAAACACTCAGCATGTGATTTCCTTTTTCTTTGTAAGTCCCCTGTCAACACTGATGGGTTTCATTGTGAAAAGACATCTCATGGTGGTTTTGCTGGTTCACAGATCTGTCTGCTTTATTTTCCCCAATACAAATTTGAGTCTGCCATCATATACTTGAGTTTCATCTTTGTTGTAATCTAGATTATAATTGTTTTATTTCAGATTTATTTCCCCTTCTGCTAGACTATGATACTGATCTTGTATGGGAGAGGGTGTGTCAGTACTGTTGCTTCCTGCTTTAGATCCACAAATTGAAGTGCCATCCACCAGCTGTTACATTCTGTGAACAGGCAGCTTGCCAACAAATGAGAGATTTTCTGGTATACTCTGGGCCTTGTCAATTATTTTAATATGCTTAGATATAGAAATATTTTTAGTTCAATTATAAGAAAATAATTATAGTTCAATTATAAGTGTATGTGTATGTGAATGGGTATGTATGTCTCATGCTCAGTGTCTTCTGGCTTTAATTTGTTGCCTGGAATTAAAAATTATGAACTCTGAGGAGCAGTGACTCTTTTGTATTAGTGTTGTTTTCTAAAACACTTAAGTTCTGGTTGTAGTCTATGCAATTTTTAGTTGCTTTGAAAATATGACACAGAAAGTGTTCTGGAATAAAATGTACCCAAGAGAATTGTGTTTATCCCGTTCATTTGCTGCTTATCCTTAGTTCTTGCCTTTTCCTGATCTTTATAAACACATTGCTCTAAATATTCTAGCTTGGGTTCTCTTAGATTAAGCATTTTATGCCAGTGGTGGTAAAACTGAAAAGGCAGGTTCGCATCATAGGGGAAATTGTGTGTGTATATGTGTGTGTGTGTGTGTGTGTGTGTGTGTGTATGTGCATGCATGTGTGTGTCTGTGGGGTTTTGCTACAACGGTTAAGTCCCAGAAATGTTACGATAGTTTATAGAAAATATGTCTTAGTTACAGGTGAGTTAAATAAGAACCCTGAGGTAATGCTCTAAGAAAAATGAACACTTGATGCCCGTTTCTTTAGTGTCCCTTTAGGGTTGCCTAATAGGATCTTAGTCAACTAACAATCATAAACAGACCAATAAAACAAAACCTTTTTCCTTAGAGGAAAAACAGTTTCAGAGTTTTAGGGTATTCAATTTGATCATGTTGTTAGAATAGTTTCTTTTGCCAAGCACTGAACATTGGGGCTGTCTTTTCTTGTTCAAAAAGGAGGAAGAGGCTATATGCTAATGACAGAAGGCAGC
This sequence comes from Mandrillus leucophaeus, assembly GCF_000951045.1. Classification (NCBI taxonomy): domain Eukaryota; kingdom Metazoa; phylum Chordata; class Mammalia; order Primates; family Cercopithecidae; genus Mandrillus; species Mandrillus leucophaeus. Next base: position 1,004,469 of record NW_012105098.1, on the reverse strand, counting down.
TACTTGCATGGGTAATAGACTCAAAGGCATGTAAATGGCTTTAATAAGGCAAAATATCTCATGTGTATAAACACTTCAAAATCTAGAACTCATATTTCATTAACAAAGATATTTTCTTGTCTTGTTTAAAGCTGACAAGATATTAAAAAATTATATTTGATATTGGGATATTAAAGAAATTATTTTATATTGGAATTTTCTCAAGATGAGATAAATGTAGAATTATGCATTTGTTTAAATGCCAATGGAAATTTAAAAAATCACTTCTGAGGGGTTCATAAACAATGCTTATTGACTTACTGGCTCATTGTACCCCCCAAACACTGACATTGCCGTGTCACTGGATGATTTTTCATTAATTAAGGAAAAAGGTAAGCACTTTATTTGCAAAAAATTGTTAATTTCAATGTTACCCTAATGTCTTTTTATAGATATAAGGCATTTTACACATCCTCCTGCCCCCAATTATTTGGTTGGCTTTATTTTAAATAAAAATCAAGGGATGGTATTTTTTTTTTTAAAGAAGCCCAAAGTATATAAATGTGAAACTCTTCAGTAAATGATCAGAACTTAATATCCAGTTTGCTATTGAAACATTACAAATCACTAACTATAAAGGTTGAAATAGAATTGCAGCCTCAGAAATTATATTTTAGTTTTAGAAATACAAACCAGAAATGGTATATTTTGTTGCCTATAAAATCAGTACTACATCCTTATATGAAATAGAAGTTTTCTTTTTTAGAGTACTAATTCTCTGAAGCCAGATACCTGGGTTGTCAAAAATGCTGCAAAATGAGCATTTAGTTTAAAGTAGTTGCAGGTGGGCAGTGTACTCTAATTGGCATGGAACTAGAAATCTATTAAGAGGAAGCCTATTAACCAAGTCTCAAAAATTCCTATAGATAAAGCTCTAGCAAATATGAGCTTACAATCAAAATTCATAAAACACACAAGAGCCCAAGATACCCTAAAAAATACAACTATTGGAAAAATCAGATATATAATTAAAATATATATGTTTAATATGATAAAAAAATTGGGGGGGGAATTGAAAATAAACGTAAGTAAGTTAGAATAACCAGTTAAATTGGACAAACATAAACAGAACTATAATAAATTAAAAGTATAATTACTGAAACTATAGATCAGACCATGGAATGAAAACATCTTATGAGTGAATTAGAGAAATATAGATTTGAGGGAATTCCCAATAAGGCAGAAGAGAAAGATAGAGACACAACACATGAAAGAGAGATTAAGGTACATTAAGGATAGATTTAGAATATATATCTAGTCGGAGTTCCAGAATGAGATAATAAGAGAATAGGGTAGAGTAGTATTTGAAAACATAAAGGCTAAGAATTTTCCAGATATGATTAAGGAAGCACATGTATACAAAGCAAGAGAAGTCAAAAGAAATCTAATGGGGAAGGTACAGTTGCTCATGGCTATAATCCCAGCACTTTGGGAGGCTGAGGTCAGCGGATCACTTGAGTCCAGGAGTTCAGGACCAGCTTGGGCAACATGGGGAAATCTCGTCTGTACAACAAATACCAAAAGTCTCTGGGCATGGTGGTGTGGGTGCCTATAGTCCCAGCTAGCCAGAAGGTGGAGGTTGCAGTGAGCAGAGATCGCATCATTGCACTCCAACCTAGGTGACAAAGTGAGACCCCCATCTCAAAAAAAAAAAAAAGTACTGAAACCCTGAAGAACCTTAGTGGAACTGCACATCACCAAAGGCAGAGAAGATTTCTAAAATAGCTAGAGAAAAAAGACATAACCTAACAATAATGAGACTGACAGCAGGCTTCACAATAGAACAGAAACCAGTGTGACAGCTATCTTCAAAGTTAACATTATTTTTAGGAAAAAAAAAGCACAGCAGAGAAGCCGAAAATGCATCACTAGAAATGAATCCAAATACAGTATCTATCAGTAATTACAATAAATTTGTATGGACTGAAGTCACTAATTAAAGAAAAAAGATTGTTAGAATAAAGGCACATTTAAAACATACAGAACATTTCAAGTTGAAAAAAGAAAAATAAAAAGCTATACCAGGAAAATGCCAACTGGAGAAAGGTAGGATAGCTATGATTGTGTCATAAAAAATAAAATTTAAAGTAAGCATATTACTAGAGTTAAATAATTCTAAACTTACATGTATCTAATATGAAGTTCAAATACAGAAAAGCAAAAATTCACAAATCCAAGACCATATTGAGACTTTTGAAGACGCTCTAACAGTAATTTATGTACTAAGCTAAAAATAATTTTAGTAAGAAGATTTGAAGGAACACTTGGGTGATCAGTTAGTATTTAAAGCAACTTGACAATACTACAGAGGTGGTTATTTAGTAGGAAGACTTAACCAAAAGCCCTTTTTCGGCTGCTGTGAGACTTTAATTATCTTTAGGTCTGACTATTATGGAAGGGTTTGTTAATGGATATTAGGAATAATTTTCTTCTTTAGTGAAATAGGTTCAAATATGTGTGTTGGTTAGAAATATCCTACAGGCATCTCCAGTCTGAAACAAAGAGGATTTAAGAATCTAAGGGAGTCCAGTAGGCTACTGGAGGACTTTGTCCTACTCTGTGCTCAGCCATGTTCAGGGCACTCTGTCACTTGAACTCATTAGAAGATTAGCTAAATACTGCTGCTAGAATGGAGTCGTATCTGCTTAGATTATTTCATGTAAGATTCTTGTCAGAATATCTAAATGGGCAGAAAGGTGGGACTTCATTGATCTTTCATAATAGCCTATGTGACTGGTTTTTTGCTTGCTTACAAATTCATATTTGTACCTATGGTTAAATTGAGTCTCAGATCTTGTATTTCTATCATAATTATAGAAATCATAAATTCTGTCAAATTATATCATAATTATAGTTTTATTGGAGTGGAGATCTAATTATAAGCTACAAATATTTTGCACAGAAAAAGTAATAGTTGTGAAGAATCTATTACATATAGGTGTTTACAGCACTATGCTTTCAATTCGTTGACTAGAGGTCAAAATCCAAAATAACTTGAGCCATTACTGTGAAACTTTATTGTCTGATTTTATCTAATAAAAAAAGAGGGCCGGGCGTGGTGACTCATGCCTGTAATCCCAGCACTTTGGGAGGCCGAGGTGGGTGGATTACCAGGTCAGCAGTTCGAGACCAGCCTGACCAACATGGTGAAACCCTGTCTCTACTAAAGATACAACAAAATTAGCTGGGCGTGGTGGCGGGTGCCTGTAATCCCAGTGACATGGGGACTCAGGCAGGAGACTCACTTGAAACCGGAAGGTGGAAGTTACAGTGAGCCGAGATTGCGCCACTGCACTCTAGCCTGGGCAATAAGAGCAAAACTCTGTCTCCAGAAAAAAGAAGACTATTATGTCAAAACAACAGTAACTTGAATTATTACTGTGGATCATAACTGGACAATTTGGACTGATGGAAAATGAGAATATTTATTAAATATGTAAAAATAGGACAAGATCTTAGAGGATACTTTCTTTTATAGAATCATGAGGACCTGTTTGACAAAACTTTGCTCCTCTCTGACATATCTTATGGGAAGAACTTCAACAATGGATAAGATGTACTTATTCTTCATCGAAGTAACCTTTTATTTGTATAAAATAGCAGTAAATAGGATAGCAGTTAAAGTTTTGTAGGTTTCTTTATGAAGTATGCACTAGTTAAAATTATTTAAATATCACCTTTTACCTATGGAAAAGGCAAATATGTATTTCCTTTTACATATGGAAAAGGTCCTGGCTTAGAAGTATTCTGATTTTATATTCTTGTAAGTCAAGATGGAGCATTGGGTAGAGAAAAAGGGAACCCAGTAGAAAGAATGTGTAAAAGAAGATTTTTAGAACTAGAACCGTG